>NC_141693.1:1801618995-1802191495 GCF_964263255.1 Lissotriton vulgaris
AAGGCAGGAAACAAGAGTTTATTCCGACGGAGCAGAACACGTCAAATCAGACAACAGGGTATCTTCTCGAGGTGCTCTAAACGCATCCTTGCGGCCTGGCCTTTTATACACGGGTTTATTGCTTTATTACATGAAACACATTCTTGTCAATACTTTGATGTACGGAAAGACATCCTCGGAATCCCCACTTCAAGCCTGTTCCCACACATATTTACAGTAGAAGTCCCCACCCCGGTCACAGTAGGTGATGACTATCGCACAGCAGGGCATTCCGTCGATTCCCGGAATGTGTGTGTCTGATCGGATCGCATGGGGTGGGGGGGCCTTGATCAGTCGGAGATCATTTGAATCGGGCAGCTGCTTACTGTAAGGGGGGCCAATAAATGGCATCCGCAGGGCCAGGTGGCGGCCTGGGAACGGGCAGGGCAATTGGGCACAGAGGAAAGGGGGTTCATCAAAGGATGGGGAGGTGTTGGCCGGGAGCAGAATGCGTTTCCGAGGCAGAGTCGCGCTGGAGGGGAGGTTTATGGTTCAGGTATGTGAGAGCGGGGGCTGTCAGTGCGCGGGGATGCTTGCGAGGTTAGGAGAGGGAGAGAGAGAGAGAGATGCGCTGGCTATCGGCAATGGGCAGAGGGGCCATGGCTTTCAAAATGGCTGCCACTTACGCGCACGAAGGGGCCTAAAAAGGGACAAGATGGCGTGGCCACTGTTTCATGATTTTTGCTTTACTTTCAACAGTGGCTGTGGTGAACGCCGCTTATGTATACCTAATTTAGTCATTTTCCACAGCTGGAGGTCTACAACATCGGACAAGTGGGTCTTGCAGATCATTCAGGAGGGCTATTCTCTGCCTTTCTTTTCTTTTCCTCCTCCATGTCTGCTAAATCAATATAAGCTGATGGAGGATCATTTGAAATTGCTCCAGGAGGAAATTACAGCTCTCCTGGTCAGGGGAGCTATAGAGAGAGTCCGGGATTCAGAAGTAGGCAGTGGCTGTTATTCCCGCTACTTTCTGATTCAGAAGAAGAATAAAGGGTTGCAACTCATTTGAGATCTTCAGACCATCAATCTCTTCCTAAAGATGGAAGAGTTCAAGATGCTCACTCTAGCCCAGGTCTTGTTTGCCCTACACCAAGAAGACTGGATGGTAGCGTCGGACCTGCAGGATGCGTATTTTCACATCCCCCTCCTGCCGAGCCACAGGTGTTACCTGGGGTTCAAGTTAGGCCACAAGCACTTTCAGTTTACTGTGCTCCCCTTTGGCCATACCAGTGCCCTTCGGGTGTTCACCAAGGAGATAGCTGTGGTCTCAGCAAATCTGCACAGGTTAGGGGTGTCAGTCTTCCTCTACCTCGACAACTGGCTGTTGAAGGCATCCTTGCTCAATGCTGTTGTCTTCCACCTTCAGACTATGGCAGACCTCCTGCGTTCGCTGGGGTTCTCTATAAACATGCTGAAATCACACCTGATTCCTTCTCAGACGTTCCCTTTCATTGGAGCTGCTCTGGACACAGTGCAGTTTTGGGCCTATCCTCTCGAGCAACGAGTCCAGGATATTCAGGTTATGATTCTGATGTTTCAGCCTCTATCCTGGATTTCGGTGAGACTGACTCTGAGGCTGTTGTACTTTATAGCCTTCTGCATCCTGCTTCTTAAGCATGCCAGGTGGCGTATGCGGGGTCTGCAGTGGTACCTCAAGTTCCAGTGGGCACAACACTGAAGAAGTATCACCGACGTGGTCCAGATCTCAGAAGAAACTGCGAGAGATCTGCAGTGGTGGTTGACAAATCGTGATTGGGTCAAAGGCAGACCCCTCTCCCTTCCACAACCAGAGCTCACAGTCATGACAGATGCGTCACCTCTGGGATGGGGTGGCCATCTGGGGGAAATGGAGATCAGGGGACATTAGTGTCCGGCGGAACCAGGGCTCCACATCAATTTGCTGGAGCTTCGAGTGATTCGGTTGGCATTGAAGGCATTTCTTCCCTCTGTCAAGAGGAAGTTAGTGCAGAAGTTCATGGATAACCCCATGTGGTACTACAACAAGCAGGGTGGGGTGGGGTCGTGGACCATTTTTTGAGGGGCCTTGCATCTCTGGACATGGCTGGAACTGCAGGGCATAACCCAGGTAGTTCAACACCTAGCGGATGACAAATGGCATCCCCAGTTGAAGGTGGCGCAAGGGCTCTTTCAGCAGTAGGGAGACCCTTGGTTTCAGGGCCCTAGCTTTGCACACGACTTCGTCAGTTACTTCATGGCTCCGCGCTTCTGGCGTGGAAAAACCGAAAAGTACTGACATCAGCACACTTGGGTGGCGCCTATATAGATGACCACAATGACATAACCAACAACACTGACGCTGACTATGTCACGCGAAGCCGAATGGAGAAACCCAACAGTGCGCGCAAGAGGTATTGCTCAGGCAAAAGTTTGCGGAAACAGCCTGATGCCTGGGAAATTCAAAGGTAAAGAATCTGCAACTAGATAGATTCTCTACCAGACAATGTGTTACCGAAGGTAAGTAATTTGTTCATTGGCATGGGGCAGCCTGATCTGGTGGCTAACTTAGCTAGTGTGTTGCCATTGTTATCAATAGTGGGGTGCGTTAGCAGGGGTTGCTGAGAGCAATAATTTGCCTCCGAAGAGAACGCGCAGTATCAGCAATATTGCACGCTGGAGTTTCCAAGACGACTATCGCTCGATGACGTCTTTTTGTCGCAAATTCTTGCTGAGAGCAATAATATCGAAAGGGACAGGAGACTGGTAGTCAATTTGGATAGTTCTATTGATCAATATGGACAAGGTCAGCAAGCCGGGATGGTTGCCACACCTGCTGTAGCAGGTGGTGGGTCCCTAGTAGTTACTCAGGTAGCACAGGTGCCTGCCGATACCGGTACCCAGAACACAGGCGGTGTGGCTCAGCCCGGGCAGTGGTTGGGGCCCCACCTCCTACCAAGGATTCTAAGCGAGCAGGTACGGTTGCGCCACTACCGAGCATTGGTTTGGGAGATGATCATTCTGAGCATGACCAGTTGGCAAGGCACGTTTTGGTTGAGGTGAAGGAAAAGATCTGGAAAAGAAGTAATGTTGAAATATGTCAACTAATTTCTGATATGCCCGAAAGGGAGAAAACGGTGAAAAGAATACTCTAATTCTAGGGACTGTGCACATTGGCCATACAAGAAAAACAAACCATTGATGAATTGGCTCCAAGGTTTCAACATTTTTCAGGCAATCATGGGCAAGAGATTCCCTACAATGGGAGCTCAACTAGCATGCTGCCAGAATAGAATAGTGTGCACACATGACGAATTTGGGGGGACGGCATGGAGGGATTATGATAAGGAATTTAAAAGGTTAAAGACTACCACACTCACTTTGGCATGGGATCAGATAGATTTGAATACGTGGTTGCATTTCATGAGGGTGCCGGCGGCTGAGGCTGCCCTTTTGGATGGTCTCAGGGGCAACCACCCACAATGGGGAGGAGAAAGGAAGTGGTCATGTGGGGACTTTAACAAAAGGTTGTGACCTAGAGCTTTTGTTAAGGTTATGCAAGTTTAAGCACTACTGTTCCTTCTGCGGCCTCCCATCTCACCCAGAGTCCAATTGTTTTAAAAAGTCAAAAGACAGGAGCACTAAGAAGCACAACTGAGCAGCCCCTGTTGGTCGAGGCCCCTTCCCCAGTTAATTGGCAGGCAATGGTGACATGTTTGAATGCATACAGCAACACTGCATCAGCACAATCACTTTATGAAGATTGGAAGATTTCAGAAATCCCTGTAGAGGGCTCTGTAGGGGTCCATTTTCCAAAAATCAGCAGTGACTGTGGACTAGCTGTAATTTTGCCAGAAAGAAGATTCCGAAGGAAAGGAACCTGGGGAGGGTAGCAGGCCCATTTGACTCCATCTCACTGGAGAATTTTGAGTGTTCCTCATTGGAGGTGGTTCAGAAAAAAGAACCAGGGGAATATCACTTGATCCATAATCTGTCTGCACCTAGGTTCAGTGGGTCAATGAGGCCATAGATGGGGCACTATGCTTAGTATGCTCCAGGAGGTGGGGCCTGAGGCATTGCTGAAAAAAAGGCAAAATATAGAGTCGTCATTTAGGCTGCTGCCAGTTCATACCGACGACTTTTATTTGTTAGGTTGTTAATTTGAGGGCACCTTTTACTTTGACAAATGCATGCCCATGGGCTATTTGGTCCCTTGCGCTCACTTTGAAAGGTTTAGCAACTTCTTGGAGAGGGGCTTACGGTGGAAGATGGGGCACCAGTGGGTATCGCATTATCTTGATGATTTTCTTTTTTAGGTCCTCCAGACACAACAGGCTGTGAGAAGGCCTTTGAAGCATTTCAGGAGCTAATGGAGGTATTTGGGGTGCCTTTAGCACAGGCAAAAACATGTGGCTCTGTCACAACAATTACATTTCTCTGAATAGAGCAAGGTTCCAGTGCAGGTGTGTTCAGGCTTCCTTGTGACTAGGTAATAACATTTACTAGGGCCTTAAAGGAGAAGTCAAAAAAGGTATGTTGCATTAACTGCAGGTAGTAGTGGGGCAGCTGACGTTCGCATTGCATATCATACCCATGGGCTGTCTGTTTTTCAGGTCTGTTGTGCAAGCCATGTCTGGCTTGAAACAGAAACACCACCACACAAGGTTGTCAACAAGATGTGACAGGACACGAGAATTTGGGAGGCATTTTTGAAAGACTTCAATGGTTCTGTCATGTGGCCAACCCCGCTGAGACCAATGAGGAGTTCGTTTACGGACTCTGCAGGTAGCATAGGTTTTGGCAGCATCTTTGGCACTATTTGGTGCACCATACATTGGCCAGCAGACTAGGTGGAATCAGGGCTGGTGGCATATATAGTTTACTTGGAGGTTTTTACCATTCTGGTGGCCCTCACAATCTGGCTGGACCAGTTTCCCAACTAGTCCATGATATTCTGATCAGACAACATGACTGTAGTAAAGTGCATTAACCAGCAAGCAGGAAAGTGTAAGGTGACCTTGAGATTGTTGAAAGAAATCATACCGCTATGTTTAGGGCTCAATGTCAATTTTAAGTCCAAAGATGTACCTGGTGTGTTGAACAATGCAGCAGATGCTCTGTCTCCTTTTAAGATGAAGGCTTTCAGGTACCACCAATCAGAAGCAGCAGAGTTCAACTTGCTTATCTCAGACCAACTCTGGTGGATTAGTGCCCCAGCCTACCAGAGCTCGCAGCTGCCAGTTTAGCTCCCAAGGCAAGGAATACCTATGGGGGAGCATTTTGCACATGCCGCAGGTTAAATGGAAAATATGGGGTGGGGAAATTGTTTTCATCAGAGCTTAGAATTGTATTTCTGGGATCTTTTAGGGAGGAGGGGAAGTCAGTGTAGGACGCCAGGCGGCACACTGCAGTTATTTCCTTCTTCATGAAAATGCAGAACACCCCGATGGGACCAAGGCTTTCATTGGTCATAGGTAATAAAACCATGGCTTCTATGACAGTTAGTGATCAGCCCCTGAGCAGGGTAAATATTTTTTGCTATCTGGGGTCACCTTTAACTGTGGGGCAGTGGCCAGGGCAGCTGACTTCGGAGCACAGGATTCATGGTTCGATCCCTGGCTCCGGTGGCAGCTCAGTACAACACCATGTGACTCTGGGCAATAGCTCACTTAATTTCCACGACAGCCCCCAGTGAAACCCGTAAGGGTGAGTAGTTCACGCTTTACAAATACAGATTTTTTTTTTTAATTTAACTTGGAAGGGTCATGGCAGCCCCAGAGTAGCATCCCTCCAAAGAAACTCAGCAGGGCATTAGGGGCCATGCTGAACCTTTTACCGCTTGGTTTCGGGGATTCAGTCCCCTCTTCTATAAAAATGTATAGTTAGCAGTGTGCCCCAGCAGCCCTGCATGGAGCAGGGATTTGGGGTACCATAAATCTCCCGCTCTACAGACTGAGGAAAATCGTATCTGCAAATGACTATTCAATCTCCCTTCTACCAGCGCTCATTAAATTCTGTATTCAGAGTGGAACTTACCCTATCTCACAGACAGGATTAGGTCAGCCACTTTACTTCTTTGGGTCAGTGTTTGGGCCAATACCGAGGCTGGCTTTAATAGGGAGGTACTCTTACACTGCCTTAAGCTCGATTGAAGTCTTCCAATTTGTTGAAGCACTATGTCCGCAGGACACTCCCAGATTTTCTATTCATCGCACCCTATGTCATAGTTAGTTCCAATAAAGCGCTGATTAAGTAGAAGTTCAAGGGGCATATTATCAAGCAGGGCGTTAATATTACCGCCGCTTTAGCGGCAGTAAACTGCTGCTAAAGCAGCGATAATAGGCTTGATAATACGCAGTAGAGAATTCCCATAGAAGCCCATGTTCACACCAGAACATGGGCTTCTATGGGAATTCACAAGGGCATATTATCAAGCCCTTTATCGCCCCTTTAGCGGCAGTTTTCGGCCGCTAAAGAGGTGATAATGTTAATGCTGTTTCTTGATAATATGCCCCAAGGTTTTATGCCTGAAGCAACACTTGGATCAGGAACTTATTAAATGTTCAATGAAGACTTACATAGAAAGCCTGGCAATGCCAGAACTAGCGTTTTATCTGGTTCTGGAAGTAAACAGGTGGCAAAGATCTCTTTTGTTTTGATTTTGATTCAGGGCAAGCACTGTGTGGAGGATGCTGTCCTTCCACAAGGATATTAATCATTGGGGATCCTGGGTTTCTCCTTGCCCCAGTGATCCCTACACGGTTATGATGCATTTCTTAATTTGTAAATGTTATAGGTAGTACTTTATATTGCTCCTTAAACCGATTTTAAAAGGCGTATGCTGTATGAGGTGCGACGCAGCCTTATTGTACCGGCAGCAACTTGGAAGCCTTGATGTTTGTTTCCTCGTTTGCTCCTTTCTCAAATCAGTGGTCAGATGTAGGAAAGCCATGGATGGTCTGTAAACTATTGTCTTAATGAAGGCCATTATTTCATGGAAACTATAAGATTTCTAACAGTTTATTGTCTTAATACTATATGCATTTTAACTTTTGTTTTTATCTCTTTCGATGTATAGATTTTATTCCTTATGGTTGGTTCAACCAAATAAAGAAAGATTGATTCATTGACTAAATATTTTTGTTTATGCCATGAAAATACGCCCTGAGATCTTTCGATCTCAACTCCAAAGGGGGTCTCAGGAAAAGTCGTTGGTGGATTCCGGGGTGGTCTGGGAAGCGGCAGGTTAGTGGACCAAGGAGTCTCTCTGACTATATATATATCCTGGTATATCCAGTACTCCATTATCAACCTGCAGAGTAAACAGTGGTTATCATATTGGGCCCAACTTCTCAAAGGAAATCCTTTAAGACTTTAAGGCCCAAAAAGGGATTATTGAAAGATCCCTACAGTGAAGAATATGCTATTTTCTGTATCTGCCATACTGTATGGCCTAAGGTTAGAAGTATGGACTCACATCGTAGTGATGGAAGCAGAGATGGATGGATCGAAACAGGCTGAGGCTGTCATTTTAGCAGTTTACTGCAGCACTCCACCAAGTGAAGGTAAAGGGGACACATCGGCAGCGTGCTCTGAAGGGACCAGCAACTCTGGAACATACAGCCATGCTTTGAGGAGAGGCCTATGTTTTGAAAAATTTGCTATTGATGAGGGAAGGCTCTAAAAACTCTGATATCTAGAATTGCCCATATGAAGTATATCATCTGACTCTGTTCAGGTAGGTTCTGGACACTTCACAGCAAATCCATGATCAGGGTCGGACTGGCAGTAGCGGGTATCGGGCATTTCCGCGGGGGGGTTTCTGCAGCTGTGGGGTTGGTTTTGTTACTAGGGGCCGTTTTGCAGCAGTACTGCAATATTGACCCACATTAACAAAAGAAGCAAGCATTTCCAACCTCCCTGGGTCAGGCAGTGCTTCACTAGGGGCTAGTCTGAGAAAATTGCCAGGGCTTCTTTTGGTTCCTAGTCCAGCCCTGTCCATGATAGTGGACAGGAGACTACTGTCCTTGCACACAGAGTAGCACATAAAGTGGCAGTTTCAGCATACAGGGCCTCATTTATGAGGCTATGCGTCACTTTTACGCCGCTGGTGCGTCACTTTTTGTGACACACCAGTGGCGTAAAAAATGCACCTTGTTGTGCCATATTTACAAAGTGACGCATCTAGGTAGATGCATCACTTTGTAAACCCCTGTGCCATATTATACCTGTGCCAGGTATAATGTATGCAAGGGGGGTGTTCTGACGCAAGAAAGGGTCATGGAAGTGACGCATTGAAATCTATAAGATTTCACTCTGCCACTTCTAGGACACAAATGCGTCAATTTCTTACGCCTGCCTTACAGCAGGCGCAAGACTGACGCAGGCCCTTTCAAAAGAACACATTGCTGGAGTTGCGTCACTTTTGTGACACACTCCAGCAATGCGTCACTTTTGCGCCATACAGATACGTCAGAAATACTGACGTATCTGTAACTCCTTACGCCATGATGTGTCATACTGTAAGTATGACGCATCATTGGTGTCGCAAGGAGGCCGCAGTGAAAAGTGACGCATCGCTGTTTTCACACAGCGATGCGTCACTTTTCATAAATGAGGCCCACAGTGTTTTGTGATTTAAAGCTTGGCTCAACCTTTTTTATCTGTGTCAGTGAGAGTGTGCCCTACTGACCCACCTTGTGTAAAGTTCTACTGTTAAGTGTCACTCAGAACTTAGTGTTGACATCACTTCTCTGCCTATATAGAGTGTGAATGTATAATGAGTCTGTGATACATGCATGGTGGTGGGTGTGTTTGTGTGTGTGTGTGTGTGTGTGCATGCGTGCGTGCATGCGTGCGTGTGTGTCTCTCTCTCTCTCACACCGGATCCACATCCCATGTCTGGATAATTTGTATAAAAGTGGGATCCAAACCACCCCGCGTTATTTCCAAATTCTTCATGACTAGGGAAGGGATGGGTCCACAGAGTATGTGAAGAGCTGCAATGCAACCATGGCTGCTGTCTGCCTGACTGACGGTCTTCGAGAGGTGAGGGAACATCATCTGAAGCGTGCATTTTCAGCTAGAAAAGCTGAATTTCTGCCTGGTGCCAAGAAGCCTGCCTGTCGAGAAAGGTAAGGAGTATATTTTATCCCACAGGAGAAGGATGAAAGCCAAACATGTTCTTGCTGTGGGGAGCAACAAAAAACAGACATATCTGAGAGTGACGCCAGAAAATACCCATATCATGATGACCCCCACAGGTCTCCGTGTGCAGTTCTTGACCAAGTATTGACCCAAATACTGTATCTAGTCAGGCTATGTGCTCTGCACTATGGCCGTGAAGCATGAGGCACAGCTGCACCTTGCCAATGACTCTTGTTGCGGCCTGGGAGGCAACAACTACATTTCGCCAATGAATGCCTGATCGACCTGGGAGGCTATGCTAGAACACCTTAGTTCTGGTCAGAGAGGCCAACTCCATGGGTAAGGAGGTAAGTACTGTGAATTCGGAATCGCGTTGCCTTCTGTCAGTGCCATCAGCTGTCTACTCCAAGAGCGGCCCTGGCAAGCTCAGACTGAGCTCAGCCTGCTACTTGACATTCAGGAGCTGGCCCACAAGTATTGCAACTGGAGCTGCTGAACTGGGGCATGCATGAAGTTGACATGTGTCCTGGACTTGAGGCTTGCTACCTGAAGGAGTCCATGGGTAAGACCGACTGACTGTGATATGCTGCCAACAACTAATGATTGTAAGAATCTGCATATTTGGCTAAGTTGTGCCTCTACTACCAGTAGTGGCGATTATATCACCTAAAAGTTACCTGGGTAAGGAGAGAATATTAGGGCAGGAGGGAATATCATTCTCTGGAGAATATAATCAGGGATTCAACCCTATATTCATCATTAAATTGTGTAGTATTTAGTTTTGTTGAGTAGTTAAAGTACTTGTTTTTTTTTTACCAAAGGACAGAGATTGGGCTGGACATTCAAGCTATTGTGTCTATTGATTGATTATTGCGTTCTGAGCTCTTGACCCCCACACCACCTCCCTGAGAAGCTTTGGACTGCTTCCACTCGCTACCCTGAGAATCAAGTGCAAAAAAGGGTTGTACTTGGCCTAGTTTGCAAATCCTTAGTAGGGTCGACCCGAGGACACCAGTGGCAAATAACCAGGGGGCTTGAAATTCCGCTCCTTCACAGATTTTTCCCACTCCGCATCAGTAAAACTCAGGGGAGCAAAGCAGATTTTATTCCTTGCTTGCGCTCGCCAACGTTAAGTTGTCGAGCAAAGAAAATCTTACTCCAAACCACCTCCAGGTGAGATTTCTCAATGCGGGTAGTCGCATTGAGAAACCTTCCGTTTGTGTTGAGGAAGCTGCCGCTCAAGTAGAATATCTGCTCAAGCATCAGAAAGAAGTGGCCCCCTGCTGTGCGTGTTGACGTTTATGTTGATATTACAGCGCAGGACAAACATCCAGCACTAAAAATCAGTGTGAAAGGCATGATGTAGCGCACTCCGCTGCTTGTGGAACTCCGCGAAGCGCTGCAGAGTTTTTGGGTCACTTTGCGGAGTTTCAAGTCCAAGAATTCCACCCAGGCCTACAGAGAAGAGATAGTTAGAAAGTCAGGACTAGTATTGGATGGAGTGCCCTTTATGCTCCTCTGCAGAAACCAAAAGGGCAAAGGGTGCCTGTGTGGGAGGTGGACACACGGACTGGGGTAATGCAGGGGATTAGAAGGCAGTGCTTGTTAAATTTCTCTAAGCATCTTTAACCTTTCACTCCAAAACCCTTCATAGTAGGCCAGGCCCCAGTGCTGTCCAATGACAAGCCTATGTTCCACCCGCCGCAAATAAACACACACATAGACACACACATCCGGTATTGAGCGGAAGTACGCACTTTCTTTTTAATTTCTTCCTAACCTTTTCAAATGTCCATTTTTACACCGAGAGAGACAAGCACTTTTTCCTAGCTTCCTGAAGGCAGGATACCAGCGGCAGCAATCAATACCAGTCCATCCCAGTTGGCGCAAGCGTATACATTCTGCGCGCGGAGACAGTCGGGTAATCAATATGTCCTTCGGTCAGGTGATCGAACAGTTGTTTAATTGCATGGTTTCGCCCCTTAATGTACCATTGCTTTCCAAACAGTTGAGCAGAATCACAGCACTTTTACAGCCCTTTCCATCGCACACGGGCAATTGGGCAAAGTGACATCTGTAGGTCCCAAAAGGTCTCGGGATCAAAGGATTTGGCTCAGTCTACACCACTCACCTGTTTACTTTTAAAGTATAAAATGCCAAAGTGTCTCATTATTTAAATATTTTTCTAAACGCTATCATTTACTTTAGCTGTCGCTGTCAGGGATGCGAGTGGCCCATTAAAATCCACGTTATTTCTCCACCCTACATTTACCATTGCAGTGCCCACCACATGTAAGGACCCCTTGTAATCAAGGTCTTAGTGGTTGTTATGAAAGTGTGTATGCGCCTAGCTATTGCTGCTTTTAGTATTTGGTTCTCGCGCCTGTTATCACTGTCTCCAATTTTCAATTAACAATGCAAAATTGTACAGTTACACTACATGGAGGCGAAAAATGTTATGTGACATCAGTTCCTTAAAACCTATGAGTGCCAAAAGGGTGTCACTGAAACTTTTGGTCTCAAAAGTCTGGAGCTTGAATTTGTTTTTGTTTTTCACCTTTTAAGAGGCCTCTTTGTGCAAGTAAACAATAGCTTAGACTTACTTGTTTCTATTAACAATAATCTTCATCCATACATAGGATTGACCGTTTAGATGCAAGACTGTCTATTTTTAAGCTGTAAAAATGATGTAACTTTTTCTTTATCCCTCCGAAAACGTCCTTCACATGGTCAGATTGGCATATAGGTAGGGCCACTGGAATTATGTGGCATAGTGGGGCCAAATTATGCGGCAGGGTTGAGTAAATTATGTGACAAGTAAAGACAAATCATGAGGCATAATGCAGGACATTTTGTGATATTAGTGTTTCATTATTTTGTCATTTTTACACTTATTGGGCATTGATTGCACCATATTTTAACACCCACATATAGCAATTAGTGAACCTTTTCAAACGACCTTCCCCTGCGTGGGTAACGTATGCCACTGTTTTATTAGTGCTTTTGAACCGCTTTAGCTAAAAGCAACATTTTTTCTATTAAAATCTGCAGATCATGCAACAGATGATGGATTATGCGGCAAATGTGGCTAATCTATAACTATGCCAATATCGCAACGGCCTTAGAATTGCATAATTCCATTGGATCTACATATAGGGCAATCATGTAGTGGTAGATGGGCCTGTTTCACAAAACAGGGTGAGGGCAGGTTTTGTGGTTGTGTGTGGGTCAGTTTTGTTGTGTGCTGGGCTGGTTTTGTGGCTGCGTGCTTGAGGTGGTGTTGTAAACATCTTTTTAGAATGACAAGGATGCAGCAGCAGAAAGCAATGTGCAGGTGCTGGGAGATCGCACTGCAGCAGAGACCAACATGATCTGGGCATCTCAAATGGTCAAGAAGAAGATGCATCCAGCCATATTGGGGGCCAGACTGGGAACCCAAACTAGCCCTGGCAAATTTCACAGACCAGCCCTTGGGGAAGCACCGCCTGGCACCGTGAGGCTGGAAACATTTAGTTGCTGCTTTTGTTATTGGCAGCTCATATTGTAGCACTGCTGCGAAACTGGACAAAGTATAAAAATTGGCACCCACCACTATAAAAGCAGTCCCCACCTTTCCAGTTTCCCGGGGAGATGCTTGGTACTGCCAGTCCGGCCCTGGGGGAAAGGGTGCCACCTCCCAAAATGGCTGCTGCACAAGCCCCTCCTCAAGTTCCTTGCTCTCCGACTCTATGACTGCGCCAATGACTGTCCATTGTCCAGCCTCACCTGAAGAGCCAGCAGCAGCAAATTAGATGCATGTGGGAAGGGGGCAGTGGGCAAATGGGCTACGGTCACTTGGCTATGCGGTGTGAACTCTACAGAGATATAAGGCGAGAGCTGTTGTCTGCCTGGCATGTGCTGTCATGCAGTGCTGGTTGGGGACACCTGACACAGTGGAGGAGGACTGGCACAAAGCCGGTGGACAAGATTTGCTTGATATGCATTTTGTTCCTTTCAAAGGGTTTATGTGATTTAAACAAGCATTGGCATAGCCAATAGGTCTCTCCTTTTCGAACTTCTAAGTGTTTAGGCATGCAGCATATTATCCTGGGTCTCTTGCTTCCCTCAACGAATGACATCTGTTACCATGCATGCCAAAACTATGCATGCCTTCTCAACTCAGTCAATACCATGACTGTGTGGTTACTGCGAGTTCCATTACCACGCAAGTCATTATAACGACTTGCTTTTGGGAAGCGCTGGACTTTGGAATAGTTTAAATTACTATTCCAACTCCAGTCGGTGTATCAGTAGGGAAGGTGTTGGACCTAAAATCCAACACTAGCTTTATTCGGGGAGATACATTTCACAGCCATTTTCTAACCTTTACAGCTGCAATTGCCTCTGTGATGAGCTTTAATAAATCAATATCCAAACTCAAAGGGCCCGATTCACAAAATTAACTTAAGACTCAATTCTAAACTTACTACTATTTTGGTATTCACAGAATGCACTTACTACTTTTGGCATTCACAGAATGAACTTACTACTTTTGGTATTCACAGAAGTTAGGATTTTGTCTTAAGTAGTAAGTGCATTCTGTGAATACCAAAATAGTAGTAAGTTTAGGATTGAGTCTTAAGTTAATTCTGTGAATCGGACCATTTTGGTATTCACAGAAGGCACTTACTCGTTTCGGTATTCACAGAAGTTAGGATTTTTCTCAACTTTCCTACTACTAAACTGAGAAAAATCCTAATTTTAAGACTTTCGATATTCACAGAAGGAATTTAGGAGTCCTAAAGTTAGGAGTCCTAACTTTACTACTACTAAATTGAGAAAAATCCTAATTTTAAGACTTTTGGTATTCACAGAAAGCATTTAGGAGCCCTAAAGTTAGGAGTCCTAACTTTACTACTACTAAACTGAGAAAAATCCAAGTTTTAAGACTTTCGGTATTCACAGAAGGCATTTAGGAGTCCTAAAGTTAGGACTCCTAACTTCTGTGAATACCGAAATGAGTAAGTGTCTTCTGTGAATACCAAAATGAGTAAGTGCCTTTTGTGACTACGAAAATGGTAGTAAGTTTAGGATTTTGTCTTAAGTTAGTTCTGTGAATCGGGCCCAAAGAGTCCAGAACCATTCTGCTCATCTATTGTTTGCCCTGAAACATGACCACATAACACCTGTACTGAAAGCCTCCGCTGGATCCCTCTAAAGGAAAGCACATTTTAGATTCATCTGTTAGTGCACAACGTATTTGATGGCAGAACACCTGTCAAAGTTGTTTATCCATTTTTTCCCGCCAGATGTCTAATGTCTTCCAATTTTAACTTAAATTTGGAGTAATGTCCTTTCAAATGCAAGGCTCATCCCTTTTTATCTCTCTAGGGGCCAGATGTAGGTAAATCACATTTACCGATTTTGAAATTCTGAATATTACCGATTCGGTATTTCAAAATCGGTAAATGGGATGTAGGTACCAACATCTGGATTTTTTACCGATACCTTAAAACTCGGTATTTACTGATTCGGTAAATACCGAATCGGTATTTGCTATAGAATCCTATGGGCCTTGAAGCCCATAGGATTCAATGCAAATACCGATTCGGTATGAACCGAATCGGTAAATACCGAGTTTGTCAAGGGTGCAGGGGGTGTCACTTTGACACCCTCTAGCACCCCCAAAACGGGCATGTGTGCAATGTGGCACACAGACATGCCCTAAGGGCACGTCTGTCTGTCACATGGCACATGTGTACATGCACAGATGTGCATGTACACAGGAATCGGTATTTTACCACGGATTTGTATTCCATGGTAAAATACCGATTCTGAAAGCCATGTGCCAATGGAAAATTGGCTACCCACATTTCAATCTAGCATTTTCGGTAATTTTACCGAATCAGTAAATATTACCGAATCAGTAAATTTACCGATTCGGTAATAATACCGAATCGGTAAAATTACCGAATATGTGCACCTACATCTCCATAGCTCTTTACCGATCGGAAACGGCCGAAAATCGGTATTTTCGGCCGATTCCGATCGGTATAGGGCTACCTACATCTGGCCCTTAGTCTCTCTCTAAACATAGGATCTGACTTTCTCAAATTCAGGAAATAGCTGAAAACGAATTTTGTCAAGCAAACTTTTGGTTGGACCTCCCTGTGCCTGGCTCTATTCTCCTTTTTTTCCTCAGGCTTGTAGAGCAGTTACCTAAAACCAGTCTCTGTCCCTCCATCCTGCATACTACACACATAAATCCATTTTCAGTCTTCTATGTATCTGATCAAACAAACTCTGAGGCCATTATAAGGTTTTTTGCAGTGCTTCGCTTTAAAGTAAAATATATACCAAGTAGTTAATCAGATGTCTCTCTAGTAGTGAATGTTAATGGGGGGCACACAACAGGTCACAGAAAAACGTGCTGGGGCCACTAACACAAAGTCCTGGGGCCATTGGCCACTGATAAAGGGGGAGGGCCTGTGTCTGTGTGTTCAAAATGTTCACATCCACTTTGTATGTGCTTATATACCCATAAATGAATCTGTATATATAGAAATATAAACATGTATGTACAATGTCAGATTTAACTCTTTTAAGCAATTGAATCGCTTTGGAGGGAAAGGTATTTGGACAAATGAATATGAGTGGCAGGGTAAAATTGATACTTGTATAGCGCACTACTCACCCGCAAGGGTCTCAAGGCGCTTGTATGAATACCGCTGTGGAACCCATCCTGGCTTTCCCTGTGAGGCGTCCACTCCTGGGCACCCCCAAGGTGGAGGACAGGCATCCTTAGCGTTGTGGGGGCCGTTGTGGAGATTAAGCAAGCTATTGCCCAGAGTTGCAGAGTGGGACTCCATGATTGGAATAGGCACCGAGGCGAGAATTATCAGGTCCGTGGAATTTTGAGCCCAAGACCCCCCCCCCCCCGAGACGGGGAATTGAACCCTGGTCCCGGGCTAGACCTCTGCATCAGGGTCTGCCGCTCAAATCATTGAGCCACACTTCTCCACGGTGCAGTTTTTGTTTTTCGGTGCTGTCTCCGGGCATATTCAACAGTTGTGTTTGTGTGGCCAATGTAGGTGGTGGTGGGGGTCAGGCCAAATAGAGCTATGCTTTGGCACGGGCCCTTCTTCGGCCCGCTACAGATGCCAGTGAGAGTAATATAAAAAAGCATTGTAAGCTGATGCCAACCAAATGAGGCAGGGTGCTGAGAACCCTCTTGTGATTGGTGGTGTTGAAATGTGTCCAATAGTCAAGGCACAGAGTATGCCATCGTCCCAGGTGTTGAGCAGTTCTTTCCTAATACTCAGCACTGTTGCAACGGAGGTTTCTGAAACCCTAGTAAAAGCCATTAAGATAAGAAGGCACTGTGATTCCAGCTGTGAGGAAATATGACTAGTGACTGCTGTTCTAGTGAATGTAAGGAGTTCAAACCCACAAGCTTACAACCAAACACCACATTAGACAATCTCTAACACCTTGCCTGATCCCTCCTCTTTGCTTTCCCCATTTTATAGGTTTCCTTTTCTGTCTGTCTCATGTTCTCTGCCCATCTTTCTGCTTCTTCCTCTGCCGCCCCTTCCCCTCGTTTCTTGTCCCCTCAGTCATACTAGTCCTTTGTCTACACACCTGTGAGGCATAATTATGAAGAGAATAGGTAAAATGTGTAAGATAGAACAGGTAAGTTGCTCCACTACCCACTGCACTTCGGGTTTCTTGCATAGGGTATTCATAGCTTTGGTGTGGGGGTTGCCCATGCTAAAGCGGCAGATTTGGGAAGCCACAATGAGGGCTCTCCCAAATGTCCAAGGGCTGCTCCTCCGTTAAGGCAGAGGAGCGTCGCCCCCTGCTCTCCGAGCGGTGCAAAAAATAAAAATAAAAAGATAATAACACAATGTTATTATCATTCTATTCTTCAGTCGGGAGCCATAGTGGGTCCGTGCTATCCTGGCGGACAGCAGCAGCCAGCAGGGAGGAGGAGTGGTGGGCACCATAAGTCTGCATGACGGTTAGGCCGGCTGTCTTAGGATGGCCAAAACGTCATGAGCACTTAGCATTTCTCCACCCAGCTGTGTTATATAACAAGCATATCATTGAGCGACACACACACACAGACACTTACCTACTTTTACTTGTGTTTCTACTTGCGACTTTCACTAGGCTCTGGAGGACTGACAGTGATAGCAGCAACTGATTCTACCTGCAGGGCAGGGTTTTTACCTGTTGCCTGTACAAGGAGATCTGCCTACTGATCTCTCCTCTTTAAATAATCTGTTAATCTTCTGAGTCTCGATCCTTCTCTTCATCCACTCGGGACATATATGGCTCACATAGGTTTAGTCATGTATGTGTAATATGAAGAGCATGGAATGTGTTTTGTGCTTTAATTTCTCAGCCAAGAAATCCATTGTTGATCTCCTGTGCATGAGTGATGCCTTAGATGGATGTCAGAGAGAGGCTACTTGACAGCAATGCAAATTGAAGGGCTTCTCCAAAGCACTCCTGTGATCTTTTGCAGTGGATCAAACATTAGGGTATGGAGGGTAGGAGACAGAGGGTTCCTTTAAAGTGTAGGGACAGACTTTGCCTGCTTCCTGGTCCATTCTTTCCCAGAAGTGTTACCCCCAACAGTTTGAGACACAGCTAAGTGGGAAAGTCTTCCTCTTGTCTCTTACTTTTATTTTGGGTTCCCTTGACAGTGAGCCCCTAGGCCCACCTTTCATCAATGCGGTCTCTAGAGGACCAGTCAGAGAGGAACATGAAAAAGCCAGGAACTGCCTGAAACTCTTCCCTGGGCTGGACCTGTGGAATAAACAAACTCAGGTGCCTATTTATAAGGTGGTTTGGTTCGCTCTTGCACCCCGAAACTTGGTGCTAGAGTGACGCAAACCTTACATGTGATTTATGAATCCATGCAGGGCCACTTTGCATGGCCCCGAGTGACTCCATAAATCTGAAGTAAGGCAACGCAGCACAAAGCGCTGTGTTGCCCTACTCTGCCCTGAAAAGGTATTCCATGGGCATTGCGTTGGTGTTCCCATGCAACCCCCATGGTTTTTGAAGCACTCCCAGATTTACCGGAGCTGGTAGAACTGAGAATATGCCAAAAAGATACCCCTTCTCAGGAGAGGTGTACAGAGGAAAAATATATTAATTTCTCCTTGTTACTTCTTTAAATGAGTGCTGCATTCTACAGCACACATAGAAAGGGGAATATGCCTCCCGGGATTGTTTTTGTGCAGGAAGGTATCACTTCCTGCCCCAAAACATTTCTGCAGGCAATGCAGGCAACCTTACACCATGGTGCAAGGGTGCCGGCGTTGGTGCTAGGCTGCCAAAAGATTGTGAATTTTTTTTTGTATTTAGTGACGAAACAACAAAGTTGGGGAGACGAATACAGAAAAATGAATTCAAGCAACAGTCATGAACAGAGATATAAATAATAATAGCTCTACAGTTCACAACTAAAACATCAACTCCTGGTGAATATAACAGACACCCAAAAATAATTAATAGAAAATGGTCGTATGTTCGTGCCAACGCAACGTTTCTGGAGATGATGGAAGTGTCGATTTTCGGACAGCAATAAGTTGAACATTCAGCGTAGCTTGGAAGTTTTACTTTAAACAGACAAAATGCGCAATCACGAGAGTAGCGTCTTTCGTCGGCTTGTGTCAATTGACTACACGGCAAGCCGACTTATTGCTGTTCGAAAATCGGTCATCAGAAGGGGCCCCCATATACCAGACTAAAGATTTAAACCCAGTGGATACTTTGCTCCACATCTCTTGCCGTTCACCGTAATCTGAAAATATACTTATTGGAAATTTCAGGGAGTTTTTTCAGCAATGAAATATTCTGTCCTGATGATGGTCTACATGACGACTGCATACTAGACCGAAACGTCGACACTTCCATCATCTCCAGAAACGTTGCGTTGGCACGAACATACGACCATTTTCTATTAATTATTTTTGGTTGTCTGTTATATTCACCAGGAGTTGATGTTTTAGTTGTGAACTGTAGAGCTATTATTATTGATATCTATGTTCATGACTGTTGCTTGAATTCATTTTTCTGTATTCGTCTCCCCAACTTTGATGTTTCATCGCTAAATACAAAAAAAATCAGAATATAATTTACTCTCTCCGTGTGCTCTTTTTTCCTTCCATTGATTTATTCCTGCCAATTACTAAGTGTGATATTCTGTGGATACATTTGAGTGTGTTACATGTGTACGACTCACAACTAAGATTTATGATCTTCTTAAACAAGTCCCTTGTAGCACACTGACTTTAAATATCTAGTGCCCAAGCCCACAAGGGTTTATTGGGTTTCCCCTGCCTATAACAGGCTGCCAAAAGGGCGCCACCACAGGGGAAAAGCCAGGAAACCTGCATATTGCTTTAAATACAGTGCATTCCTGTCCTTTCCCTGTCACATAGTGCAGTCCAGCAGGGTGACTTGCTGTGCTGCGCTGTGCTGCACTGCGTGACATTCTCATAAATAGGACCCTATGTCTGCAAAAGAGGTGTAACTATGGGACAGAAACCAACAGGCCTTATCCCAGGATTTGTCATCATACAGGGACAGGGGGCAAACACCAGAGGAGACTGAGAGAGACATTTGGGCTCCAAGACTGGAAATCACAGGCTGCCAACTCCCCCTGCCAGGCTTGGGAACAGGAATAGGGAAGCTTTGCAATCTGTGGGAAAACTACCTTAATTAACCTTGAATGAAGGTACCCACTTACTGCTGTAGTAGTGTGCAGGATGCATATCTGCATAAAAAGGCGACTACCTGGAAGAGGACAGCCTTGAAGAGCTTTGCGGAAGAACTGGACCACTGGAGCCCTAGGAAGAATCTGCATTGCCAGGGCCGGAAGTGAAACCTTGAGACACAGGATTACCCTGCGGTATATTTTGAAGAAAGACCACTAGCTTCTCCCCCATCTTCCTTCCCATTACCCCCCTCTTTAGCCCACCTCTCCTCCGTCCCTCTCCCCAAGTGTACTTTCCTTATGCTCCCCTCACCCCTTCCATCCCTCCCCCTTACCCCCTCCTCCCCTCGTTATTCACCCCGTCCTCTCCTCAATCCCACCGCATCTCTCTCCTCCCTCCTACTCCGCCAGGAATGCTGCACTACTCCCCTTCCCCGCCCGGTAACCCCCTCCACTTCCCTCCCTCAGGCCCAGCAGAACCACTTCCTCTCTTCAACTCCCCTTTCTCCCAACACCCCTCACTCTCCCTGATGCCCGTTCCCTCGCAGCCACCTCTCCTAGCTGACAGGTCCTCCACAACCACCTCACCTCTTTTCCTCCCAAACCTCCTACATTCTCATGACGCCACACAGGCCTCCCCTCTCATTCTACCCAACTGCCGAGTTCCGCACACCTCTCCCCCTAAATTTGTCCTTAATTCCTCTCCCTCTTGCAACACCAACATAGACAACTCTCCCTTAACCTCCGCTTCACTAACTCCCGCTCTCACCCACTACCCTTCCCCACTTATGAACCCCACACCCAAAATGACCTCCTTTCCTGCCACCTCTCCCTGCCTGCCACCACCCACTCCACCCCCCCTTGTTTCAATAGAGCCACCCAACCTTCCCCAACACAACCTTCCGTGCTCTGCCCCATTCTCACTGGAAAACACACTAGGCTCTCTTATCACCTCCATCTCCCAGCTTACAGCTGCCATTTCACTTTTATGCTCTAAGATTGTCACCCCTTCTTGCACCGCTACTCCTTCCCAACTTCCCACGAGATGCACCTCGCCCCCTCACCCCAGTACAGCCAAGCTTAACCTATCATCGGGAAACTCTGTTAACTCACTCAAGCCCCTGAGCGCCACCCCTCCCCAACCGACATACCCTAGCAACCCCACTATCTACGCCATTCCGATCATCACCTCTGTCAGAACAAAGCATCCACCTAAACCCCCCCGAGCACCCCCTCATAAGTACAATATCCCGATCACCCTTCAGAGCCCTAGTGCCCCCGTCACCAAAACAGTCTTGACAGAGCTGCGCTGCATGCTTCACAACTGCAGATCTGCAGTTAAACACAAACTTGAAATCTCCGATACCATCACCCTTCATAATATTGACATGCTCTTCCTCACAGAGACCTGGTTCAAAGATACATCTCACTCTATATTTGATCTCCTATTACCCACAGGCTACTCTTTACTTAGGAATGACAGAACTGACAACACGGGGGGAGGTGTTGCAGTCATCTTTAGAAACACCCTCCAACTCAAGGCCTCTCCTAACAGCTCCTCCAAAACCTTTGAATGCCTTTCTCTTGAGCTTCAATTGCAACACCGTTCACCCCTCAGATTCCATGTCACTCTCGACTCCATTCAAAACTGGATGTCAACTCATCAACTGATTCTAAATCCCTCCAAAACTGAATTCCTCCTCTTCTCCTCCTCACTCTCTCCTCCCCCGGTTCAATCATGGATGGATCAGATGAATCTACTAAACAATAAACCCATCATTGTCGACAGCGCCAAATCCCTTGGTGTCATACTAGACAAAAAACTTAATCTAATTCCCCACATCAATTCCATTGCGAAATCAGCTCGATACCAACTGCGCCTTCTTTGAGGAATCCGTCGCTTCTTCGCGGAGCGGGACCTTATAACCCTGGTGCAAGCACTGGTCCTCTCCAGACTCGACTACTGCAATTCTCTTCTTACTGGCCTCCCCAAATCCCACGTGTCCCCACTTAAGTCTGTTTTCCACTCAGCAACTCGTTTCATTTATGGGGCCAAAAGAAGCGATCACATCACACCGATGTTATCTACCCTCCGCTGGCTTCCCTTTGAGGCTAGAGCTATCTACAAGACCGCTTGTATCACCCACAAAGCCCTGCACTCCTCTTCTCCTCTCTACCTGGCGAATAAACTGAAACTCTCTGGAGGTTCTAGACCTTCACGCAATGCGGAGAATCTACTGCTTGAACCTCCCACTTTCAAGAAGGAAAGAACGATGGCCCAATCATTTTCAGGCAACGCAGTGAGAATCTGGAACTCATTGCCGCCTCAGCTCCGGACCACAGCCTCCTCCCAGGCCTTTAAAAGGGACCTCAAAGCTCTCCTCCTCCAGAGACACCTCCAAAAGTAACTCTCTTCTGTCTGAAGGAAGATCTCCCACTACTGATAATTTCTACTTCTCATGTCCATGGAAGTGCCTTCCCAGTGTGTTCTTGCGGTTAGAGTGTTTGCCTTTTATTGCAGTATTATCCATGTACTTGTGTTTGGTACCCTCTTGCAACTTGCACTCACCACTTTGCCCCTGTAACACACGGTTTGCTTCCTCTCACAGGTTTTTTACCTTTGATACTTGCACAAGTGCCACTTTTGCCTACGTAATCGTTTGTTCTTGTGCTTGAGTGTGTAACATATATTGCAGTATTATACCACAAATTATACTCTATTTTCTCTTGTAGCCTGCACACTTGTCACTTTTCCCTCCTGAGCACTTTTTACTACCTCATGTATTTTGTTTGCTCACAAGTGTCACAATTACCTTGTCTACCTCATGTATTTTTGGTTTCTCACAATTTTTACTACCTCATGTATTCTTGGTTGCTCACAATTATCACTTTACTGTATGTAACATAACGAATGCCTCTGCAATCTGTTGCTCGTGTAACGTTCTCAGTTTGTATCTTTTCTGTTCCTATTGTGAAGCGCTCTGACACCTTCGGGTAAAGTCCGCGCTATATAAAATTGCATAAATAAAATAAATAAATAAAACAGCAGCAGCCAGCAGGGAGGAGGAGTGGTGGGCACCATAAGTCTGCATGACGGTTAGGCCGGCTGTCTTAGGATGGCAAAAACGTCATGAGCACTTAGCATTTCTCCACCCAGCTGTGTTATATAACAAGCATATCATTGAGCGACACACACACACAGACACTTGCCTACCTTTACTCGTGTATCTACTTGCGACTTTCACTAGGCTCTGGAGGACTGACAGTGATAGCAGCAACTGATTCTACCTGCAGGGCAGGGTTTTTTTACCTGTTGCCTGTACAAGGAGATCTGCCTACTGATCTCTCCTGTTTAAATAATCTGTTAATCTTCTGAGACTCGATCCTTCCCTTCATCCACTCGGGACATATATGGCTCACATAGGTTTAGTCATGTATGTGTAATATGAAGAGCATGGAGTGTGTTTTGTGCTTAAATTTCTCAGCCAAGAAATCCATTGTTGATCTCCTGTGCATGAGTGATGCCTTAGATGGATGTCAGAGAGAGGCTAATTCACAGCAATGTCATATTGAAGGGCTTCTCCAAAGCACTCCTGTGGTCTTTTGCAGTGGATCAAACATTAGGGTATAGAGGGTAGGAGACAGAGGGTTCCTTTAAAGTGTAGGGACAGACTTTGCCCGCTTCCTGGTCCATTCTTTCCCAGAAGTGTTACCCCCAACAGTTTGAGACACAGCTAAGTGGGAAAGTCTTCCTCTTGTCTCTTACTTTTATTTTGGGTTCCCTTGACAGTGAGCCCCTAGGCCCACCTTTCATCAATGCGGTCTCTAGAGGACCAGTCAGAGAGGAACATGAAAAAGCCAGGAACTGCCTGAAACTGTTCCCTGGGCTGGACCTGTGGAATAAACAAACTCAGGTGCCTATTTATAAGGTGGTTTGGTTCGCTCTTGCACCCCGAAACTTGGTGCTAGAGTGACGCAAACCTTACATGTGATTTATGAATCCATGCAGGGCCACTTTGCATGGCCCCGAGTGACTCCATAAATCTGAAGTAAGGCAACGCAGCACAAAGCGCTGTGTTGCCCTACTCTGCCCTGAAAAGGTATTCCATGGGCATTGCGTTGGTGTTCCCATGCAACCCCCATGGTTTTTGAAGCACTCCCAGATTTACCGGAGCTGGTAGAACTGAGAATATGCCAAAAAGATACCCCTTCTCAGGAGAGGTGTACAGAGGAAAAATATATTAATTTCTCCTTGTTACTTCTTTAAATGAGTGCTGCATTCTACAGCACACATAGAAAGGGGAATATGCCTCCCGGGATTGTTTTTGTGCAGGAAGGTATCACTTCCTGCCCCAAAACATTTCTGCAGGCAATGCAGGCAACCTTACACCATGGTGCAAGGGTGCCGGCGTTGGTGCTAGGCTGCCAAAAGATTGTGAATTTTTTTTTGTATTTAGTGACGAAACAACAAAGTTGGGGAGACGAATACAGAAAAATGAATTCAAGCAACAGTCATGAACAGAGATATAAATAATAATAGCTCTACAGTTCACAACTAAAACATCAACTCCTGGTGAATATAACAGACACCCAAAAATAATTAATAGAAAATGGTCGTATGTTCGTGCCAACGCAACGTTTCTGGAGATGATGGAAGTGTCGATTTTCGGACAGCAATAAGTTGAACATTCAGCGTAGCTTGGAAGTTTTACTTTAAACAGACAAAATGCGCAATCACGAGAGTAGCGTCTTTCGTCGGCTTGTGTCAATTGACTACACGGCAAGCCGACTTATTGCTGTTCGAAAATCGGTCATCAGAAGGGGCCCCCATATACCAGACTAAAGATTTAAACCCAGTGGATACTTTGCTCCACATCTCTTGCCGTTCACCGTAATCTGAAAATATACTTATTGGAAATTTCAGGGAGTTTTTTCAGCAATGAAATATTCTGTCCTGATGATGGTCTACATGACGACTGCATACTAGACCGAAACGTCGACACTTCCATCATCTCCAGAAACGTTGCGTTGGCACGAACATACGACCATTTTCTATTAATTATT
Source organism: Lissotriton vulgaris (assembly GCF_964263255.1). Classification (NCBI taxonomy): domain Eukaryota; kingdom Metazoa; phylum Chordata; class Amphibia; order Caudata; family Salamandridae; genus Lissotriton; species Lissotriton vulgaris. The sequence goes on from NC_141693.1 coordinate 1,801,643,915, forward strand.
TTTGGTTGTCTGTTATATTCACCAGGAGTTGATGTTTTAGTTGTGAACTGTAGAGCTATTATTATTGATATCTATGTTCATGACTGTTGCTTGAATTCATTTTTCTGTATTCGTCTCCCCAACTTTGATGTTTCATCGCTAAATACAAAAAAAATCAGAATATAATTTACTCTCTCCGTGTGCTCTTTTTTCCTTCCATTGATTTATTCCTGCCAATTACTAAGTGTGATATTCTGTGGATACATTTGAGTGTGTTACATGTGTACGACTCACAACTAAGATTTATGATCTTCTTAAACAAGTCCCTTGTAGCACACTGACTTTAAATATCTAGTGCCCAAGCCCACAAGGGTTTATTGGGTTTCCCCTGCCTATAACAGGCTGCCAAAAGGGCGCCACCACAGGGGAAAAGCCAGGAAACCTGCATATTGCTTTAAATACAGTGCATTCCTGTCCTTTCCCTGTCACATAGTGCAGTCCAGCAGGGTGACTTGCTGTGCTGCACTGCGTGACATTCTCATAAATAGGACCCTATGTCTGCAAAAGAGGTGTAACTATGGGACAGAAACCAACAGGCCTTATCCCAGGATTTGTCATCATACAGGGACAGGGGGCAAACACCAGAGGAGACTGAGAGAGACATTTGGGCTCCAAGACTGGAAATCACAGGCTGCCAACTCCCCCTGCCAGGCTTGGGAACAGGAATAGGGAAGCTTTGCAATCTGTGGGAAAACTACCTTAATTAACCTTGAATGAAGGTACCCACTTACTGCTGTAGTAGTGTGCAGGATGCATATCTGCATAAAAAGGCGACTACCTGGAAGAGGACAGCCTTGAAGAGCTTTGCGGAAGAACTGGACCACTGGAGCCCTAGGAAGAATCTGCATTGCCAGGGCCGGCAGTGAAACCTTGAGACACAGGATTACCCTGCGGTATATTTTGAAGAAACACCACTAGCTCCCTGAAACTGCACTAGCGAGAAGATACTTCATTTCTGCAGATTGGTGTGCAAAGAGTGCCAAAAAAGCTACTGGAGTTGAGGCGAGTGATTCTGAAGATCAGACTGCAAGAAGATGCACCATTGAGAGCTTTTTGCTAGAAAAATTCGCAACCCCACTAAGTGATGTAATCACGGACAGCCAACATCTCTGTGAAGCCTCAGGGCCTATTTTAGATTTCGGCTGATGAGTTATTCCATCACAACAGTGATGGATATCACGTCCGCTGAAATATAAATCCCATAGGGTATTATTGGATTTATATTTCGGGCACATGGTATATTTGTCACCGTTGTGACGCAATAACCCATCTACCTAAATCTAAATCATGCCCTCAGTACTTGAGTAATTTGAAAACATGACCAACGTTTTTTCGTCTCCAGGAGAAAAGGCTCGTGTGAAGGCGTGGTGCTGATGAAGAATCGTGACCATGCTTCACTGTCCCAACCTCAACAGGATCATCACTGCAACTTGGGTTGGTCTTTTCATTTGTTTGGATGGAAGGTTTGAGACTTAGACCTGAGGTTTGAGACTTAGACCCGAGGAATACCCTCCCTTTCAGCGAATGCTATAGATGTTGCTTCTGACCTGTGGTGCCTGTGCAGCCCCTCCAGGATCATAGGAGCATAACAAGAGACCAAAGTGTCAGGGCAAAACCAGGAGCTGCAAAGCACACACACTGGTATGCAGAGTCCCAGCCCACTTTGACAGCACAAGGCGGGAAATCCCAGAGCACAAGAATTTTAAAGGCATCTAAGCATTGTGGGTACAATAAATAACTTTTAAGTTTCAAAAAGTAAGTTTATTAAATGCATATAAAAAGAGAACATCAAAGTGTCATGTGTTAAAACATCGAAAATACACAACGAAACGTATCAATAGTAGCATATAGGCAGGAAATCACAAGAGAAATGGAGTAAAAGTAGCAGGAGTAAAAAAGTAGAAATAGGCTCAAAAATTGATAAGTATACAGCTAAATGAGTATAAATCGAATAAGATAAAGAGAATAGTATTCACAAAACCAGAAAGTTCAAGGAGGCTGGGCAACGTCTTGCATACGAGTGATCAGGGCAAACATTTTTTTAGTGCTATCATCTAAGAAATGCGTAATGGGAGACCATAGTTGTAATCTTTTTTTGGCAAGAGACATAGGAAATACAAAGGTCGTATCAAGTCTATGATTGTGACATACAGAGTACCACCAAGCTAAGTATGAGAGTTTGGAAGCATCCTTCCAATTTTTTTGTTATCTGTTGAATAGCAGCTGCCATAACAAGTCAATGATCTGTAGTCGTGGTTTCGTGACAGTCCAACCAGTGGAAAGGCTACCCAGAATTTTTTTTTGCAAAAGACAAGTGAATGTTATCACCATAAATAGTATTCATTTGTGACCAGACTTGTCTCCAAAAATGCAAGACCTGTGGACATGAAAAAAGTAATTGTTGGAGATCTGCCTGTGGAGATGAACATGACCAACAAACAACCGAAATATCGGGATGCATTCTATGTAGGGAAACTGGTATTAATAGGATTCTATTATAAATTAAAAAAAGAGTTTGCGTGGCGCTAGCGGCTCTGGATGACTTCCTGATTTTTGTCCAAATCTTATCCCAAACAGGAATGAGCCAATGTGTACCAAGGTCATCTTCCCAAGCTAGCTCAGTGTTTGTTTTGGCTCTCGTAGTCGGGGGGAATAATTGGCGAGTGTAAAGTGTAAAGGCTTTAGGTAAGCTACGAAGGAGATTACACCAAGTAAAATCTGATGGTGGAGAGGATGAGGGCAAGGACTTAAAATAAGAGTGGGAGTCTAATATAGCTTTGGGTAAAGCTAAAACTTTATGCACAAATGAGGGAGATAATTGGAAAAGAGAGCAAGCTTTTAAAAAAGTAATGAAGGTGTCAACAGAAAATAATTGATGACTCCATGAAATACCCCTGTCTCTCCAAGTTTTCCATTAAACAGGTTTGTTCTTAATGCGGATGAAGTTATTGCGCCATATGGTGGAATTGAGAAATGTATCCACATCATGTGGCTCAGAGTGGAGAAGAGTGTTCAACATTTTACAAGAATGTTTAATGATTGGTGGGCATAGTTTTTGTGGCTTTTGGGTGAAAGATTGCTAGTCCTAAAAAGAAAAAAGGGGAGAGAAAGAAACTCTCTAGATCAATCCATAAAGGCGAATCAGGAGACGGGTCAGACAACCACTTGGATATATGTCTTACTAAAAAGGATTTATGATATTTGGGAAAATCTGGTAAATGAACATCACCTTGAGACTTTGGCTGTGATAGTTTTAGTACGGACATTATAGGTTTTTTATGAAGCCACAGAAAGGATATATGGATGGAATTAATTTTATGGAACAATTCTTTTGGAATGGGTAAGGGGATATTAGAAAGAATGTAGAGGATAACAAGGGTTAGCATAATTTTAATGGTGTCAAGTCGCCCCCACCATGAAAGATGTAGAGGATGCCATTTGGTTGTGAGGTTATGAAGCTTCTCAATACATTTGTTGAGATTTAAAGAAATTGATGTTTTATTGGAGTGGGTGTACCAAATACCAAGATTTTTTATGTGAAGTGGATTCCAGGTAAAGTTAGAGACAGAAAAGTCATCTTTTAGAGCAAATTCAGTCAAGGGTAAAATTTTGCATTTGTCGTTGTTTAAGCTATAACCCGAAACCAAAGTATAAGATTGTACTTCATTTAAGAAGGCCGGAAGGGAAAGGAGAGGTTGAGAAAGAAAACAAGTACATCATCTGCATATGCTGCTAATTTAATTTGTAAAGAGTTTGAGGTGAAGCCTTTAATGGATTGATTTTGTCTTATTCTGGATAAAAAAAAGGTTTTAGAGCCAGGTTGAGAAGAAACAGGGCTAATGGACAGTCTTGTCTCACTCCTGTGAAGAGTAAAGTAGGGGGAGGTGAGACCGTTGGCAAAAAATGCAGCTTTAGGGTTTTCATAAAGCATGGAAATCAAGGAGATGATTTTCGGGCCAAAAAATAACCAATAGCAGCAAGAGGCTCTGCAAAATGTGGTGCCTTGGAGATGATGTCAAAAACCAGACAAGTATTGTCAGTGATAGATCGCCCTTTGACAAATCCTGTTTGTTCCTTACCTAACAATCGAGGGAGGTGAGATTCCAATCGAAGAGCTAACGTTTTAGAAAAAAAGAATTAGAATCAATATTAACTAAGGAAATGGGTCAGTAATTTTTACAATAGTGAAGATCCTTGCCTTCAATTGGGATAAGACAGATCAGGGCCTCTAGGAAGGTGCCAGATGAATTACCAGAAACAGTAAAAGAAGCGATCAGATCATACAATTTAGGAAGGATTATTTGGGCAAAGTGCAGAAAAAATTCAACTGTAAAGCCATCTGGGCCTGGGGCCTTGTCCTTCTTAAGGGTTTTAAGTGCGCTGAGTAATTCAGCATGAGTCAGATCCGATTCAAGGGGTTCCAAATGTGAAAACGAAGTTGAACGCATTTGGATTGAGGAGAGGTACAGAGAGATGTCCTCGTCTGTGGGATTGATCTCTGGTGTGTGGAGTTGTTCATAAAACTGAACAAATTCTTGTAGAATATCAGCGTCTTTGTATTTAGGAATGTTAGTATTTGTTATTATAGATTCTATATGAAGTTTATTTTGTTTGGCTTTAAGATAATTGGCTAACAATTTGCCAGATTTATTTGATCCACCATAGAATTTGGCACTAGTCTTTAATAGAAATAGAGAAGCACTGTTTGTCGTATCTTTATTGTATTTAATTTTAGCATTAATCAGATCAGTTAACCACTCTTTTGATTTGGAGGTGTAATAGGTGAGTTCTAATCGATTAATCTTAGAGAGAAGATCCGTGTTCAAAGTCCAAGCAACTTTCCGTTTATTAGAGTTGTATCGAATAATAAAATCACACGCAGAAGCCTTGAAGGCATCCCAAATGATATGAAAGGGCAAAGTGTAAGTGCTATTCAAATGAAAGTACTAATTGAAGAAAGAAAGAAAGAAATTAAGTGTTAAAGTGAGGGTCTAAAAGCAGGAAACTATTGAAGCGCCATCTCCTGGTAATCCAACTGGATGGAAACAGGGGTATGATTAGAAATAAGTATGGGACCTATATCAGTGGACAATAGAGATTGGGAAGCATTGTGTGATGTGAAAATGTAGTCAATTCTTAACTGGGTTCGATGAGGTGGAGAGTAAAAGGTGTACTCTTGTAGGGTTGTGTTACACAGTTTCCCAGCGCCTGTTAAGTGAAGATGCTTTATAGTTTGAGTGAAAGTTTTATGTTCTTTTGTTGGAATGAAGGAGACTTTGGATTTCTGGTCCAAAAAGGGGTCAAATACTTGATTACAATCCCCGCAAGGACGACATTATTTGCAATGGTATGAGTGATCAGTCGGTGAATTTGGGTCTGAAAGGAGGTGTCACCAGAAGTAGGAGCATAAACATTAAAAAGAGAAAGCCAAACTCCATCAATCTATATTTGGTAAACAACCATCTATCCTCTTCATCTATCTCTTGTGAAAGGAGCAAAATATGCAATGATTTGTGACTTAAGGTGACAACTCAATTTCGTTTCCCATCTCCAGGTGAAATATAAACTTTGCCAACCCAGTTTTTCTTAAGCTTTAAGGATTCAGACTCTGTGAGGTGGGTTTCTTGTAACAAAACAATTTTAGTATCCAATTTAGATAAGTAAGATAATACCTGTTGTCTCTTAATATGGGATTTTAAGCCTTTAACATTCCATGTAATATTTTTTAAAGCCATAAATTAAGGAAGCAAAATGAGTATTAACATGAACCAGCCATAATGCATACATCGTTAAAAGGTAAATAAGATTCTAATAGATATAAAATTACATTGAAACTTAAAAAAGTGAGAGAGGGGTAAGAAAAAGGAAGGTGAAGCATCGTAAGTGATAGGAATCAATATAGTAAAGGAGTATAGAGAGGGAATAGTATAGGGAAACAGAATAAGATAACATTACAATGAAATAGGACCCAAGGAAAAGGAAAAACATTCCTAAAAAAATCCAAGACAAATGAAAGGTGGGGAAGGATGAGGCCACATGGAACAATGACACATCAAGTAAAACTAATGAGACAGATGAGATGGAGATGAAACCTGTAAGGAGAGCATAAAAGTTAGTAATGCATGAGGTATCATAAAACATCAGAAACTTGAACTAGCAGTTGAACCAAGAAAGCATCTTAAATGGAACATAGGTAATACAACATAAGATACAACAAAATAAGCTTATTTGCTGTGTGGTAGTGAAGTATACATAGTCTCTGTGTTGCAAGAGTGAGGAAACCTTTCAGTATCATGGGATCCTCATAGGTAGTAGTCTTGTTACTGTAAGTCACCTTAAAAAGACAAGGGTGAAAAAGGCCGGAGCGGGCTCCGATAGAGCGAAGGTGCGGTCTCATTGCTAGGAATTCCTTATGTCTGTCTGAAGTAGTCTTTGCATAATCCTGTGAGAAAAACAAAGAGTTGCCTGACCAAGAAATACGTTTGATGGACATGACAGCCTTTAGAATTTTGGGCAGATCAGTATATTCCAAGTAGTAAAGGAAGATCCCTCTTGGTTTCCTCATGTTGGAAGAAGACGTAGAAGGCGCAGGACCCAATCTGTGAGCACACTGAATATTGAGGCAAGTTCCTACTGGTAAGTTAAGAATTTTTGGAAGAAAAGATTGAAAGAAGACTATTGGATCTGACCGCTCTGAACCCTCAGGCAAACCATAAATTTGGAGGATGTTACGTCTGTTTCTGTTTTCCAGGTTTTCAACTTGTTTCTGGAGTAACGTCACTTGATACTGGAGGGCATCTACTTTGATGCTAGAAGAACTGAGAGACTGTATACTCTGTTCCACGATAGTGAGTCTTTCTTCCATTCTTGACGAACTATCTGCCAGAGTTTGCAGCTTAGAGTTTGTTTCCTCCACAAAAGGACGAAGAGCTCTAATTTCCTCTAACAGAAAGTCCATAGAAACTGTTGAGGTTTGTTTGGGGAGGGAGGGGGGTCTTTCTTCAGTCTCTTACTAGGCGCTTTGCTAGTTCTGGAAGATGTGTTGGCAACTGATGTCAGAGTGCCCTTAGGCGACAAATTTGCTGAGTCTTCCATTTAATAATGCAATAAGGTAATATATGTGTATAAAAACATGCAAAATGCACCAAATGGAGACCAAATATATTTTTAATGTCCCAAAAAACAACAAGGTAGAAGTGGAAAAAAAGACTCTTTTTAACACCCATTGGACTGATATATTAAGGAATGAAGTGGGCTCCGCTGGAACCCGCGCGATCAGGTCGCGCCGCATCCTAGGACGTTTACCGGCCCAAACGTATTGCTGAATAGTGTCTTGTAATTTTTTTATCATACCTATCGGAGGGGTGACCGGGATGGTCTGGAATAGGTATAGCACTTTTAGCAGTAAGGACATTTTAACAGTGGCCACCCGGCCCAGCCAGGAGAGCGGCTGCTGTCGCCATATCAGAATATCCCCTCGGATGCGCGTGAGAAGCTTGGTGTAGTTTAGTTCAACAGTCTGGGCTGTTGTGGGCGTCAAGTCAATCCCCAGGTATGGTAGCTCCATTCACGTGGACAACCCTCCCAGTTGGAGTGAGCCTCTGGTGGTCTGGCGGGTGTTACACCCCAGAGGAAGAATCACTGATTTCCCGACATTCATTTTAAATCCCGATACCCTCCCGAACCGCTCCATTTCCTCTAAAAATGCTGGCATCGAGACCCTAGGGTTGTCTACGGCGACTAGAATTTCGTCCGCGTATAAGCTTATAGTTTGTTCTTCGCCCCCAAATGTAATGCCCTTGATGGCCTGGTTGTCCCGTACGTGTTGGGCGAAAGGTTCGATATAGAGGGTGAATAGCAGCTGCGAGAGCAGGCAGCCCTGCCTCGTGCCTCAGCAGATGTCTAACGGTTTAGAGCTTGTCCCGTTCAGCTTGATCGTTGCTTGGGGAGACGCATAGCAGCTCGCCACCCAAGCCCAGAACCTATCACCCATGCCAAATCTCGCCATCGTTCTGTCGAGATGGATCCAGTCCACTCTGTCAAACGCTTTTTCGGCGTCGACTGATAGAAGGGCTGCGTCCGTAGCGTTATAGTGTGCTTTATCAATCATGTGCATCAGGCGCTTGGTGTTGTCTGCGCATTGACGGGAGGGTATAAAGCCTGCCTGATCCGGTTCTATTATACCTGGAAGACAGGGGCCCAGTCTCGCGGCTAGAATCCCCGTAAAGAGCTTTAAGTCAAGATTGAGGAGTGAGATCGGCCGATAGGCCGCGCACCGGGACGTGTCTTTGCCTGGCTTCGGCAGGACTATAATGTCCGCCTCCAGCATCTCTTGTGGGATCGATCCCGGGCCTTGAAAAGAGTTGAATAGTTTCGTCAGTATGGGAGCTAGGAGGGGGCAGAAGGATTTATAAAAGCCCGCAGAGAACCCGTCCGGGCCCGGCGCCTTAAGCGGTTTGAGATGTGAAATGGCCGAAATCACTTCTTCCAATCGTATGGGGGCATCCAGAGCCATGGCGTTTGCCTCATTAAGGGTAGTAACATTAGCTTCGTCTAGGTACACAATCCCCGCCTCAGCATCTGAGGCTGGATCAGCTTTGTAAAGTTTGGCATAAAATGCTCTGAACGCCTCCGCAATGCGGTCGTCCTCTCGGAGTTCCCCACCACCTTCCTCACGAATGACTGGGATCTTAGACCGGATGATTTTTACTTTAAGTTTACTGGCCAGCAGGCGGCATGTCCTATCCCCCCCCACGTAGTATGTGTGCTTGAGGCACAATGCTGCATATTCCGCCCGATCTAGATCGAGGCTCGCAAGCTGTGCTCTGGCTGCCTTCAACTTGCGCCAGATCCCAGGGGCCCCCGTCCGGCTGTGCACCCTCTCCAACTCCAGCACCTGTGCTGTCCGCTCCTGGCATCGTTCCTTCCGTCCCCTATTGTCCGCAGCCAAGATCGCTATTAGCTCCCCTCTGATGACCGCCTTGAGTGCCCCCCAGACTGCTGTCCTGGCCACGTCCCCGTGTCATTCTGGCTTAAATAATCCGCGATGCTCTGGGAAAGTTGCTGTGTGACCTCCTTGCGGGAAAGCAGGTTCTCTCTGAGTCGCCATTTACCCTTATGTGACTGCATACGCGGGACCTGCAGGTGAAGCACTACCGCATCATGGTCTAACAGGGCCGCCGGGGCAACCTCCAAATCTTGTACCATGGGGGCAAGATCTGTAGAACCGTTAAAGTGGTCTATTCTGGCATATGTACGGTGCACATGTGAGTAAACGGTGTACCCCGGGGCTGTGTGATGGATCTCTCTCCATGTGTCCAGGAACCCCCTGCTAGCGAGCCAGCGCTTCCCCTCAGTAGAGAGAGCTCCGGAATCGCCGAACCTCTGCCCCGACCTATCCCTTTCGTTATCCATAACCAGGTTTATGTCTCCGCCTATCAAGGTGTGCCTCGAGTCCGTGCTCATGACCTCCGATAGTGCTCCTTTAAGAAATGTCTCCTGGTTGGTGTTGGGAGCGTAAACAGATCCCACCGTGATCGACAAGTTCCCAATAAAAACAGTATGGGCTAATAGTCTGGCTTTGATTTCTGCCATTTTGTCCAGTGTCTAGCAAAAAGAAAGGCTACCCCTGTTTTCTTCTCTGTGGTGGAGGAGTAAAACTGAGTAGGGAAAGCCCTGGATTTCATGTGATGCCATTCTTTGGCCAGCAAGTGTGTCTCCTGGAGAAGGCATATAGCCGCCCCGGAGTTCTCCAGATAGGAGAGTACTGGCCTTCTTTTGATTGGGTTATTGAGCCCTTTAACATTTAAGGTAAGAACCTGAATAGACTTGTCAGCCATGGGGAGGTATGTACCCGGTCTCTCTCTTCCGCTGTCCTGGTCCAGAGCCACCCCAAGCTCCCGCTCCCGCTGCTTTAGTGAATTGAAGACACCGGAGCCCATCCCCAATCTTCATTACCCACCGAACCCCAACTCTGTTACCCCCTGAAGTGCCCTTAGTCCTGCTCCCTCCCTCCCGCCCCCCCCTTCCCTCCCCAACCCCAACTGTGAAACCCCAACTGGTGAACATTGTCCCAGGCCTATTCAACGTCAGTTCAGGCCTTTGGTAAAGTTTTGAGTGAAGGGAACGTTTGGCAATGGCGGGCCCGAGGCACCCCCGTACCGCACCCCCTATCGTAGTGCTACGGCAGTGCAAGGTTATTCCCCTTCTCTTGTCCCCTCAGGAGCCGGCGCTCGTGTCCTTAGAAACTTCTTGTATCGCTGCCGCATGTTCCTGCGCCACTGTCTCCGGGTCTGGCTTGAATCCTTTACTGGCTGAGCGTCTACGCCTCACCCTCTTTCAGTCATCTCTGGATGTCTGTGGTGACTTCGACTGGGACGGGTGTAGTCGAAGTTTGTCGTCCGATGTGTCCGCTTCATGGGGAATGCCCAGCAAGGCGCAAGTGTCTCGTAGGGACCTTAGTTGATGAAGGGCTCCGTTCCATTTAAATATAAGTCTAAACGGGTGACCCCAGGAGTACAGGACCCCGTTGTCAGGCAGGAAGGTGGTAGCCACTTTGAAAGCCCGCCTTTTCTGTAGAGTGATCGCGGAAAGATCCTGAAATAGCTCCACTGTGTGACCCCTGAAGCAGATGGGTTGTGCTCGACGCGCTGCCTTCAAGATGCGTTCTTTGAAGGGGTAGTCGGGCAGAAAGGCTAGAATGTCTGGGGGGGGGAGCTGGCGCCCGGCGGGTGAGACCCACCCTGTGGGCTCTATCAATACGGATCGCATAGTCCTCATTCTCCTTATTTCTCGAAACAAATCTTCCAAGTAGGTTGTGACCTCCGCTTTAGAAGGTACATTCCGAACCCGAATGTTGTTGCATCTTGAGCAGTTCTCCAGGTCCTCTGTGTGTGCCTGTAGGTCCGTCTGTTGGTCTTGGAGCCTGACAATTTCCTGCCGCAAGAGTTCCACCTCTTCGCTCCTGGTGTGCCCGGTGGTCTCGACCGCCTCCACACGTTCTTCGAGGTAGTCTATGTCGGGGCGGAGCTCCTTATACCCTCCTGCCATGTCTTGCTTGAGGGTTTGCATGTCTTCCCTTATGGGAGGTGAAAAGGGCCTCCATAAATGACTTTGTAACTGGGGCTTCCCCTCCCTCGTGATCCTTCTCTTTAGGTTGAGCCGTTGATGTCTGTTTATCCGGGCTCTTTTCCCCCTTCGACGATACTTTAGCCAGCATTTCCGGGATGGTGCGTCCCCCTCTGCGATTTGCGGTGGACATGTTCTCGGTCTGTTGGAGGCCGATACCCCTTCTCGCGGCCACTGGGTCCCTCGGTGATGCCCCGGCTTTTGTCGGATCTATGAGGGGTGCAGCCTGTTCTGGCCGGCCTCTTGTGCGCTCCGGTAGTGGGCCTGCGGTCACGCTATCCCACGCCTCCTGCCGCTCGGGTGTGTGCGTGAGTTTGCTGCTGCTGTTCTGGCTAGGCTTGCCTCGTGGTGTCGCACCTCTGACAAAAGGTCCGACAGTGAGTGGCCGCCGTGCTTGGGCCCTGGTCTGACCCGCGCCGGGGGCTCGATTGTTTGCCCCCCGAGGTGCTGTCCCCGGGCGCACCCTCTGGGTGCTCCGTACCGCCTCGTGCATACACGGCTGTCTCCCCTGCGGCCTCGTCTGTTCCTGCTGGTCAGGCCCCCGCCAGGGCCCCAAGTGCTGCCCTTCTCAATCCCGGGGCCTGAACGATCTCGGCCACGTGGCTGCGCTGTGGAGGGCCTCTGCCTTGTAGGCCTTTGTCCGCCTCCCGCCGGGGGCTCGATTATCTGCCCCCTGAGTCCCGACCGTCAGGCACCCCACCGGCTCACCTCTCACCTCGAAGCGTGGGGTCGCCTGCTCCTCGCGGAGGTTGCCGATGCTTCTGCCAATTAGGCCCAAGCCGGGGCCTCAGGTGATGCTCCCGGCCGTGCGACTCCGCCTTCCAGGCCGCAAGCCTGCCCCCGACCCCGGCGGCTGATGCTCCGCACGTCACCTCTCGCCCTCCTTCGCGTGGGCGGGGATCCGCTCCGGCGCCACGCGGTGTCTAGCAAACCGCCGAGGAGAGTCCTCCGAGCCTCCGTCGCCCCGTGGGCCACCCGCTACGTACCCGTCCCCGGCCGGGGACAGCTTTCTCTGCCGAACGATGATCCGCCCCTTGGTACGAGTGCTTTTGGGCCCCCAGCAAGTACTCTGCTCAGGATCGGCTGCCGGTATAGCGTGTTTGGGGCGAATTACAGCATTCTGTGCGATCAATGGGTGTTTGGGAGGAGGAGCCTCTGAATGTCGCGTCCGCTCAGGCCGCCATCTTGGCCTTGTGGGGTGTTTTCAAAAGAAAAAAAGGTAGCTCCCAAAAATGTAGCAGTGAAAGGACACACTTAATGTGCCATGCTCCAGGGGCAGGGACAAACAAAAGAGGAGGACAGAATATTATGACAGCTGACCAATGAGAAGCAAGCAAATCACAGTGAAAACCAAGCCAACTAATGGTAAGTAACGGGGGAGGGGTGGCTCTAAGCACACTGTAAGTTAACAATATGTCTCAAAGACAAAGTGCATGCGATGTCTAGGCGAGACGTGAAAACAACACCTAGCATGTTAGGCTTAAATGCCATGAAGCTATTGGCAATGCAGCTGCAGTTTAGTTGTACATTCCACGTTCCGATGCTTGGTGGCAGAAAACCTACCACATGACACTGACACAGTAGAGTTTTTAATGATTTAGATTATAGTCGTGCACAGCTCTGTGGTAATCTTTGAGTTTAAAGGCGTGAATCGTGCTCCTTCGTCTACTCCCTGCGTTGGAGTATGTAATATGAACTGAGGAACGCACTAGCACTGACCAGTGCTAGTGTCACAAAAGGCACTGATTATTAGTGTGCTGGGTAGACCAGCAAATTTTAATCAATAAAGTTTTCCAAACTTGAAGTTGCTTTTCATTGTAGTATTTTATTCATACTTATGAAAATATGTTCATGGAGATATTCAATAGTTAATACTCGATGTTCAATTCCTTTTTACAACAATCCATATGTTCCCGACAATTCATATATTCCAATGCATTTCGGCCCATTGGCCTTCGTCTGGGAAATCTATGAAACAAGGAGTGGTATCTGTCACTACTCATACTTAAACAACAACGATATTACATTCAAGTTGTATATTATCTAACATAATCAAGTTAGGGTTTATACTTTGCTGTATTCGACATTTAAACCAACCCTTTATATGTGCACATTGCGATTTTGTTATACGTTGTTAAAGACCACTTGCACGTATACTAGTAAATAAAACATGGTAACATTACGTTTCAATCTCACAGTTAAATTGGCAACGTGCGTTAACTAATAGGCAACCGTTAGCGTTATAAATCAAAAGTTCAAGGTTCCAATTTTAGTGAAATTCAAATCTCCTCGAACTGGCTGGGATTCTTAAGCATGGCGCGGTAACGTTACTATGTTACCTATGCGGCAAGTTAAGTAGCGCGGTGTTCACGAACGTTTAAAAAGCGCTTTAAATAAATGCTCGCGGTGTCAATATTAAATGAGTATGGGTTGCTGTGAGTAAGCTACCAGCATTTGTGCAAGGTTACTTCTTACCGATTGTACGGGATACTGGGTTCTCTCAGCGCTGCTCGCGGGACGATCTCAGCGCGGTGCAGGTTGGCGTGTGACGCGTGTGGGTTGTGCTACAATGTAGAGTTTTTGCCATTGCCTTCTCCCCCGAAGCGCCTCTTCCCATTGATGCAGACATCAACTCCAAGCCAACATCACTGAAAAGTATGAAGTAATAATTTAATGTACAGGTTTCCCTCAGCCAATGAGGTAGAGAGGGCACCTTTGCCAAGCAACCATATTATGAAATCCACCATGACCATGGAGCTGATACTGGTGAAAGTATGGAAAGATTCGAGGACATAAGATAAATTAGGAGGACCAGTAGTACATGGCCCCAGTCAGGTAGAATAAAGCACTTCTATGCGAAGACAATTGCTGCGTGGCAGTCCCCAGAGACGTCTGTTCAGGCACTCTTTATCTGCCGTTGCAACTTTTGCCCCCTTGGCCCCGTGCCCAGCCAACAGGAGAGTTCAGGCCCAAGACCAAACCAAGCGGTGAAGCGCTCCGTATGGAGCATTATCCACAGCCCCTGTTTACCAGCAGCAGTCAGGTTAGCCATTCATTCATTTTCGGGTCTACAGACTACTGTACTGTCGAGTTGATCTCTGCAGCATTTGCATATTAATACTAGATGATCGCAATGCCAGTGACAGCACACCATTCATTTCAGTCTGAGCCTGGCAGTTTATTTCTTCACACACAGGACACATTGTATTTATGTTGTAACTGCGATAAATTGTCAGACAATTTCGAGCGCAGAATAGCTGTACCCAGAGAGGAACAAGTTTTTTTTTGCACAGTTTTATATAGCACGAATCGCGTATCAGAGCTCTTTACATAGTGGAGTGGTGTGGCTCACTGGTTAGAGGCGGCAGACCCGGAAGCAGAGGACGGCCCGGAACCAGGGTTCAATTCCCGACACGGCAGGGTCGTGAACCAGGGTCAGCGGACTCGATAATTCTCGCCTCGGTGCCTACTCTAACCAGGGATCACACTCAGCAACTCTGGGCATTAGCTTGCCTCATCTCTACAACGGCCCCCCACCAACGCCGGGGATGCCTGGCTTCACCCTGGAGATACCCAGGAGGGACCATCTCACAGGGAAAGCCAGGACAGGTTCCCCAGCGGTCTATAGCGCCAGGACGCCTCAGGGCAACAGTGCGCTTTACAAGACATTTACATTTACATAGCACCAGTTACGTTACATGAGGGGACACTTTAATATATTGGTTAGGCACATATTGTCAGCAGCCACGGCACAGTGATGGTTTTGGCAGTATGGCTGTAATTCTTACCATACTGCAGGCATCCTATGCTCAATAGTGGTCCTCCTTGATATGTCATATCACATGTTCTATAATGCTGGACCCTGCATTACTGAAGCCGCACAACAGCCTAATGCTTGATCTGGCTTAATGGGGATACTTCCTGGCATATTGTTGGTAGCAATCGAATGCTGGCACAAAAGTAAATATTTTTTAAAGTGTGTCCTTCTTGGCTCAGCAGTGGCTAGTTACTTCTATATTATAGTGCTACGAGGACCCAGCCTGCTACTGTAGGCACATGAATTTTCACATTGTTTTAAAATTATATTACGCACATTATATGCTAGCCTACCACAACATTTGCAGACATAGTTCATTATAAAGCAAGTGTAGACTTTCATTTCAGGAGTTTTGCTCCACTTGCAAGATATTATTAGAACTTCTTGTGGATAAGTTCTGATATTTATCTCTCTCCATGCACCTCATTTTTTTTTCTTCTCATGAGAAAGTGTCACTCTAAGTGTTACACAGTTGGCAGTTAAATATCATTCGTAAGTCTACTAATACCATGGACATGTCACGTATAAGTTATCTGAAAACTTGGCAGCTATGATGCCTGTTCTGCACTCACACGGAATCCGTCTCCCCTTTAAGTACCTTCCATTTCTAGTGCTCAAATGGGTTTAATTTCTGTTATGTATATATATATATATATATATACACACACACACACATATATATATACACAGAAGTCCTTCCCGAAAGAAATATATGTATATATGAGTGTTTGCCTCGTCTTCATTGCTTGATTTTGCACGTGAAAAAGTGTCACTCACAGTCGTTGAAATGTCACTCATAATTACACTAAAATTATGAAAATGTCACACATAGCAATCTGAAAACCTTGGCAGCTATGCATGGGGTGAGGGAGACGAATGACTGAGGACTGGGTAGGAAGTGGTAGGCATAAGTGGATGGTATTTTGGGGACTTGGTAAGTTAAATATATGTATTAGTTATCTTTCAAGCTAGTCTGTAATGCACAATGGGCAGGTCTGCAATACTATAACCCCAAAGCTATCATGTTAAGGCAACCTTTTCACACTAACGGCCTGATTACAAGTCAAGGGGTTAAGTCTGTTCCGTTAGTATGCAACAGAATTGCGAGTTTGGCTTTATCAACAGCATCCGAAAATTATCGGACAGGTTAAACTACGTCAACATTCATTACATTTCGGCATGTCAAATGTGCTAAAATTTAACAGGGGAAAACATACAGTACTTACCATATCATTTGAATTTTGGTGAGTTAAACATCAAAATTTGCATGCAATTCCCCAAAACCTCATAATAGGTGTTATTTATCGCATCGGATAAAAAAAATCCCCTGTGGTCTAGTTATTTATCCGGTGAAAAATAATGATTTAACTTGTAATCAGCCCCTTAGTGTCTATCACTTAGGTGCCATCTTTTTCAAAGTAGTGTTACCTTGTTGAATTTGTAATAACTGGGAGATTAAATTGCAAAAAGCATCCAGTGAAGCCATTAATTTACGCAACGCATTTGGCAGTCTCAGCCATTGTCCCCTAAAAAACACCTGTCATAGTTTTCAGGCCCTAGCATGGTTGGCTGCATGAAAACTACCAGTCCACCAGTTATTGTCGTAGGCTAGGCTGGAATGCTTCTCTGGTTGTACCCTCAATTAAAGGAAGCTGGTTTGTGGTACTCTGGTGACATCATTACCTTGAAGAGGATGCAAGCATCTTTAGTGAGACAATTTAAGTGCAAGGCCAAAGCTCAGTAAGGATTTATCTGGCCTTCTCTTTGTGGCCAGGCATACCAAGCGTAATGAGAAAACGATCTAAGTAGACGTTGGACGTCAGCAAAAGTCTCTTCAGCGATACATATTATGAACCGTCCGCTGGATCCAGCTGTGCTTAGGAGGCAGATGAGATGGAACAGGATGGAAACAGATACTTTCTCAATAACAAAAAAGACCAAAGCACAATTACGCGATGTTTGCAATGGCATATAGTCTGATTTTCAACCAGAGGGGTCACTTGTATTCTTCAAAATTTAGCACAATATTTTTACTGTTGTCGCAATGGGTGTACATCATAATATCGTCATCGACCTACAAAAGTCCAACTGCCCCTAAGTTGTCAATGTAAGTGGGTTATGGAGTAAGAATAGTAAATATATACTTACCTTGACAATTTAGTGGTAGTCAATATAGTGGATACAATATTTTTGTAGATCGATATTTTACTGCTTGTGCGATGTGAATTGGCTCTAGCAGCGTGATTGGATTTAGTGCTGTTGACTCTGCAAGACTGAAGGCACTGCAGTCTGAGGTCTTCTCTATAACAGCAAGTGTTTCTACACTGCCTGTTAGACTTCTGCTCAGGTAAATGAAAGGTTCAGATTGCTGCTCTTAGTATTCTAGGCATCACCATATTTGCCAAGATGATTAGAAGGTGTTGTTTCTAATAAATTGTCACATTTTGGCAAATCACAAAATATGCTCCATCCACTGCAAGATGGTTTCGGGCAGGCTGCAATGTTGAGAGTAGCTTTGGATGATCTCTGAAATGATGCCTCTTAAATATCGAAGCAAAAGACACACAAATAATGGATGGTATGCGGAACAAATCAAACATTCACCCCCAGTCAGGGGACGGGGACCTGGGTTAAACCACAGTTCTTTTGCTCACCATGCCACCTCAGTTTAGACCCAGCCATATGCAAATCCGTCTTGACCCTGCTCCTCATGGGAACAGTCCATCCCAAACTGCCAATCTTATTCCTCCCTGGACCAGAAACAAGCATTCTAGGACCAGTTTCGGGGTATCTCCCCTCATCAGCCAGGCAAGCTTGAATCGAGTGGCACAGTGAGCCTGGGACCCACTTAGGGCAAGAAATCAAAAGACACACAAATGATGGACAGAATGCAGAACAAATAAAACATTCACTCCTAGTCAAGAGATCTGGGTTAAATCTATCATTGTTTTGCTCACCATGCCACCCCAGTTGATACCAAGCCATATGAAAATCAGTCTTGACCCTGCTCCTCATTGGAACAATCCAGCCTGAACTGTCAAGCCAGGTCCTCCCTGGACCAAAAACAAGCACCCTGGAACCGGTTTTTGTGTATCACCCCATATCAGCCAGGGTAGCTTTAATTGAGTGGCACAGAGAGCCCGGTACCTACGTCTGGGCATACCCAATACACTTAGGGTGAGAAAGCAAAAGACGCACAAATGATGATGGAATGCAGAACAAATCAAACATTCACAGTCAAGAGATGTGGGTCAAATCCATTGATCTTTTGCTCACCATGCCACCCCAGCTTAGACACAGCCATATGCAAATCAGTCTTGACCCTGCACCTCATGGGAACAGTCCATCCCAAACTGCCAATCTTAGTCCTCCCTGGACCAGAAACAAGCATTCTAGGACCAGTTTCGGGGTATCTCCCCTCATCAGCCAGGCATGCTTGAATCGAGTGGCACAGAGGGCCCGGTACCTACGTCTGGGCATACCCAATACACTTAGGGTGAGAAAGCAAAAGACACACAAATGATGATGGAATGCAGAACAAATCAAACATTCACCCACAGCGAAGAGATCTGGGTCAAATCCATTGATCTTTTGCTCACCATGCCACCCCAGCTTAGATACAATCATATGCAAATCAGTCTTGACCCTGCACCTCGTTGGAACAGTCCAGCCCAAACTGCCAAGCCAGGTCCTCCAGGGACCAGAAAAAAGCATTCTGGGACAAGTTTTAGGGTATCACCCCTCATCAGCCAGGCTGGATTGAATCAAGTGGCATAGTGAGCCCGGGACCCACGTCTGGGCATGCAGGTGCACTTAGGGCAAGAAAGCAAAATACATACAAATGATGGAAGGAATGCAGAACAAATCAAACATTCACCCCAAGTCAAGAGATCTGGGTTAAATCCATCATTATTTTGCTCACCATGCCACCCCAGTTTAGACCCAGCCATATGCAAATCAATCAGTTGGGCCACAATATACCTGGACTACTTTGATAGCACTCATTCCTTTCTGTATCAGACCCAAGGGCTTCTTTGTGTGTTATGGTTTACTGAATAGGGGAACAAACTTCTGTGGGTCTTTAAAAACTTTCTCTAGCCGCTATAGTGTGATGACAATATACCTGTACCAATTGATTCTGTGAGAAACCTGTGTGTGTAATTTGAAAGGGCTTTACAATGGGAGTAAATTAAATCAGTGGTAAAGGTTTGCTTTTTCTCAATTGAGGATTCTGCAACAGTTACTTATCTAAATTTCACAGCGTTTCGATTTGATGAAGAGTTTTTGTATAAACTGTTCGGCAAATGACTAATGCGCCAAAGTAGTCCTGCTGAACTTTAGAAGGAGCATAAAAGAATGGCTATTTTTAAATTATAAAATGGCAAGATAATTTGTGGCAAGTCCTGACTTTTCGCAAAAATCTTGTAATATAATGCAGCACCAAGGTACAGTCGAGGGAATGTAGTGCTTAAAGAATACTAGAATTAAATAGAATGCCCACAGGAAGCAAAGATCTGACTGGTTCAGGATTTTTAAAGTAAAGCTGTGCCACAGAGGACAAAGAACCCACAGAGCCATTGCCTATTTTGAGCAGGTGGCTGCCAGTGGGGGCCACTGGCCCTCATTTTAGGGGACGGCAATTAATTTTCTGCATGAGACATTTCCCAAAAGCAAGAGAGAGAAAAACACACAAAGCATAATGATTAAGAAAGACAAAGACGGGAAAACGGCCACCAAGGGAGAAAGCAGGAACCGCAAGAGTGAGCTGAAGGGCCAATGCGTGGTAGTGGATTAAGGAGGCATGAGGTGGATTTAAGACTGAGCAGCCTTGGTATTAAGTGTGTGATATTTAAGTGCACCATCCGCGAGCTTCTGAGCATAGCTTCGACATCAGCAGTCATTCTTTTACAAATTAAGCACCTCACAGAGCTATTTCCTGGTGGATAAATAAGAAACCAGCTCGGGCCTCAAAGAGTAGAGCTATTCCTCAGGTGTCAAAGAACTTACATGTGCAGACCACACTCATTAGAACTATAGCATGTTACAAAGAACTCACAAGGTTTAGCCTCACAAAGCAGAGCTTTTCCAAAGGTGATAAAGAATATTCATGTTCAGACCTCACACAGCAAGGCTATCCCTCAAGTAACATGGACGGTGCATGCATGGATTTCGATTCATCAAAATGTCTGGGGTAGCAGAAGTGACATCACATGCCATGTGACCCCTGTCTGATGTCACTTCGACATCACATGAACTTTTACCTGACATCACAGGAAGTGACTTCACGTGCCTTTTGACCCACTACGATGATGTCACAGGAAGTGACATCACATAAACTTAGACCTGGTGACATCACAGCAAGCAACATCGCCTACTCTTTGGCCCCAAATGAAATCAAAGGAAGCAACTTTGCATGACCTTTGACTTGGTGCTATCACAGGGAGTGATGCATCTAACTTTTGGATACTTACATCACAAACAGAGGCTAGAAAATCTCCACAGATGCAAAAGAAGTACCCTATAAACAGACATACTTCAAATCCTATTGAAAATGCAACTACATACATTGTTTCAGTTAGTATCTTCAAATATATATAATTAAGATCATTTTGCATTGATTAAGAAGCTATCGAATAGTGTATAACAATGGAAAATACACTAGTAAAACTATAATCAGCCATTATCAATATCAAATAACTGATATAATGGGAAGGTTGGTGGGCCTATAATGTTCAAAATAAGTTCACTTTATTATTTGTTTTAGAAACTAGGGGCCAGATGTAGGTAAGTAACATTTACCGAATCTTAATTACCGAAAATTACCGAATTTTACCGATTCGGTAATTAAGATTCGGTAAATGTGAGGGGTTGGTATGTAGGGAATCCAGATGTTCCCTTTTACCGAATCGGTAAAATTCGGTATTTACCGATTCGGTAAATACCGAATCGGTAAAGCCTATTGATTCCTATGGGCTTCAAAGCCCATAGGAATCAATAGGCTTTACCGATTCGGTATTTACCGAATCGGTAAATACCGAATTTCACAAGGGTGCAGGGGGTGTCACTTTGACACCCCCCGGCACCCCCTAAACAGGCGTGGGTGCCATGTGGCAGGCATGCACACCGGAATCGGTATTTTACCATGGATTTGTTTTCCATGGTAAAATACCGATTCTGTAAGCCATGTGCAGGAGGTACATTGCCTACCTACATTGCATTTTCGGTAATTTTACCGAATCGGTAAATATTACCGAATCGGTAATTATTTTACCGATTCGGTACATATTACCAAATCGGTAAATTTACCGATTCGGTAATGATACCGATTCGGTAAAATTACCGAAAATGTGCCCCTACATCTCAATAGCCCTTTACCGATCGGAAACGGCCGAAAATCGGTATTTTCGGCCGATTCCGATCGGTAAAGGGCTACCTACATCTGGCCCAAGGGGACTTATTTACACGCCCCTTGCACCTCAGGTGCATCAATTTTTAAAATGGGAAAAAGTGTAGTATTGGCACAGGGGTCTTGTAAATAAGGCCCTAAGAGTACCATGTAATTAAATCTAAGTCTTGGACAGTAGATAACTGTGCTATCTTATGCAGGTCAAGTTCTCCCAGCAACCTCCCTTTCCATGAAATGTTATACATACTTCTGAACCTGTGGAGCCATTGAACCTTTCCTAGTTTCTATCATTAATTTCTTCTACAGAAAGCATGCCTGTCACTGGTAGAGTACTTGTGTTGAGCAACATCTGCATTAGCAATTTAAAGAGTGTTAGAGATGGGCGGGCGAGCGGTGATCCAAGATGGCCGCAACTTGTGCAGCTCCGTTCCGACGAGCAGCGCTCATGAACGAAGGGTTGTTGCTGCGGTAGTGCTCAGGCTCCAAAACAGCGGATTTTGGCGTCGTAGGTATGCAGCTCCACATGGGCAAGTTTTCACTACGAAATGCGGCATTTTGGGCACATTAAGACCTGAAAATCTCCCCTCTGACTAGCGGCCGTCAAAATCTCCGCTTCCCAACACATTGGAAGATATAATGGAGGAACTGCGCCTTATTCGTCCTTTCATGACTGACACGGCCACGACTCTTCAGAGGCTGGACGACAAATGGTCCAATCTTGATACAAGACTTTCAGATGTAGAGCAAAAGGTTAGTGATGCTCAGGATGTCGTAGCCAAGGTTGCTAGCCTTACAAAAGAAGTCGACCAACTCAAGAAGATCTCAGAGGATTTGGAAAACCGTGCATTTATGGTATTCCGGAAGGTTCTGAGGGGTCGGACATCATTCAATCCCTGAAGTCTCAAGTCCTTCAAATTGTTGGCCTTCCTAAGCACTTGGATGTTAATATTCAAAGAGCCCATCGTCTTGGACCAAAAAACTCATCTTCCAGCTCCAAGCCCAGAGGTATTATTGCTTACTTCCTCCTATATTCAGATCTTATGACGATTCTCCATTCTGCCAAACAGCATAAGCAGATGCTTTGGTCTGGTCACAAAATTATCTTTACTCAAGATGTCTCCAAGCCGACTGCTGCGCGACAAAAAGAATTTCTGGACCTGAGACCTGCGTTGCGATCTATGAATGCTGGATATGGCCTAATCCACCCCTGTTTTTTCAAAGTCCATATCCATACTAATATAATAAAGAGAGAGCCCATACCTTTGAGGCGGGTAATCTCAGGAACCACAGCACCAATCACAACACCCAATACAGCGTTGGAAAGGGCAGTTGCAGCAGAAGGACATAGGCTATGCAGACGCCCACCGTATACATTTAAAAGGTAAAAGAACTGTGCCAGCAAAGTAGTCTCTTGTGGGTGTGCCTGCGTTGTGCTGTGGGCGTATGCTGGGGGACTGACAAACCCTGGGGGCATGTGGTACGTTCCGCCCTTCATGCCATGTCTCATATCGTGTGCTAATCCCACCCTGCTCCCTTTAAATACCCCTGCACCCCATAATCATAACCCACCCTTACTCCTTAAAATACCCCAACACCCTTAACCACTAACCCATCTTAACCCTATGAATATACCTTGTACCCCAAAACCCAAACCTATCCCTAAACCCTAAAAATACCCCTGTACCCCAAAACCCAAACCTAGCCCTGAACCCTATAAATACCTCTTTACCTCAAAACCCAAACCTACCTCTGAACCCTAAAAATACCCCTGTACCGCAAAACCCAAACCTAGCCCTGAACCCTAAAAATACCACAGTACCCCAAAACCCAAACCTAGCCCTGAACCCTAAAATACCCCTGTACCCCAAAACCCAAACCTATCCCTGAACCCTTAAAATCCCCCTGTACCCCAAAACCGAAACCTACCCCTGAACCCTAAAAATACCCCTGTACCCCAAAACCCAAACCTAGCCCTGAACCCTAAAAATAACCCTGTACCCCAAAACCCAAACCTACCCCTGAACCCTAAAATACCCCTGTACCCCAAAACCCAAACCTAGCCCGGAACCCTTAAAATACCCCTGTACCCTAAAACCCAAACCTACTGCTGAACCCTATAAATACCCCTGTACCCCAAACCCAGACCTAGCCCTGAACCCTAAAAATACCCCTGTACCCCAAAACCCATACCTACCCCTAAACCCTAAAACTACCCCTGTACCCCATAACCCAAAACTATATCTGAACCCTTAAAATACCCAAACACCCCAAAACATATACCTCAGTACCCTAAAACATATACCCCTATACCCATACTTACCATATCCAAACATTAAAAAAAACATGCTTTTACCATTCATGCATTGACAACGAATTTCGTTGAAAATGTATGCGTGGTAAAAGCATATAAAATGTAATGCCATGCGTTATAATGGCATTGCGGAGTCATGGTACTTTCGTAATGAAAGTATGTGGTGTGATGGTATGCGGAAAGAAAGTTGCGGAATGAAGGGTGTTTACCCTCCCCCGGTAAGTACATTGGTGGCACGGCGGCCCACATCTCCAGCAACATACTCATATTTTTTCACCACCCATTTGAAAAATGCACAGGTCTCTCTCATTGATGGAAATGCACTGACATACACTTTTAAACACACCTCCCGCCACAAGTTCTAGAATTGCAAACTTTAGAGCTGGGGAGCTACGTTCGAATCTCGGCATCAGCTCAACATCCTGTGTTTCCAGGCAAATCGCTTTGTCTCCCCGTGCCTACCACAAATGAATGTGTTCTTCTGTAATGTAAATTGTGCTCATGCCATGTTGTCGAGTTCGCGCTATATAATATTGCAAGGATAAATAAAGTAGGGAAACCCGAGTTCACACACTATTGAACCCGCACTCTTAAGTGTATCAGCAGTGCACTGTGAATCGGAGCGTTTCACAGGCCTGTCACAGATAAGAAATGCTATCAAAACGAAATCCTACAAAACCATATACTACTGGCCGGCAGCTATCCATACCCGGACAACGTCAGGACGGGCTGCTAGTAACTTATAAAGAGAGAACCTTCAGCTTCGACGATCCTGCTGACCTTAGGAAGTTCATCCATACTCACAAGGGAGAACTTATGGAACTAAGCAAAACTTAGTTGTTCTATTATTTGCTTGTATGTTTTTTATTGTCAGTATTTTCTTTCCATATTTTGTCTGCGGATGTAACTATATCTCTGTTCTTTTTATCTTTATCTCGTAAGTCTCCTTCCCACAGTCTTGATGTATACACCTCCTTCCGTATCACCCCGTTGTCTGTAATGTACTACTCATGTTGCTGCCATCCCTCCCTACTTGTTTGGTAAGTTCCCTTCAGTTGTCATGTTCGGTTACCTTCAGTCTTCAGACATCTTTTCCTTTCCTTTATTTTGTCACAATTTTGTTAAGGTGACCTAGTTTCTTTTTTTTGTCTCTTGCTCCTGCGGTTGTCTTGTTTCTCGCTGCCCCCCCTCTCACGGTAATGTCTCTTTGTCAAGTGTTCTCTATGACTAAAGCCTCTTGGCTTTTTGTCATCCTTTTTTTGTATTCATCTCTTGGGGAATTGTATCTCTCTTTTTTCTCCTCCTCTTTTCTACACTTTATATCTCCTTACTTCCCTATTTCTACTCCCCTCTCCAATCTCTGGATGTTTTTATTCTCATCATTTTCTTTCCCTACTTTCAGGCAATTATTTTCCTGGTTTCTCTTTTTATGCGTCTTTCTTCTTTATAATTCAGCTTTCTGTTCTCTATTACTTTCTCAATCTACCATTGTCTCTCATTCTATTGTGGTTATAGGGCTCACTTTCTTCCTCGATAACTTTTCTATAAGCTCTTTACCTTGCCTACCTATTTCTCTCCTGATATAATTCTACTATTCCTCAAAATCTTTCTTCTATCTGTTCGCCTATTCCTCTTCAACGTCCTAAGATGAATGGTTTCCGTGTTATTTCTTGGAACGTTAAGGGCATTCGTAACCCTGTTAGGAAACGTGTTTTATCTCATTTAGCAAGGTTAAAATGTCATGTTGCTTTGCTGCAAGAAACACATCTTACGCTTAAAGATTTGTCTTCACTGCGTAAACAATGGGTTTGCGAAGCTTTCTGCTCCCCGGCAGTGAACAACAAAAATGGTGTTATCATTTTATTTCATAAATCGTTATCTATTCAATTACAAACTGAGCTTCAGGATACTAACGGTAGATGGTTGTTTTTTAATGCTATTGTTAACAATACAAATTTATCCTTCTGTAATGTTTATGGTCCCACTGGCTTAGACTTAACATTTTGGAATGATTTCTCTATGCTTCTTTCCTCGAATGCGTCTGATGATTTGATTGTTGGTGGTGATTGTAATCAGCTCATGGACCCCTTTTTAGATAGGAAATCTCACACCAGATATGTTCCTAATAAAATGCAAAAATCCTTCTTCAGAGCTATCTCCTCTAGAGGCCTTATAGATTCCTGGAGGATTTCCCACACTGATACATTAGAATTCTCCTTTTTTTCTCCTGTGCGTTCATCACATTCCCGCATAGACTATATTTTCCTCACCCAACACACTTTTCAATTTATGACCAACTCAGAAATAGGTTCCATCCTTATTTCAGATCACGCTCCTGTTATAGTTGACATTGACTATCCCTCTCCCATCCCTACCACTCGGCGTTGGCGTTTCAATAACTCCCTTCTTCTAGACCCTCTCTTCAATGAGACCTTTACTATTTTTATTGATGAATTTTTCCAAAATAATCTTCACTCCACATCTCATTTTCATTGTTTCTGGGATGCTTTTAAGGCTGCGGCCAGTGGTTTCATCATTGGTTTGGTCTCCCGGAAGAAAAAAAAGGCTCTCTCTCAGTCTTCCCATATTCTCAAACAAATAAAAGAGCTTGAACATCTCTTTTTCACCACTAATTCTTCAGATGCACTTTCCTCCCTCATCAAAGCAAAAATGGAACACAACAAACCCATATGGGATGCCGCATGCACTAATCTCCTTAAATTCAATGCGAAAATGTATGGTGGTCGCAATAAGGCAGGTAAATCCCTTGCGAACTATCTCAAAATTAAAAAACAAAAATCCAAAATTACTGTCATAACAGATACTCATGGGGGTCATCATTTTACTGACGATAAGATTCTTGACTGCTTTGTCCAATATTATTCCTCTTTATATACTCCGGAATCAACCCCTTCTTCTGCTCAAATTGATTCCTTTTTTCAAACTATCCCCAAATCTCCTGATACTTGTATAGATCTCTCTTCTCTCGATGTGCCCATGTCCGAGAAAGAGATACTTCACGCCATTACTCTTCTACCTAAAGATAAATCACCCGATCCTGATGGTTTCACTGTTCGCTTTTATTTTCATTTTAAGATTATTTTCTACCACACTTATTTTCTTTGTTTACTACTTTCCTTACTATGGGGGAATCCAAATGTACTTTTACGCAGGCAATGCTATGTCTACTTCCTAAGAAGGATAAGGATCCCTTGCTCTGTAAAAATTTATCGGCCTATTTCCTTAATTAGTACAGATTGTAAAATGTACGCAAAAATGTTAGCCATTCGAATAAATAATGTCATTCCTGATCTAATTAACATCTATCAAGCTGGATTTGTCAAAGGGAGGTCTATTACAGATAATTCTAGAACTCTTCTTAATATCATCTCCCTTGCTTCTAAGATGGATTCCTCAGTGGCGGCTATTACCCTTGATGCTGAAAAAGCATTCAATAGGGTTAGCTGGGATTTTATGTTTGGCGCGCTCAGGTGGCATGGTTTTAGTCCCCCCCTTATTCGGCTTAATAATTTGTTATATACTCTGGCCCCTCTACTTCTATATCGGTTAATGGATCTCAATCCTCTTATGTTCCTCTCCATAGAGATACCAGACAAGGTTGTCCCTTATCTCCCCTTCTTTTTATTATAGCCTTAAAACCGGTCTTAGAAAAAATTTGACGCTCTTCGCCCTACACTGGTTTTGTAAATGTAAATGTACAGGAATTTATATAGCGCAAATCACCGAGCGGTTTCTAAGCGCTTGCTTAGGGAATCCGTCCTGGTATTCCCCTGCGAGATAACCCTGGCAGGGTATCCGCAAGGTGAAAGCCAGGCATCCCGCCGCGAGGGCCATTGTGGAGATTAAGCAAGCTATTGCCCAGAGTCGCAGAGTGTGAACCCGTGAATCGAGTTGGCACCGGAGCGAGAATTGTCGAGTCCATGGACATTTTAGGACTCAAGACCCCGCCGAGCCGGGAAATGAACCTTGGTCCCGGGTTGACCTCTGCTTCCAGGTCTGCCTCCTCTAACCAGTGAGCCACACTTCTCCACTTTTTCATACAAGACTCATGATATTAAATTCAATGCATACGCAGATGACATTTTTCTCTATATCTCTAAGCCAACCTCTTCTTTACCTGCACTCTTCTCCTTATCAAAAGAATACTCCTCAGTCTCTGGATATAAATTGAATACTGATAAATCTGAGGTATTGCCACTTAATACATTTTGCCTTCCTCACATGTTCCACGGTTCTGGTTTTGCATGGAATTCTAAGAGCATCAAGTGTTTATGTATCCTATACTCTAATAACATCAAAGAGACCATTAGAATAAATCACACCGATATTCTCATTAAGCTTTCCTCGCTTATTGATCGATGGTCTCCTTTATTTTTATCTTGGTGGGGTAGACTAGCTACTATTAAAATGATGCTTCTCCCTATTGTTAACTTTTACCTTTCAATGCTTCCTAATTCTCTTCCCCATTACTTTTTTACACTTATTAGTCGCACTTTTGTCAAATTCCTATGGAATAATCGCAAGGCTAGGATTTCTCTTTCTTGCCTCCAACAACCCAAGGATTTGGGTGGGGTTAACTTTCCTAATCTTGTCGGATTTCATTCTGCTTTTACTTTAAAACAAATATTTTTAGCAGATTCTTCCTCTCTTCCTGTGACCGTTTGAAGTACGATTGAATTAGCGCAACTCTCACCTTTCTCTTTTTTTACAGCTACCCGTTTATCTCAACCCCCTAAGCGTTTTCTCACTCCTACTTTCAAGCATTCAAGAGCACTTGCCTTTTCCATATTTCACCCTTTTATGTCCCCAGCGCAGTTTCACTCTCTTACTCCGATTTGCTATAATACATTTTTAAAGATCAACAATAAAGCGCTTTTCTGGAAAGAATGGATTGATAAAGGTATTATCCTTTATGACACTCTTCTCAGGGATGGTTCTCTGAGGGATTTTTCTGATATCCGTACATCCTTTCACTTGTCCAACACATACGCTTCCCGATTCCCCTTGCTTAAGCATACCCTTACCTCCTTCATATCCCAACATAGTTCCCTATCCAATACTGTTCCGCCAGACTCTACATCACTAGATTTTACTATTCCCCTCAAAGCTGCTGCAATCTACAAATTACTTTCCCGCTCCACTACAGATAGACCCAAATCTAAACTTGAGCTTACTTGGGAAAGGGATCTAGTGCAGGAATTTTCCCTCACCGTTTGGGACTCCATTTGGCCTAAAATACACACTGTATCTCGTTCGGCTAGTACCACACAGACCCTCTACTTTTTTTTATAAATCGGCTCTTTTTTACTCCCTCCGATTTATTTAAATTCAAAGCCTCAGACTCTAGGAAATGTTGGTCTTGTCCATGCGCAGATAGTGATTTTTTTCATATGTTTTTTCATTGTCCATTGGTTAAATCCCTTTGGTCCCATGTTTGGTTTAAGTTAAATGATATCTTACATACAAACCACCCTTTTGATGTTATTCATATTTTTTGGGTTGTTCCTCTCCCATTTGGAATGTTCATTGCAATGTTCGTAAATTTATAGATTTGTACATAGCTATTTCTTTGCAAATTATTACAGCAAACTGGAAAGATAGCTCGAAAATTTCATATTGTGCATGGTGGAATTTGTTGTGTCATCACCATAGGCTTGATCATGCTTTTGCTACTACTGTACCTCTTATGATTAAAAGAGATTTTTTATGGTTACCTTTAACTAATTACCTTTCTAGACATCTCCCTTGATTTACCCTTATATTACATAATTTTGACTGCCTTCTTTTTTCTCTTTCTTTTTTTCCCTTTTCTCTCTCTCTCTTTCTTATTTTCCTTCCCCCACTTCCCTCATCTCAAAATTCCCTTAAAGCGCATTTTCTCTTGGTACAGTTTTCCCTTTTGGGATTTTTGTTATACCAATATATTGTGTTATCCTTTTATCTTTTTCAATGCTCTTATATTGTAATTATGTTTTACATGGCATATTTAACTCAATAAAGCTTTCTAAACTCTAATTTAAAGATGGTTAAGAAAATCTGGCCAGATTTAACTCACATGGACGAAGATACTGGCTGTCATGTTGATACTGCATTACTGATAAAAAGAGATGCTGCTGCTCAGCTTCCTTGAAAAGAAGGCGGCGTTGACTGGGCAGAGAGCAAGAGGCCAACAGTTCACATATCCCCATCTAAAATCCTATCTGCTGGTAGGAGCAGCAGCTGATTCTATTGATGATTGGGCATCCTCCTATGTAGAGACTGACTTTAGGGTAAGTTGATGCTCAGCTAATATGAAGTCAAGAATAGGCTGACAGTGCCACAGATGCAGTATACAGATCTCTGAATAGGATACTGGCTTGTAGAAAGAATAGTTGCTGTCCTGATAATTGCCAGTATTGATGAGAGAACAAATAGGTGGACAGCAAGTGCTTGGCTACCGGAAACCTAGGTGGCTATTGGTGATTTGTAATACTGTTTTTATATTCCTACACATGACAAGCTGATATGATGAGACTACATATCCACTATGACAGAAAGGAACAAAATGGACAGCAAGTTGATGTTTATTCAATAGTGCTTAGAAGCGTGGTGGCTGCTCTCTTCTTGCCCCTGTATATATAAAGAACAATATCCCAACTGGTATATTTTATAGACAATTTATAAAGATATGCATGCAGCATTATCAAGCGATAAACAAGGAGACTCTAAATTTTTTTCATATGTGCTCAAGGCCTCATTTACTAAAAATTAGTTTCAGAGGATTGAGAAAATATAATTACAGTTAATATCAGCACTGCAATTTCAATTTTACAATTCAAACAGAACAACCCAAAGTTGTACAAGGTGCAGGAGTGAAGAGGTGAATAACACTACGGCGACACATGTGACAAAGTAACCAGCGTGAGCGGCGCAAGGTGTTTGTGCATGATTATATACAGTGAATAAAAACAGAGTGGTTTAGGATTGGATTAGGATCATCTTTTGGACAGGGTGGGTTGATAGCAGTGCATTTATGGCCATTGGAGGGCCATGGGGGGGAGGCCGGTAATTATTTAGCTTGGTTCCCGGACACCAGGTTGCCACAGCAACGCCGGGAAAGCGATTCACTCGCGGAAGACAGTCCTTGAGAACAGATTAATTCTCCATCCCACACGGATCACGCTACAATTCAATATCGCGGATCCTGCTGTAATCGGATTTGTCCCGATTCCGTGATACGCCACCCCGCTGGATTCATATCATACCAAGACCCCCAGAGTGACACGCTACTCTACTTCTCTCAACACTGGAGGAATCGTGCGTTATTCCTAGCCTAAGAGGATTACTCTCACGTACCGGCCTCCCACCATGGCCCTCTAACGGCCATAAATGCACTGCTATCAACCCACCCTGTCCTGAAGATGATCCTAATTTCCACGGATCGAAACACCGTCGACTTATCAGCAAGACTTTAGGTGCCCCTTGCATAGTGGTTTTCGTCAAATTTGAAAAAGGAAATTCATTAATTATCTCGAAACCACTCTGTTTTTATTCACTGTATATAATCATGCACAAACACCTTGCGCCGCTCACGCTGGTTACTTTGTCACATGTGTCGCCGTAGTGTTATTCACCTCTTCACTCGTGCACCTTGTACAACTTTGGGTTGTTCTGTTTGAATTGTAAAATTGAAATTGCAGTGCTGATATTAACTGTAATTATATTTTCTCAATCCTCTGAAACTAATTTGTAGTAAATGATGCCTTGAGCACATATGAAAAAAATTTACAGTCTCCTTGTTTCTCGCTTGATAATGCTGCATGCATATCTTTATAAATTGTCTATAAATTATACCAGTTGGGATATTGTTCTTTATATATACAGTTCTCTACCCCAATCCCAACAAGGTTGATGGGTTATCTCTCCTGTGTTTCTATACAACACTCTTCTTGCCCAAGCATAGGTTACTGACTTCTGCGATCACTGGCAGGTATCTTCAAGTGGTATAGGCCTCAAGGGGGATAGAGACTAATTGAGGAGTAACTGTTGTTTGCATGACCATCAGGAGAAGGCTGATACATAATGGCAGAGTGGTAGATGCTGTCTTCTTGCCCCTGAAATAATTTTATTCCAGGACTATCATTGACAGCCCTTCGATCAATCTGAGTACTCTGCTGCCATGCAGGGAGCTGAGACAAACATATACACGTTTCAGGACAAAGCCTTGTCCAAATTATTTTGCCCTTTTTCACAACCCATGCAATAAACCTGCATAACTTTTTTAAACCAAAATGCACCATAGGCAACAAGACATTTCTAACAACTTCTCTTTTTTCACACACAGAGATTTGTCTAAACAAATATGTTTCCATACCTGTACCGCATATACAGGGAGCATAGTTTAGGATAAAACATTATGGCAGAATCCCCTTGTGTTCAAAATCTTCAAACGTTTCCTGGCCTCCCAGCCCCATGCTAGTCTGCTCTTCTGTACATGAGACTCCTGACCACATTGGTACCCTTAAAAGTCAAACAGTGCATGCTGAATCTGTTCTCTGGCAAATTGTGCTTTCACAGCTAAGAGCCTCTACACTGAAATACAAGCATTTACAATGCAATGGTCTCGGCATTGTTAAAGTTAGAGCCATTGGCATTGCTGATGACATTATTTTTATTTATGTTTTTGTTTTAAAAACATAAATAAATGACATTGTCATTTACAATGCCAATAGCTTAATCGCTCGCAAATGCGAGCCCTATTGCATTTGCACCCACACAGAGCCACCCACACCCATCTCATAGAGCCACCCACACACACAGAGCCACCCATACAGAGCCACCTACACAGAAAGAGCCACCCACGCACACACAGACAGACAGAGCCACCCATGCGCACACAGACAGAGCCACCCACGCGCACACAGACAGAGCCATCCACGCGCACACAGACAGACAGAGCCACCCAGGCGCACACAGTAGCAAGTAAACAAGAGTGTCAATAAAGGCAACCAGAGATAAGCAATGGGCTGGCTCCAAGTCTAAGCCCATTTAAAGTTGTCGGACCGCACGTTGAAAGCAAAGCAACGCTTCATGCTATCTGTTCGGCAACACTTAGCCCGAGGAAATTCCAACTTTAAACTGAGGATCACCAGCATGGAGCGAACGAAGAAATGCGGAAGAAGAGGAGTCCGTGTAAATGCAAACTCCATGGAAACATGACAGAAACAATGTAAAAACCAATCACAAAATACACTGGTTTTAACCGCGTGTCAATTAGACGGTACTCACAGTGGCAGGGCATGAGGTAACAGCAACAAACAAAAGCAGTGACAGCACCGAAACATTTTCTGCCACAAATCAGATATCTATTTATCAAAATAGTACCACCGTATTTATACTAATACCACTTGTTAACCTTCATGTTTTTATAGCTTGCACAGTGCTTTGCGATTTTCTTACATCGATGTAGCACCCACGTGGCTTTATTTCTAGTGGCTATTTTGGTGAGTCCAATTATTTCTCCATCCTGGGTTCAGGTTTTGTCATTCTATCTCGTCACGATGTACCTCTGGCAATCGGATACTTTTGCAGCGTTCTCTTCGTGTCTTCTTGTTGCCAAATTAGCTTTTAAGGTCTTAAAGTGCTCTTGGTGATAATGTTTCGGAGACGAGTCCTGCCTCGGATTTCCAAAAGGTGCTTGCATGCCGCCCTAATTGAAGTCTGTGCGCTATACAAGTCCTATTTAGCAATAACATTAAAGGGTCGGGCTGTTGGAGTGTTGTATGATGAATATTGCAAAGTCTGACACGCGCATGCGTGCGAAAACAAAAATCACTGCTGAGCATTAGGCAGACGAAAATATTAATGTGCACAAATTAACACAGCGCTAACAACTTTCTACTAGTAATTCCCCAGCGCACACATCATTGTCACAGGAAAGGGGAGGCACGTCCTGCAACTTAAAGAAGCCTGCATGAAGGGGCAGCCATGTGTGTGTTATCAGTGCCGAGCGCTGGTATGCAGACTCCCCCTGCATTCCAGCAGGCATGCGTCGTGATCCGGGCTGCATTGGCATACTGTGGAGACAAGACCTGGCCGCGCGCACAACGTTATCCTATGGGGAAACGCTGCGCGCGGCCAGGTCTTGTCTCACTTCGGTGTTCTCAGACTGCTGAGACGCCGACAATAGTTCTCTGCCAAAAACGCGCTCTCAGCGCGTTATAGCCGAGACCTAATAAATGAATACTTGCTAAACACTATACTTCCTAGAACGTACAAAATATGCATGAGGTATCAAGCCTCAGCTTGTGGAAAGTTAGAAAGTGGAACATATAAAAACAGCTATTGACTAGACACCCCTATAAGCATGCGTGACTGGCTGAATGTTATATCTGATCCAACGTTGGAAGCATTGCACGAGTGTCCCGAAGGAGTAGTAGTAGGCTGGAAGAGGTATGAGAGTTATCAGGCAATAAGCTGGTGGCTATGATTTACTCTGCCTGTCACATATTACTGGATCATGGCTGCAAACAAACTGCTTGTATTAGATTTAACAAGCTACGAGACCTACAGCCTCTACTCCAGAGGTCTTCAATCTGTGGGGCGCGACCCCCAGGGGGGTCATGGAGTCCTGGGAAGGGGGTCGCAGATTCTGCCAGAGTGCAGTTCCTGGCGTCGGGCTGATCGAGGGTGCTCAAGGCAGAGGACGCCTAATTCACACCGAGGTGTGAAAAACATCAAAGCCTCGTTAACAAGTAAAGGTCTTTTAAAGACCTGTGATAGTACTCTGGTGTGCCTTTGTGTGTGTCCAAGCTGTTTCAGCCAGGCTGACATACAGGAGCTGGGGGGGTGTAGGGGGGTGGGGGAGGAGGCTGTAGCCCTTTGAGTTCAATGGACTTAGCTGTGGGTTTATTTTTACTTTTAACGTTTTATATAGCGCTAGTTTAACCCGTAGGTATCAGAGCGCTTTACAAATACACAGTAAACAGCAGAAGGACATTACAATCATATCATTGGTTCAAGTCCCACGAGCCCTCATACCTGGCGCCTGTGCAGGAGAAATGATGCTGAGAGTCTGTTCT
Source organism: Lissotriton vulgaris (assembly GCF_964263255.1). Classification (NCBI taxonomy): domain Eukaryota; kingdom Metazoa; phylum Chordata; class Amphibia; order Caudata; family Salamandridae; genus Lissotriton; species Lissotriton vulgaris. The sequence continues at coordinate 1,801,678,696 of NC_141693.1, forward strand.
TCATGGTGAGATGTTTTCACAGCCGGCTGCCCCCCCCCTCTCCCCCCTCAAGCAGGGAGGCACAGAGATGCCCTCCCATGAGAGAGGAAGACGAAGCAGAGAGATACTGACCCCCCATGAGAGAGGCACAGACAACGTGGGTGAATGAATGATGGGTGGATGGATGGATGAAAGGGTGGACGGATGAAGGATGTATGGATGGATGAAAGGGTGGATGGCTGTATGGATGGACGGATGGAAGGATGAAAGGGTGGACGGATGTGTGAAAAGGTGGGTGGATGAATGATGAGTGGATGGATGTAAAGATGAAAGGGTGGATGGATGGATGAAGGATGGATGGATGTGTGAAAAGGTGGGTGGATGGAAGATGAATGGATGGATGAAAGGGTGGATGGAAGGATGAAAGGGTAGATTGATGAGGGATGTATGGATGGATAAAAGGTTGCATGGATGAATGATGGATGGATTTGTGAAAAGGTGGTGGATGAGTGATGGGTGAATGGATGATGTAAGGGTGGATGGATGAAGGATGGATGGAAGGATGGAAGGATGAAAGTGTGGATGGATGAAGGATGGATGTATGGATGGATAAAAGATTGCATGGATGAATGATGGATGCATGGATGATGTGTGAAAAGGTGGGGGATGAATGATGGATGGGTGGGTGGATGAAGGATGGATGTATAGATGAAAGGGTGAATGGATATATGGATGGAATAATGAAAGGGTGGATGGATTAATGAAAGGTTGGATGGATGAAGGATGGATGTATGGATGGAAGGATGAGAGGGTGGATGGATGAAGGATGGATGTATGGATGGATGGATGGATAAAAGTTTGCATGGATGAATGATGGATGGATGGATGTGTGAAAAGGTGGGTGGAAGAATGATGGGTGGATGGATGGATGGACGGGTGGATAGGTAAAGGATGGATGTATGGATGAAAGGGTGGATGGATGATGGATGTATGGATGGATAAAAGGTTGCATGGATGAATGATGGATGGATTTGTGAAAAGGTGGGGGATGAATGATGGCTGGGTGGGTGGATGGATGAAAGGGTGGGTGGATGAAGGATGGATGTATGGATGAAAGGGTGGATGGATATATGGATGGAATAATGAAAGGGAGGATGGATGAAGGATGGATGTATGGATGGAAGGATGAAAGGGTGGATGGATGAAGGATGGATGTATGGGTGGATGGATAAAAGGTTGCATGGATGAATGATGGATGGATGTGTGAAAAGGTGGGTGGAAGAATGATGAATGGATGGACGGGTGGATAGGTAAAGGATGGATGTATGGATGGAAGGATGAAAGGGTGGATGGATGATGGATGTATGGATGGATAAAAGGTTGCATGGATGGATAAAAGGTTGCATGGATGTGTGAAAAGGTGGGTGTGTGGATGGACGGGTGGATAGGTAAAGGATGGATGAATGGATGGAAGGATGAAAGGGTGGATGGATGAAGGATGGATGGATGTGTGGAAGTGTGGGTGGATGAATGATGGATGGATGGATGTGATGAGGTCTAACAGGCGCATTTATGGTTGTCGATAGTTGTTTATGATGAGGAGTACCAGTTTCTAGAATCTTTTGTCGGAAGGGGGTCCTTACGCCTAAAAAGGTTTTACAAGGGGGTCTCGGCATCAAAAAGTTTGAAGACCTCTGCTCTACTCTAAAGTGCCATCTACCTGCATGGGCATACAAGTGAGTTGGTCCCTATTGTAAACCACGAATACTCCGATGGGTTAACGTGAGCTAAAACACCCCAGGGACCCTGTGTTATCTGAGATGATGAAATAAGTAAAACACAGATTCCCATGGCTTGCCTTGCTCCACCACACCTGGCCCATAGGTGGTCCGATTTTAACATGCCCCTAGCCTCTATTTATTATTTATTTTGTTTTACACTTTTACACTATTGCAAAGATTCAACACTTCCTCTTATTTTTCTCTTATTACCATTTGACAGACCTGCATCCACATTCACTGGAAATGCACATTGATATTGATGTACAATTTCTTTTGAAGATTTGGAAGGGAGTAGTGGGTAAAGCACTCTACTGAATAAACACAGCACTCTGACTAAACATATCAGATTAAACATAGTTGGCTGGGCTTCTAAGGGGAGGTCAAACGTCCAAGCCCAGGGCCTATGCAGTGGAGGTGTTAGCAGTGGTCCATGTTTAATTACATTCAGATCAAACACATGTCGGTGCAGGCTCGCTCATTTACACCCTTCTCTACCTCTGGTATTTGCCCCCAGCTGGGCGTGTACCACCTGGCTGGCCTGCCTTGATTTACGGCCCATCTAGGTCTCCCGGACAGATGCAGACACTAGGTCTCGCTCTTCTGAGAGCTCCAGTGGCACATTCCTCTCACAGGCTACTGCTCCATCGCCAAACTGAATAATCTCCCCGGCTACACTGCAGATAACATGATCCCTTTCAAGGCACAGCTGAGCACAGCATCCAAGCAGCTGTGAGGCCTGCCGGAGAGGTGGGTCCATGGGTTTGGTTCCCGGGGGGGGGGGGGGGGTGCAGGAGATTACTTGGGTGATGGTCCTACCTTTTGGGCACCTACCCTGTGATTTTGTGTGAATCGCAGCGGGCAGAAAGGAGCACTCTAGCAACACGAGCTTGGTGCAGAATGCAGAGCCCAACGAAGCATGGCGCAGCTCCTGAACTACGGTATTTTGCAAAGTTTAGAAGACTGCATGAATTTGAGTTCAGTGCAGGCAATATGTGAGGTAATATCAGGGAAATAAACAGTATAAACCAGCCCAGTAGCCCATTAAACAGGCCATAAGTAGCCAGACAGCCACTTACTGACCAGAAGACCAGTCCTTCAGGCATTGCCCGATTGCCCTACAGGCCAGACTGTCCCTGAATAAAAACAGTGCACTAAGAGGCGCAGTAAAGTGCCATAGGAGATAATTGACATTTCTGGACATTAACACAAGCAGGGTGTGTTTCTATGGTTAACGGAAAGTACGAGACTAATAAACAGGACATATTTGCAAACCCACACCGGTCTTGCGCAATTATCCCAGCCCTTTACTGTGTCCCAAGCAGAAATGAGAATCATCATGTGGTATTCTGCAGAGCTGTACGGTGTCGCTCCATGCACTTGAGTTTGCTCGGGCTCTTATTGCCGCATGGTGACCAGTGCAACCAGAAGCGGGCCACTTCTTAATGGCAATGGATGTTTTCCCATTACCAGTATTTATTTTTTGCAATTTTTTATAGGGCGAACTCGACCGGAAGGTATTGGAGCGCTTTGTGAGCATCAGCTACATTACACAAAGACGCATTCATTTCTGGTAGGCAAGGGGAGATCATATTATTTGCCCAGAATCACAGGATGTTGAGCCGATGCCGAGACTTCAACCTGGTTCTTCAGCTCCACGGTCAGCAGCTCTGGCAGTTATGCCACACCCTCTTCAAACCTCACTTACTTAATAAAACAGTAAGACAACCAGTATGAGGTAAATGAAATTTTATATGACCACGTATGTCCCCTATCGTGTACCCCAACGTTCAGTGTATGTGCATGACATCCATGCATTTTCCCTCTGTGGCCGAAATGAAGACGCATTTGCATTTGCGTCCAACGTTAGCATGTCAACTACCAGGCCCTCCCTGAAAGAAATGGTAATTCTGCACTGAGGCCTACGTTGCCAATGCATTTACATGGTACACGTTTATAAGTCGAGAAGCACACGTTTTCCGTGGCCCAGCCGAGCCAGGCCCTGAATTCAGGCTCCGAGCCTCTTCTGACTCTGAAAGCTGCAGTTTAGTTATGTATCCCTGACCTTTCCCTTACTCCCTGCTCAGCCGAGAGGTGCCCGGCCTGGCCTGCCAAGACGGTATTTTGCCTACAGTTATCTGCTCAGCTACGCGAAAACACATTCCAGTCTAGTGAAAGAGGTAAACATATTCTGCCTGCAGAGCATAGGGCCTAGCCTTCCTGTCTCCATTCAAGTGATTTACTGAACCCGTTGCCATAGAGTGCCCATGGCCCCCACGCAGTGCACGAAGAAATATATGCACACACTAGCATTTAGTGATGAACAGCTTTTGCTCGAGAGACCTTTACTTCAGACAATACATCCTCCAAACACAAGATATCAGATACGCCAAAGGTGCAGGTCGTTCTGACATCCCAGACACTTCTTCTAGTGCTAAAGTCAGCTCCCCCAGCTCTCCCCAGTTACACGTCAGTTACACGTCATGACCAGTTGCGCGAACATGGAGGGTAAAGGTTCCTGCTGACCCTGCAGACCTCCTCTATGCATCCACCCACCTATGACACACCTATGACTCATCAAGTGAACACCCACGTGTATACCTACCTACACGCCTTCTTTCACGCCCTTGTGTTCTTATCTCTCTTTTTTTCACTTGCTCCGCCTGGAATGTTCCGCCCTCTCTATTCATTGCAATTGTATGGATTTACTATATATAATGTGTTATGTGAATAAAATGTTAGATATCCCTTCCTGAACCTTAGTCGTGATGGAACCCGATTCTCCACTGACTCGAGTCATTGAAATAAAAACCCTTTTTGACTCGGACACCACGGACTCTGCCTCTCATTATATGAGCTATCCTTATTCCTTATTAATGTATAGAAACTATGTCCGGGTCATATTTAATTTACCACATAAATCTGGCGCCCGAATAGGGACTAGTCCCCTTCCCCACGCGCCGGCGATGTAGGTGCAGCCCCCTGACCCCTTCTATAGCCGTGACGGACTTATAGTGTACACATCCGCGGGATTTCCTGCCAACTCCCTCAGGCTCACGGAGGAGACGGAGACTGCGACCAGGCATCCACACGAGGCGGTGAGGATTGCGGACCATCCCGACCAGAGCCCAAGCCGAGAGAGCAAGGTCCGAGGTATCCTGAGGCCCACCTGTTCCGAGGCGCATGCGCAGCAAGAAGCCGTAGCAGTCGAGTCCAGTATCGAGTTTCCGAGGCCTTCAGTTTTGCTTCCCGGTGAGTACTGTTGTTGGGAACGCATATAGACGGGTTCATTTATCTGAGCCCGGTCAAGACGGGTCTGGGTACACAGATCCGGTAAGGATGTGTCCACGTAGGTGGACGCGGTAAAGACGTGTCTCTTTATGAGACCGGTATGACTGTACTGTTTTAGCAGTGCATCCAGTAAACAAGGTTTATTTTAGGATTTTTCAGGATTGTGTTCTTCTATGTACTAGTTAGTATCTGTTTCTAATGTTTTAATGTCGTGGTATGAATGATTGTTTTCAGTCTATTATTGTGCTTATTGTGTTTTCGTTCAAGCTAGGTCAAACATGCCATTGTTTTCGAGATTACGTCAGATAGGGACCAGGAAAGGGATACTCGAAGAGGCAGTTCCCGTCCCGCCTAGGGACACTCCTGGACATTTTATGTACCAAAAACTTGGCCTAGATGCCATACTGTTTTTAGATTTATGGGTAGATTACAAGAAGGATCTGGAAGAGAAATATAGATGGCCTGTCTCAGGGACATGGGATGCTGATTGGATCATGAGAGTAGAGGAAGCATTATGGAAAAAGAAAGCTAGACAATCCCAGAAAGATGCCATAGAGTTGTGGCGTAAAGAAGCGCATAGAAGAACAGAGAAGGAAATCCACAAAGCAGAGAGAAGTAGAGAAGCATCAGAAAAAGCCAAAGAAAAAGAGCTAAAGGAAGAAGGTGAACGGGTTAAAACAGAACAAATTGATAGACAGAGAAATGCACTTATTAAGGGCATGTATCCCATCCTCGCTGAGGGCCTACCTAGAGTGACCCCGTAAGTACCCAGTAACTTACCGCCACCACTGATTCCAACTAAACTCCGTAGTCATAAACAGACAGCAGCGGACATTTTTCTTTCCTCCTATTTAGACGACGCTGCTCCGGAGTATGTAAATGAAGATCTTCTTCCTCCTCCCAACCCAATCAATGCTCCTGTCAATATCCCTACCAATCCTTTTCGCCAACAACCCGTAGCACAAGATCAACCCGCATTAACAGCAGTACCGGCAGTGAAAGACAGCTTAAGCCAAGACGACTCGAGTCTAGGGGCATTGGGAGGGGGGCCCTCTGGAGACATACCACATACACCGCACACCCCACCACCAATAAAACGAACATTACGAGACATAGCACTACAACGCACGCCAAAGCCCATGACACCAGCATCTCTTAGACAGTCACTTTCTGATTATATATATGATCCAGTACCAGGTGAGGGAGTAATGCTTATATACTCAGTACGTTTAAGACGCGTTGCAGATTATTTGATCACTTTACCAGACATGAAGGAACACTTAGACAAAATATACCATTTCATTAGAACGGGGGAGGGACCAGAAAGTATACATGAGGCCATGGCAAATAGAAAGGTAGAGATTCAAAGCATGCTTTTAAAGTTTTTGATTAATTGTTTGATCAGGGAACGAGACCAGCCAGATAAAGAAGTAACTAGAAGTATGAGGACTTGGAGTGACAATATAGGTGTTGGTAAACATGATACACAGAACAGAGTAGAAAGCATGTACAGGAAAATTCGTAAAGAAATTCTGGATATACACAAGAAAGAACAAGCCGAGAAACAAGCCGAGAAAGAGGACGACGATGTCTCAGATGAGGACGATGATGCAATAACAGAGGAAATGAATAAAATGAATTACGTAGGTAGGGCAAGGCCGTTTGACAGACCCATACGCCTAGATTACAATAAACGTTCCCTCTCTCCAATACCAGAAAGATATTCCCTTGAACACCTATTCCAAGCTACTGAACATGCACTGAAAAAACGAGTAGGTAGTAGCGAACTTTGCACTATGCATGAACAAGAACTAGCCCGGTCAGCAGTTCAATGGGCTTGTAATTCTAATATATATAAAGATGACATAGTAGCGCAAACATTTTTGAGTCTTCCTCCGGAAGAACAGCGTTTAGCTGGTATTTACATGATTCAACATCTCATCACTTTGTATGAGAGTCAGCATTCTGATCCAGGTCCCTTGTATAAAATACTGGCAATTTACTGCTAGCAAGATGGAGAGGCCTAGGTACCGAATTAATTAATGTCATTTTAGATCAACGACATAAGTACTTGACTTTTCTGACCCCGCATTTGATTCCTGCCCAACATCGAGTAAGAAAGACGGGGAGGGATTTGTTAGATGGACCGCGGTTCTCTATGCCTCTGCTTCGGCCAGGGTCCGAGCGGGCCCATTGATTTCATCGCGATACCCGGTGGAACGAGGTACGCGGCAAGGATGCTCGTTGTCCCCACTCCTCTTTGCGCTGGCGGTGGAGCCACTGGCGCTGCACCTTCGCTCGGGTGGTCACTATACGGGCTTGTGGACGTCGGCGGGCCCACATTATGTCTCGCTATATGCGGACGACCTGTTGCTCTTCCTGGAGGACCCGATCGACGCTTTACGCAGAGCGGAGTTGGCGCTCACGGAGTTCGGAGTGGTTTCGGGCCTCCGAGTAAATTGGTCTAAGACCTGTCTCTTTCCGATGCGCAGAGGCACCCCCGCCCCTGCGCTAAATAGAGAGATTAGGTGGGAGCCCGACTGCTTTAAGTACCTTGGGGTATTCGTTTACCACGACCAACCCGACCTCCTAGATGGGAACATTGCCCGCTGCATTCGGGCACTGCGAGGTTGCATGGACTTCTGGGCCACGCTGCCGCTCTCGGTGGCGGGACGTATCGCTCTGCTCAAAATGGTGGCACTTCCCCGGTTATTATATTACTTCCGGACTTTGCCGATCTGGGTCCCACCAGCCACGTTTCGACGGTTACGCTCCATGGTGGTCGGATTCCTCTGGGGTACGGGCCGAAGGCGGGTGGCCCTTAACACCTTGATGAGGCCGAAGGACGAGGGGGGGCTCGCTGTGCCGGACTTTGAGAAATATTATCTGGCGGCGCAGCTCCAAACCTTCACCCAGGAGATTGCCAGGGAGTTCCGGGGCCCGGAAGACAGAAGGGGGACGGGAATGGCCAGGCATGTTCTCTCCTTTATAGCGCTGCGACAACGTTTAGTCCTGCGGGACTTGTCGATGGAGGAGCGGACTGTCCGCCTGTGTTGGAATCGAGCTCACGCCCGAGGCCACCTGCGAACGCCATACGCTCCTGAAATACCGTTGGGGATGCTGACGGCCCTCCCCCACGGAGGGGATTGGTCACGTTTGGCGGCCTGGGAGGATTCCGGTTTACAGCTCGTTGGTGATCTATATGAGGACGGGGCGCTCTTGTCCTTTCAAGATCTCATTGACCGCTTCGGGATCCCCCGGGGTGACTTTCTGCTGCACTCGGCCATTGCGCGAGCGATCCAGGCATACTGGAAGACCGGGCAGGAGGAACCCCATTTATCGCAGGTGTGCCAGTACGTAATGATGTCGGCAGGCACGGTGAAGGCGGTCACTTGCCTTTACGGCAGGTTGATTTCCGAGGGATTGGCTCCTCTCACCACTTTGAAGGCTCGCTGGGAGGAGGACATTGGTAGGGAGATACCGGAGACGACCTGGTCCCAGTTGGTGAGGCGAGCCTGGAAGGGCACACGTAACGCCCGTTTCCAACTGGTCCACTATTATGTTCTCCATAGAGCGTACCTGACCCCGATGAAAATCAGGCGTTATTTTGCCACGGCTTCGGCGGAATGCCCCAGATGCCCGGCTCAGGAGGCGGATCTCCTACACATGTTGTGGGCCTGTCCAGGACTGACGTCCTACTGGCAGGAGGTAGCGACGACCCTGGAAGAGGTGACAGGAAGACTCTTGTCGATGGATGCAGCGGTGGGGCTCCTGCACTGGTTTCCCCATACCCCCAGAAATAAAATCTCTAGTAAATTTATCGACCTAGGGCTCCTCCTTGCTAAGCGAGAGGTGACCAGGAACTGGAAGGCACGGGCTGGTCCGGCAGGCGGCAGATGGCACAGTGAGCTTTTGAAGTGGGCAGCGGGAGAGAGCGCGTTGAGATATCAGCTGGCTTGGAGACAGGGCAATGAGAAGGCGCAGGAAGCCGCGTTGGAATGGGAAATGTTAGTGCAGGCCCTTAGGGATTATTGTGCCCCCAGCGACTCTGAAAGCGAAGAAGCGACTCACGCCGAGTCCCGTTGAACGTTAGCATTGACAGTCCTATTGTCTTCCCCGTGGGTCCAACAGCAGAATCCTTGGTTGTTATCTCCCTGGCGCTGGTGGTGGGGGGGGGGGGGGTTTCTTAGTTAGTAGACATTTTGGAGGGAGGGATTTATTTTGGGGGGTTTTAGACTTGTTTGGAAAAGCAGATGACGGACAGTGCATTATCCGGACCAGCTCCAACATCCAACTGACCCCCATTGCATTTCGTCGCCCGACCCGAGGGTACGAACTGTGCAGTGGGGGGCCAGAGGGCTTTATACTGTTAATATTGCTTCTGATACAATGCTGGTCGATACTGTAATGATTTACTGATTCCTGCAATAAAAATATATTTAAAAAAAAAAAAAAAATCGAGTAAGAAAGACTTTTCACATAGACAGACAGAATCCCCTACGAGAGGTACATCCCGTTAGAACTACAGGGGTGCGCTTCAACGAGTATTTGTTTACACACCCTTGACGAAAATGGAATTATTGGAAATGAAAAAACTACTGCCCTGTTACGATAAAGACCCAGGGGGGTTCCACCGTGAATTAAAAGACATGCTCCGCATGGGGGAGTACACATACGCTGATACCATTAAAATGTTGAAAGTACTGTTACCAGCAGGCATTTACGAAAAGCTTAAAGAAAAAGAGTGGGAGAGAAAAAGATTAGCTGGACAGAATTAGAAGACGAAGAAAGACTCCGAGGCCCTGGTACTGGTCTTGGGGAAAAAGCTAAAGAATTACCCGAGCTATTAATACAGGTTTTGCCAAGATTATTGACTATTAAAAAGGAAGATTGGGATGCTGTTTCAGCCTGTAAACAGAAACAAGATGAAGACACTAGTGATTTTTATTCTAGATTCGAAAAATGTTTTCTTATTAACAGTGGCCTGAAGACAAGTAGTGAATCGTACCCACATCTTTTTGTGAGCAAATTAGTAGAGAATTCCTTACCCCAGATCAAAAATAGAGTGCTGAAGGTTGAGAGTACCCGGCAAGCAAATAGCCCTTCCCAAATGTTACAAATGTTACAGTATCACCAGAACCGAATTAGAGAAGAACAGGAACACGAGAAGAGACGCATGAAAGATACAAAAATGAAAGTACTAGTCGCTCAATCAGTTCCAGCTGATGGCCATAAAAAGGGCACGGCACCTGTCAAAGGGAACTGTAACTACTGTAAACAGCCAGGTCACTATATAAATGAATGTGCTGTCCTGAAACACAATATAGCTACAGGCAAGACGAAAGAAAGACCGCGTCCTCCTAGACAGGATAACATCCCGCAGAACACGCAAACGCCACAGAACGCTCAACAGACAGTAGCTGTACCCCAAACCATTGCTGCCACACAACATGTCACGCAACAAATGTACCAGTATGCACAGTCAGACTACCCAGATTATCAGCAGTACTCATGAAACAGCCTAGAGAGGGAGGTTGGCTTGCCCCTTATTGAGGTTCCTGTAGATCAAGAAGGTCCCTATGTACATAGTCGTGTATTGGGAAAAGACAGAAAATTTCTGATTGATACAGGGGCTTGCAGAACTACCATCAGTCATGACGAGGTTCCAGGGGCACCGCTCTCAGGCTCACAGAATATTTCCCTGGGATTTTCAGGAAAGCCTATTGTTAACGAAGTGTCAAAGCCAGTTTCCCTAGGAGTTGGTCCATTGTCCCGCACTACAGACTTGTTGCTTACGAAATCATGTCCAGAGAACTTGCTTGGTATAAAAACATTGAAAGAATTAGGAGCAGGGATTTGTTGTTCTCCGGAAGGAGTGAGATTGTTTTTACGAGATTTTAAAGGACATTATGTGTTGAGAGATTTTGACCCCAGACTCCAGGATGTACCACAGCATTTATGGGCGCAAGATCCGACCGATGTAGGTTACATGCACATTACACCATACCGTGTCACACTCAAGCAAGGAGTTGTACTGCCACAAATCCGACAATACAAGTTACCACCTGATGCTGTAGTTGCATCACTGAAAATTGTTGACGAACTCACTACACAGGGAGTGGTTGTAGAAACTGACTCCAATGTATGTAATTCTCCTATCATTCCGGTTCTTAAACGAACTGACCCAAACGCACCCCCAGTTTACAGACTAGTGATTGACCTCCGAGAATTGAACAAATGCATAATACCACAGTACCCAGTGGTCCCAGACATTTCTTCACTATTGACTGCAATTGATTCCGAAGCGACATTCTTTACTGTAATTGATCTCAAGAACGCCTTCTTTAGTGTCCCGATCCATCCAGAGAGCCAATACCTTTTCGGATTCTGTTTAAATGGACGAAGCTTCAAATTTACGAGGGCTCCTCAAGGGTTCACAGAAAGTCCTAGTATTTACAGTCAAGCATTGAAAAGACAACTAGACAGTATTCACATGCCTACCGACACTGCACTGCTCCAATACGTTGATAATCTTTTGATCACAGCACGAACAGGCCGAGACTGCGAACGTGCATCACTGACAGTCTTATACTTCCTGGCAGAAAAGGGGCACAAAGTGTCCCCTTCAAAGTTACAATTCTGTGCCCAGCAAGTGGTCTACCTTGGACACTTGCTGTCCAAGAGGGGTAGACAGTTGACACCTGACCGCATTCAGTTAATTGCACATCTTCCACAGCCCAAGACACAAAAGGAAGTACGGGCCTTTATTGGCCTCACTTCTTACTGCAGACAATGGATTCCTCAGTACGCATATCTAGCCAAACCACTCATACAGTTGACAACACAGGAGGCAGCGTCTTCGACTGTCCTCCCTTGGACTCAGGAACATACACTTGCATTTGATGAATTGAAGAAAGCTCTATGTCAAGCACCAGTTTTAGCGACGCCATGTTACAGCAAACCTTTTACACTTTTTGTCACTGAACGCGATGGCACAGCATTATCTGTCCTTACACAAGATCAGGCAGGAAAACACAAGCCTTGTGCTTACTTTTCTAGTACATTGGATCCAGTGGCCCAGGCTCTGCCTGCGTGCCTGAAATCAGTTGCAGCAACAGCTTTAGCAATCAGACAAAGCGATTCCATAGTGTTAGGACATCCCTTGACAGTACAGGTTCCACACTCAGTGGAAGTCCTCTTGAACAGAACACAGACACAGTACCTGACTATAGCAAGACTGACAGGATATGAACTGACATTGTTCCAGCCACACATAGAGATCAGATGTTGCAATATCCTGAACCCTGCTACACTTTTACCCTCGAGTACATCAGACCCTACACCACATGACTGTGTGGATGTAATTAACACAGTGACAAAGCCAAGACAAGACTCAAACAGACATTCCTACTGACACGACACAGACAGAAGTACCACCATTGACAAATTGCATGACAGTCAGGGATCCCTCACAAGATGTACTCGACATACAGACACATGCCACTCCAGACGAAATCAAGAAATGGACTGAACAAGGAGGGGTCCAGACAGACCAGGGTTGGATGACAAAAGGCAAAGCCACATGGTTTCTCCCCGACTCCATGGTTCAAGTTATCATTAATACAGCACATAGTCCAGCACACTTAGGAGAAAAGGCCATGTTAGACAGTTTACAGAACATCTGGTTCAACAAGCATTTACGTGCAGCAGCGAAACAGAAAGTGCGTACCTGCATGATCTGTTGCCAGTTCAATCCAGGCAAAGGCATTCCGGTGGAACAAGGTGGATTTCATCCTCCTGACCACCCTATTGAAGTCCTCCAGATGGATTATATTCAGATGGACAGATGTCGAGGATTCAAGTATGTCCTCGTAGTTGTATGTGCCCTATCTAGATGGACAGAAGCGTATCCAGTCCCAGATTACACTGCTGTGACCACTGCTAAGCAGTTGGTCCGAGAATTCTTTCCGCGATACGGCTTGCCCCGTGTCGTATACTCAGATAATGGGCAGCCATTCTCTTCTGAATTGATGAAACAAGTATCTCTTTTGTTAGGGTACCAGTGGAAATTCCATTGCGTACGACACCCAGAGGCAGCAGGTCTCGTCGATAGACACAATCAGACACTCAAAACAAAGTTAGCGAAGGTCTGTGCAGAAAAAGGCGTGGATTGGATGGTAGCCTTGCCGGTTGCCCTCTTTTACATGCGTATGGTAGCCCATTCCAGAACCGGACTATCCCCGTACGAGGTGGTTTTTGGTAGACCACCGAATATGTGGGGTACGCCTATGCCAAGAAAAATTACCGATGTCGACAGTACTATGCTGACAGATTACCTGGCTTCCTTGATGTCTGCACTCCTTTCTTGTCGTTCACAGGTTGCAGCTGCCTTCCCCGACAACACCCAGGTGAAGACTCATTCAATTGTTCCGGGAGACCTGGTGTTTGTCCGCAACTTCGACCGTTCGAGCCCTCTGGAGCCCCGCTGGCGCGCGCCCAAATTGGTCCTGTTGACAACGAGAACCGCCGTCAAGGTCGAGGGAAGAAAAGGGTGGCTCCATGCCCACCACGTGAAACGTTTCCATGGACTTGGTTCAGTAAAGGACTCTGAGAACTGTCCCGAAAACATTGACTCTAAGCCCCCTTTGCTAGAAAAGACTCTGCAACAAGAATATAAGCAAAAACTACGGTCTAGTAAGTCAGACAGCGTTTAATTGTTTAAGTCCCCCTCGGGTGAAGCGGTTAGACAGGTTCCTGACATGTATAAGATCGTAGACCCAAATAGCCAGAGAGATAGGCAGAAAAAGATGAAAGAAAAGTACTGCAAAAACTTACGCAGTAGATGCATAGTAACTCTGATCATTATGTTTTTCCTGAGTATATCGATTTTATGTATAAGCTTGACGCTACATGTTCTTTTTCCTCCTCTTGGTTCACATATACATTCATCCTTCAATGACACTGTAGAGCACACATTCAGCGACCTGCCACCCCATGAATTGTCATATCGACTAGCACTGCGCAACAATACTTTTATTCGTATGTTACACCATTCTCACCAGGCCAGCAATGTCACAAATTGCTGGGTGTGTGGCCGACTCCCACCTTATCAGAAAATGATGGGAGTTCTGCCTCTCTTTCCTTATCCGTTTTCGCACAATGGTTCGTGTGGAGCCTGGTTTGCTTTAATGTCATCAACACAAGACAGACAGTTCACAGACTCCCAGAGTGAATGGATTTGGGGGGACCTGAATACAATTATGAATAAGGCATGTTTTCCCGATAAAAATGGTTTTCCCCAAAGGAAAGGAACAGATCTAGAAAATGAAGTGTACGAATTAGGGAATGTTTCTCTTAGCCTCATGATTCTGAACGTCCAGTCCGAGACCAATACAGGTTCACCGTTTATAACAGTCTTACCAGTAAAAGGTGAATTATGTGTTAGAAAGAATGGTTCAGTGCACTTGGGACACAGTGATTGTAATACTGTGGTCGAATTCAATGATAAAGGAAAGTCTACTTTCAAAGCTTCCCGCCATTCCTATTTCATTTGTGGTCAGACAGCCTATGTACGTCTGCCCTTAGACTGGGGTGGAACGTGTTTTATTGCGTTCCTACTGCCACCTGTTTTTCTAGCCCCATCCCATTATCATCGAGATTCCCGACTAGTACATGTTAGACACAGGAGGGAGATTGAGTCCCCAGTTGTCGACCAGACTGAGACAACGTGGGAGCAATATACAGATTTCAATAAAGGATTCTTTTTCTTCGTAGGTCCCGTCCAAAACAGTAAATTAATACGCAAATTAACTAGAACTTTGGAAGCAGTAGTGAATGAGACTACTTCTGCCTTAGGAAACTTAACCGAGGAACAGTCTGCTATGAGAATTGTTGTTCTTCAGAACCGCCTTGTTCTTGACGTCATCTTGGCCGATAGGGGCGGAGCTTGTAGAGCGATCGGCTCCAGTTGTTGTGTGTTTATTCCAAATAACGCACCATCAGTGTATGCAGCAATAACAAGACTCCATAAGATAGCTCACAAGATCCACCAGAATCCAGGCACCTGGACTTGGTCCGGTTGGCTCTGGAGTGTGATATCAGCCTGGGGATGGAAAGTATTGTCATTCCTAGGAATGATACTGCTCGTAGTATTCAGTTGCTGTCTCTGTCTGCAATGTGGCCCAGCGATTTGCGGCTTGTGTGCCACTGCCTGTATTCCCCGTCCACGTTCATGTTCCCGTGCACGAATGAAAAAAGATGAGCAAATGATGCTATATGAACAAATAGATGGTCTCATGAATATAGATGTATCCTGAAGGGAACGTAGGGGACAAGGAGGGAATGAGGTAAATTAAATTTTATATGACCACGTATATCCCCTATCGTGTACCCCAACGTTCAGTGTATGTGCATGACATCCATGCATTTTCCCTCTGTGGCCGAAATGAAGACGCATTTGCATTTGCGTCCAACGTTAGCATGTCAACTACCAGGCCCTCCCTGAAAGAAACGGTAATTCTGCACTGAGGCCTACGTTGCCAATGCATTTACATAGTACACGTTTATAAGTCGAGAAGCACACGTTTTCTGTGGCCCAGCCGAGCCATGCCCTGAATTCAGGCTCCGAGCCTCTTCTGACTCTGAAAGCTGCAGTTTAGTTATGTATCCCTGACCTTTCCCTTACTCCCTGCTCAGCCGAGAGGTGCCCGGCCTGGCCTGCCAAGACGGTATTTTGCCTACAGTTATCTGCTCAGCTACGCGAAAACACATTCCAGTCTAGTGAAAGAGGTAAACATATTCTGCCTGCAGAGCATAGGGCCTAGCCTTCCTGCCTCCATTCAAGTGATTTACTGAACCCGTTGCCATAGAGTGCCCATGGCCCCCACGCAGTGCACAAAGAAATATATGCACACACTAGCATTTAGTGATGAACAGCTTTTGCTCGAGAGACCTTTACTTCAGACAATACATCCTCCAAACACAAGATATCAGATACGCCAAAGGTGCAGGTCGTTCTGACATCCCAGACTCTTCTTCTAGTGCTAAAGTCAGCTCCCCCCTGCTCTCCCCAGTTACACGTCAGTTACACGTCATGACCAGTTGCGCGAACATGTAGGGTAAAGGTTCCTGCTGACCTCCTCTATGCATCCACCCATCTATGACACACCTATGACTCATCAAGTGAACACCCACGTGTATACCTACCTACACGCCTTCTTTCACGCCCTTGTGTTCTTATCTCTCTTTTTTTCACTTGCTCCGCCTGGAATGTTCCGCCCTCTCTATTCATTGCAATTGTATGGTTTTACTATATATAATGTGTTATGTGAATAAAATGTTAGATATCCCTTCCTGAACCTTAGTGGTGATGGAACCCGATTCTCCACTGACTCGAGTCATTGAAATAAAAGCCCTTTTTGACTCGGACACCACAGACTCTGCCTCTCATTATATGAGCTATCCTTATTCCTTATTAATGTATAGAAACTATGTCCGGGTAATATTTAATTTACCACAAGTACATACTGATGCACTGCAACCCATACATGGACTGCACATTTTGCGGCTGCCCTAGGCCGCCGCAGGAGGCCACTCAAGAGGGCAGCCCTCTAGTGGCATCAGGCACCCCACAACCCCCGCTCCTCCTGAGGGGGCAGGGACTCTGGTCATGTCTGGTGCGCGAGGCGGGCTGAGGGGTATATAGGCCACCCAATCACACAGACGGCCTCTTTCGAGACTCCAACGATGCTCTATCTATGACTTCCTGAAGGGCATCAAGCAGTAGATAGCTGAAAAGAACAGAGCCCGCAGAGAATGGCAAAGGAATCGCACCCCCGACCTGCTGAAGAAGTACAATGAGCTGACAAGACAGCTGAAGATGCAAATAAGCCAGCACAGAGGTGAAAAATGGGAAGCAGCTACAGCTAACTTGAAGGACTCCGACAACTCTCTCTGGAGAATGAACCGACGCTTGACTGTGAAGAAGGAACCAAACCCACCGATACAAGGGTAGACTCACTTGGCATGCAGCAACAGGGACAAGACCAAGGTCTTCGCTGACACACTGGAGGCATCCTTCAGGCCTAACCAGGCAAGCAAATTGGCAACAGAAGTCGAGCAAGAGGTCACTAAGCATCACCGGGAGCACCCACCAGAATCAGAAACTGCAATCATTGAGGAATGCTCAATTGGTGAATTACTGGCCCTGGTAAAGACACTAAAAAATGGCAAGGCACCAGGAAAGCACAGAATAGCCAGCCAAGCCATCAAGATGCTCCCAGATACAGCAGTGGATCATCTGGCGGAGATATTCATCGCGTGTATGCAGCACCAGTATTTCCCTATCGCCTGGAAAGAAGTAAGAGTCGTCGTATTCCCCACTGCTGGAAAACCACTACGAGATCCTGCCAATTACCGTCCCATAAGTCTGCTATCTTGTAGTTCCGTAGTTCGAGGGCAAGTGGTTCGGTGGTTCCGAACCCGTTCAATAAAGGTCGTCGGATATAGACGATTTTGGTGTCAGCGGACCGCAAATCACAAGTGCGGTGTGTACGAGTGTTTTCGTCTTAATCGATCAATGAGAACACTACGTATTCAGGGATTTCGTTTGAACCCTCGGGTTCCATTTTGTGTACGGCAGCCATTTTGTGTGGTTGCCCTCACATAGGCCGATGACTGCGGCCGAACGAGTCTTTGTGACACGTACACCTTAGCTGACTCCCGAATGACCTGGCCGAACTGACTCCCTTGCCCGAGGCTGACCTCGCTGAGCCAGTTCCTTGTTAAGCAGCTGGTCAGATAAAGATCAAGGAGCAGGACATTGCTGAGTTTATAGTACAGTGCACCCAACTTTCTATCTTGCTTCTCATCTGTTTCTGCTCCTTCCTTTATGACATAATCACTGATTTGGGTTGAGGTTTTATGATGGGTTTGTCCGGCCTGATCGAACAGGATATTGGAATGTGCTTGGTCATTTCTGGTAGTCTGGACAACGGAAAATGGGATTGTCGTCATGCGCTACTATTGAAATGTCACACTGTGATTGGTTAGTGTGTATGTTACCGATGCTACTATGGAATGTGATTTTTGGCATAAAAGACCATGCATCGCTCATTGAAATTGTGCAGTCTCCAGCGAACCACCCGTGTTGTGATTCGTAGACCTCTGTTCCTGGTTGCAGCCAATAAACTTTGGTCTTTGACGTCACCAAGAAGTGTCCCGTGTCTCTGTTTGCCGAGGCAGGGGAATCCGTAGACTTCGAGCGTTTTCCCTGGCGCTGCTGGGTTCTAAAACCCGGTTCTTCAATCTGGCCTATCAAAGCTCTTCGAAAAAGTTATTGTCGCCCGTCTCATGGACTTTACTACGAGCGAAAACCTCCTCGCCAAAGAACAGTTTGGGTTCCGGAAAGACCACTCAACTAACCACCAACTCCTCAGAGTTGTGGACATAATTTTCCATGGATTCAACATCAACAAGTCTACTGGAGTAGTCTTTCTGAATGTAGCCAAAGCATTCGACCGAGTATGGCATGAGGGACTGCTTTACAAACTTATCAAGCTCAAGTTTCCAAGCTACCTGGTTAAGCTGCTGACCAGCTACTTGTCAAAATGGACCTTCCACGTGGCAGTATGTGAAGAATGCTCAACGCCACGCCCTATTCCTGCTGGAGTGCCTCAGGGATAAATCCTAGGACCATTCCTCTTCAACATATTCACAAAGACATCCCCACTGACCTAAAGAAGACTGATCTTGCCCTTTACGCAGATGATGTTGCAGTCATCTCCCAATCCTTCAGCGACAAAGAAGTGGCTAAGAACCTTGAGACATCGCTCTGCAGACTCTCCGAATGGTACAGCGCCTGGCAGATCACCCTGAACACAAGCAAAACCACAGCAACATTATTCACCAGGAAGATGAACAGCAAACATCCACAGATCCTCCTCAATGGGGATGAGATCAAATGGGAAAACAGCAGCTCCTACCTGGGGGTGACTCTGGACTCTAAACTCAGCTGGAGAAACCACATAGAGAAGACCTGCCAGAAAGCAGCAGCCAAACTAGCTGCATTATTCCCACTCCTGAAGATCAAGTCGATGCCCATGCAGAGCAAGGTGCAAGCAATCTCCACAATAATTCTACCAACTATGACATACGCTTCACCAGTTTGGAGTGGCTGCCGCCCGCAGCTTCGGTAAGACCTACAGAGACTACAGAGCAGGGCCTTACGGATTGTAGCAGGTGTTCCTATGTTCACACAAACAGCAGACCTCCACAGAGACCTAGGCATTGAGATGTTGGACGACCATCTGCTCAAACTCAGCAGGACATTCTACAAAGGATTGGATCAAAAAGAACACCCACTGATCAGGAAACTCGCAGACAATTCTACAAGCCCATTTAACCGCTATCCGCGGCCCATAGAAGCGCTAACCTTGTGCAACTGAAACAGCAACGCAGCATCCAAAAACTCATCACTGCCTCAAGGCAAACGCCCGGCAGATTTGCAAAACTCATCACTGACTGACGGCATAATCGCCTCGGCAGGCAACCAAAACCCTTTTCACTGTCTGACGGCATAATCGGCTCGACAGGCACCCAAAACTCAACACCATCAGAAGGTACTAGATAGACAAAGACGAGACTCTTTGAGGAAACATGCTGACAATTCTGTAAACTCAATTGACCGCTACCCGCGGCCCATCACTGAGCCGCCCGGTGGGGGAGGGGAGAAAGCATGTATGTGGGGATGCAGAAGTTTCCCCCCCCCCAGAGTGTAAAAGCCTCACCCGCGTCTCAGGGGGGACCTCCCGGCAGCCAGTTTTCGTGCAGTGGGTGCCTCGCGTCTCTCGCTTCGGCCTCCTTGCACGGCCAGCACGGGCCTGTTGTGTGTTAGGGTCTTGATTGCGGTATGGGCTGCGTGAGAGATGTGTCCGTTAGTGGACAGCGGGGAGAGACCACGTTTCTAACTTAGTGGATGGCTCAATTAACAGAGCTGCAGACTTTGGTCATGGGGACATGGGTTCAATCCCACCCGATGGCTCTATCAAACAATGCGGGAATTATAAACAATTGTAACACATATTGTGGGTCAATCTGCTGGGTGGATTTGCCAATGGGCTGGCGTGGTTGCCTAGTAGAGAAGTTCTACAGCTGTTAGGACGCCGATAACCATCCAGTATCAGCGGTACAGGGGCGGATTATATTATAGAATGCTTAGTTTGCCATTTCATAGGTCACCCTGTTAGAGTATAGTATACTCAGCATGGAGGATTTCATGCGCTGTATTGCTGTATTGCAGGTGATGTTAATGCATTGAACCGTGGACTAGGTGCTCCTTTATTTTCATGTGTATGCAGCTCAGAGGTTACTTACAAGTTTTGGGGCACTCTGCCATCTGAGTCCACCCCCAGCCAAGTTGCTGCAAGGCACTCCACCAGCCCAGCCTGGTGCCGTGGACGGGTTGCACCTGGCGCACCACATGGAGGTTGACAGGCGGTGGTGCCGAGTGTGGCGTGTGCCGATGCGTCCGAGACAGGGGTAGAGTTGTTCCCCATTGTTGTGGCCTACAGTGCTGACAGCCAAATGGGTCCTCTTATGGTCGGACAACTTGGCAGTAGTGCAGGCCATAAATTCTCAGTCTGCAAGTTGCCCCCTTGTTTTGTGCCTCCTAAGGGAGCTTGTGCGGGCGTGTCTGTACAATAATGTTGAATGCAGGGCGCGCCATATTCAGGGTACCCAGAACATTGCAGCTGATGCTCTCTCTCGTTTTCAGTGGCGCTGATTCCGGGAAGCATGGCCGAGAGCGAGAGAGGAGGCGACCCCTTTCTCGGCACATCTCTGGTACCTGTTGAAGTGGAAAATCGAATGAGGGGATTGGGGGAGCTTTCACTTGGACCAAAGACAAACAAGAGATACAAGGCCTGCGTTAAAAAATTCTGTTCTACAGTGGGAGCATGGAAAGACTGCGGGGCCTCCTTAGAATTAAGGGTACAGTCATTCATTTTGTGGGCTAAGGACAACAGGAAGAGTCACTCTTGGATCTTAGGCCACATAGCAGCAATCAGCCACCACGCTAAATTAAGGGGACAATCAGACCCAACCAAAGCCTTCGTGATTAGGGCAGCATTAAAAGGGTGGGCAAGAAGTGAACCTGGGGATCACGGTTCGATCCCCGGCACCGGCGGCAGATTAGCCCAGCACAATGTGACTCTAGGCAATAGCTTGCTTAATCTTCCCGATGGCCCCCAGCACCTAGAGACCCTTATGGGTAATTGTGCGCTTTACAAAATGTGGATTTCAAACACTGCAGGGGATGATAGATTGGGTACACAAGGCTACTCACTCGACTTTTCAGGCGGCACTGTTTGCGGCTACTTTCAGCATGACTTTCTTTGGGGCATTCAGGATTAGTGAGTTGGTGGCTAGAGCCAAGAATGTCATGTCAGGGGTGGCTTTGAAGATTCATGATGTGTCGCACTCGGGCGATTCCCTCAAAATTACGATAAGAAGGTCAAAGACTGAGCAGCGTGGGGAAGGAAAGGTGTTTTGGTTACACAGCTTGGGAGAAAGCAAGTATTGCCCAGTCAGTTTAGTAGTCGCATACCTGGCCCTACGCCCGGCAGCAGACGGTTACCTTTTCCTCCACGCAGACAGCACGCCCCTCACTAAGTATCAGGTGGAACACATAATGCACGCATGTAGTATTAAAATTGTTTGTTTCACTAAATGTTCTGCATTGTAAATGAAGACTATAAGATTAGCAAATAAGTATTTGCTTAGTATTCTGTTAGTGGTCAAGAAGTATCACTCACATATTAGTAGTCTTCATGCACTAGCCTTCCCAAAAAGAATACAAATGAATACTAAAATTGCCATAAAATAGTCTTCAAATGCTATAAAAAGACAGGTTAACCACTAAATGTAGTATTCAACTTCGGTAAGGGCAGCTCCTGCTCCATTTTCCAGATTGTGAAGTACCTCCATCTATCCGCAATCCTGCCAAAGTTCAATCTTCCATCCCAAGAGCTATGCAATGGGTTGACAGGTTTTTTAAACTAAAATCCCTGACATTAAAAAATCATTGCCTGCCCTGCCCTTCTGTCTGCCATTTAGACCCAGACAACCTCAGCAAAAGGTTTACTCAGTTCAGGCCCACATCTTTGGAACATTCCTGGGAACGTATTCTGAAATGTAAATCGGGCTCTCCTCTGGACGCATGCCCCCCTATTCTGCAAGCTGCAGCAATGGATATCATCAAACCGATGATTAATCCTATCTTTTACCACTCCCTTTCTTCATGGGTCATGCCTGCCACCTGGAAACTAGCTAAAGTGGTCCCTCTGCTCAAGAAGCCTACCTGGACCCCAGTATTTCTTGTAATTATATGCCCATTTCTCTTCTTCCAGCCTTTACAAAAATAGTGGAAAAACTAGTCAATGGTCAGTTCTCGGAATATCTTGAGCAAGGCAAGATGTAACATCCCAGTCTATTTGGCTTTTTTCGCATCACAGTAGGGAATTGGCAGTAATAGAGATTTCTGGCCATATTAAATGGTCACTGGAATCAGGGAAAAATGTAGCTTTTATCCTTCTCGATCTGTCAACACGGTCTGACACTCTATCCTCCTGCACCCACTATCTACTGGGGGTATGATGGGTACTGTGTGGGACTGGTGCAAGTCCTTCTTGGCCGCTACAGGCCAATCAGTCTGACTTGCACATTTTTCCTCAGAGGTCAATGAAGTCAACCAAGGGGTGCCACAATCTTTTCACTTAGCTCTACCCTCTTTTATGTTTTCATGCCTCCCGTGGCTTCAATAGTCAAGCAGTTTGGATGCAAAATCTTTCATACGCTGATGACACTCAGATGTTCTTTTCCTTCAATGCCTCTATTGCAGCATCTTTCACAGGCTGCATGCGTGTTATCTTTGACTGGATGCAGAGTGGCCAACTCAAATGCAAAGCCGAGAAGATGGATGTTATTCCATTTGGTTCACATGAGTCCAACTGGTGGGAAGATCTACGACCCTCTCCTTTGTCAGCCCCACTGTGGAAAATTAGGAAAAGTGATGTACATAAGCAGTGTTCATTTGCCCTTTCCCATTCCCTTCCCTGTACGTTAACCACACCACTCCGCCAGTAAAAAGCCCGTGCCCACATATACCTGATAGCCATTTTAGGCACCATAGCCCTTTTTGCCCGCTCATCGGAGTCTCCGGCTTCCCTCCTGCGCGTATTTGAACCCCCCCCCCTCTCACATGTATAGATCATGAAACCCTCTCCCTCTGCGCGACCCTGCTACGAAAAGCAACCCTCCTGCTTGACCCACGCAAAGTCCCCCATTCCTTCTTGAAGAAGCATCCCTTGCCTCAGCTGACATAACCCCCAGCTGTATCTGACTGCCCCCGTTCTCTCATGTGCGGGTCATAAGACCTCTCTCTCTCTATGCGACTCTGTCACTGTGCGCACCCTGGCTCTCCCCTCCTCCCTTGCATGGACAAGTCATAAACCTTCTTCTTCTGCAAGACCCTGTCCTTGGAAGTCACGGCCGCACCTGACCAGCACCTCCTTTCCTTTCATGAATAACCCCTCTGTTAGTAAACCCTCCCTCCGCGATGGACTGTCCACACATGTCCGAGGCCAACGCCTAAGCCGGAAGATACTGTTTATTGCCCCTTATTGTATGGAGTCACTCCTCTTCAAAGAACCCTCTATTGATCCTGGCTTCCCCACCCCTTGGGATACGATCAGGCGCACATAACCTAATAATCAGCGGAACACTCAGCTGCGTCATTGCCCCTTCTCTTATCGGCAGTTCAAGGGTCTCTATTGTAAACGTATGTGGGGTAGGATTGACACGAGGATTATGGGGATGTCTTTTCTTTGTGTCACAATGTCCTGATTGTAATGCCAAGTGTTTTGTAAGGTATAAAAGACGATGTCTCAGCTCACTTGTTAGAGCACCTCCCGAAAGACACTGTGTTTCGTGTCCGAAATGACAGGCTCTCCTCATGAGTAATAAATCCTGTTCTTATGATTCCTGCCTCCAGCGCCCGTCTCTTTATTTGGTAACTATTCAGAATGGAAACTAAGAGGCGACTTGCGCCAGCAGCCCGGGCATCGATAGTAATATGGGCTCACCTTCAACAATTGGCGTCCCAATGCGGGGTCCATCAGTGACATAAGGTCCGGTAAGAGAGATCCAGACGAAGGAGTGAACATCTAAATGATCGGAGTATACCTGCCTTGAGAGGGCCCTCGTCCGGCTGCCGATCGAATGAACTTCACCGATTCTGAACGGACCTCTCTCGAGTGACCTATTGTCCTGACTGGAATCCCACAGGAATGCTGCATGGAGTAAGAGAACGATCGGGCGCTGGAGGAGGAAGATAAAGAACTGTCCATATGGTCCGGTCCGGGTAAGATTAAGTAGGGCGTTTTACGCCTGATTGGTAGGATGGTTTTATCCATCTGATTGTTTGATTGATTGTATTGGAATCGGTATTTGGATACTGATATTGTTTGGTTCATTTAGCTTTGGATGCTACTTGAAATATTGGTTCTCTTCTTGAGAACGAGACATTCTCTGTTTGCAAACAGCGGCGAATAGGAACGTTCATCTCTCTTTGCAGATAGAGAAGGGTAGGTAATGCAGACTTTTGTCCCCGTTGTAATCCGTCATGCCTACCTTTCTCCCCACTGATTGTTTGAAATCGATTAAATAATCGATTGTTGCTCTTTGAGATCTTCCCTGTCCACAAACAGAGACGAATAGAAATATTCTGTCTCCCTTTGCAGATAGCGAAGGGCAGGTAATGCAGACGTTTGTCCCCGTTGTAATCCGTCATGCCTGTTTTTCTCCCCACTGATTGATTGATTGACTGGACATTGTTGTCCAAGGAATTGTTTGTTTGAGGTATTTTCTGTTTGCAAACAACGTGGAATAGAAATATTCTGACTAGTCTTTGCAAGCAGTAAAGGGTAGGTTATGCCCCTTTATGATTCGTCAGTCCTACCCACTCCCCACTGATTGACTATTATTTGGGGGGTAGCTCACCTGGTCCGTCCAGGAGGCTACCCTTATGGAGGACACATGCCCCCACTTGTTGGCCATTTATTGGAAGTAACCCATCTGGTCCGTCCAGGAGGCTACCCTAGTAAGTGGAGGTACATCATTTGGTCCGACCAGGATGATACCCTAACGAAGGATATGTGTTCCCCTCTGATTGATAATCTAGTTCCAACCCGGACCATTTATTGGAGGTAACTCACCTGGTCCGTCCAGGAGTACCCCTAGTGAAAGGACATATAAAAAATGAAGTGATCACCGTACCCTACTAACAGAAAACTTTAGCTCGAAACACGCTAAGGAAATGAAGGAAAAATAAAAAGAAATCAGGCTAAGTCAGTAACCCCCTGATGAGCTTTCGACTTCACTAAAAATAAGAAACATTAGAAACAGTTCGTAATAAGAAATATAAAATGGCGAAAAGTTTGACAGCAAAAATAGCCACGAGGTAGCTAGGCTTCGCTGCCTATTCCTGCTCCCAACATGTCCGCCTCATTGTTTGCCACACCCAAATAACGGTAACATGAAATAGATACAAATCAATAAGACACCTACCCCCATTCCGGAAGCTCCCGAAGTGCAACAGCTCCGCGGTTACGCCCATCCGGAAGGCGAGGCCTCGATGCGTGCAGGGCTCGGCTGGCCGCGGTCGAAAGGGGAGGCTGTAGGGCGGACGGCCCGAGGAATCATGGAGGTCTCCCCTTTCCCTCTTCTGCTGCCCTGCAGGCCACGGGGGGAGAGGGGGCTGTCTTGCCTCGGCCACCGACCACCCCCCACCCCCCCTCTCTTGCCTGATCTGGCCATCGACGAGGACCGGAGCCAAGGCGAGGTTGGACAACCCTGAAAGTTGCAGGTAGTCCCGCCACATGGACAACCCTGACAGTTGCAGGTAGTCCCGCCACATGACCACGCCTGAGAGTTTCAGGTAGTTCCGCCACATGTCAAAAAGGGGGGGGATGTCTTGCCTCAGCCACCGACCCCCCCCCATCTTCATCAGCCGACACGGCCAATACCGAAGTTCTGGAGCCGAGGAACGGCGCAGGGTCGCTGGAAGGGGGAGGCGGCGCGAACGACCCTCCCCCACCTCCCTCCAGGTGGAGGCTTCCAGCGACACCCCAACGCTCTTGCTTAAAGAGGGTCAACATCGAAAAGCGGTCTTTTGCCCAGGACGGGCACACGCCCCATGCCTTCTCTCCTCAACTTTGAAGATTCTATGAGAGCCGGGGGGGCACCCCGATCCCTCCGCATGGGCGCCCCCGTCCCCCTCACTGGGAACCGCGACATCGGCGCACTCCTGCCAGCGCCAGCCTCAGTTTGGAAATGGCTAAAATACAGCCAAGGTACAGACTTGTTCAGTTCCGGTGGTACACCAGAATGACCCGGTAGGAAAAATTGTTACCGCCCTCCTCACTCTTTGAATGATGGCCCATATTGCTAAACTGTTAACCCATTGCGGAAAACTTTTGAAACCACCAACGGAAGGTTCTGGTCCTACTATGAGTCAGTGGAGGCAATCTGACTATGCAGGGACTTGCCTGACCTCGCCCAAAATGGCGCCGACACAAAATGAGACTTTTTGAATAAACCTTATTGCACCCTGATTGCTCAGCTTTTATGCCCCGAGATATGTATGCAGTTTTTGGACAATGAAAGTAGATAAGAAGGATATTGAGTATGTGCTTGGAACAGAAAGCGATATAAGATGGATATTGATTATGTGCTGGGACAATGAACTAATTTAGAGTGGGTACTAATTATGTGTTGGAAGCAATGAATTGGTATGAAATAGGCACCGGTTGAGCATTTGAACAATGAATTGATATACGTAGGTCTTGAGTAAATAGTAGGATAATGAGGTGATGTTATTGAAAGCTTGACACGCATTATACTTGCCCCTTAAGAAAGTTCGATATGATTTTCATTGCACTACTGCACTTTATGAAATAATATTTGTGCGCCAACCTTTTCATTAAAGTTTTTGAACACGCAAATATTCTCGTAGTGTTTGTATTTATGAATATTATCGAAATGTATGGCTACTGTCACCGACATAAGAAACGTACAGTATGATTAAGGCTGAAGGTTAAAAAGGGCCCGATATTTAGCAGCTACATTATGTGTCACAGGCAGCCGGAAAAGTGTTTTAGACGCCCTTAAACGACACCACAGAAATACCACCTGACCGCCACCCTTGCACACGACCTATAAGGCCACGATCATGTGATCTATGTAGATACACAGACCATCAACAATTATTTATCTAACACTGCTGGTCCCTCTGGGCTTAAACGCCAAGATGGTAGAGAATGCACCCCGTGGAGACAGGTCGAGTATGTGGTAGGTAAAAATATTCTCGGATTTATGCAAGTTGATGTATTTTGAATGCTGCCCCCACCCCCTTCTTCTCCTCCTTTCTGCAGGTCGCGTCGGAACGTCGGCTGAAGAATGGAAGAGCGATGATCGAACGACCGACGATAAGGGAAGGAGGGGCTTTGAGCATAGTACTGATGCTAGACTTAGATATGACTGTTCCTCCATTAGAGCATAGCGACTGGGAGGATGGACTGACATAGAAACTTGACGGGTACTGTATGACGGAAATAGATTCGAAAATTAGCACACTGGACAACGCGATTATGACGTTTAATTAGATAGGGAAAGGACTAGGAAAAGTCCTGAGGTAAGGGTACCCAGGCACCACCCGTCTGGGAAGTTAGAAATATTGTTGATGTTCGAAATGTACCACCTCCTTCTCACCCTCTTATAGATATAACCAAGCTGTCTGACTGTTCTCCTGATCAATACCCTCTGTTGCCTCAGCCTGGAGAACCTCCAACCAAAGGAAGAAACTCAAAAGTGGTTTAAGATCCACCTATGGGCAATAGCCCGACCAGGTTAATTTCTGACCAGCTGACCAAGGTGTAAGTATTGACAATTGGGAGCGCTCGCAAAGATAGCAAGCGAGAGGGAAAAGGAGGGAAAGGTAAAAAGAGCTAAGCACGTAGGTAAATAGGATATTAAAGATACGCAGGATGTAAAGATAGATCTTTCTGGACAATATTTGTTTTATGTTTTATCGTGAATATCTTATATATGTAATACATGTACTGTCTTCCTCTGTCGGAGTTTGTGTGTGTACTGTAGGGATTTATGTCCTCCCTCTGTTTGCGTCTCTCCGTTACCTGACCCCCTGCTGTTCTGTGTTGTGAGCGCACTAAATGACCTATTTTCGTACACGTCTCTTTCTCTCTCTCTCTCTCTCTCTCTCTCTCTCTCTCTCTCTCTCTCTCTCTCTCTCCCTCTCTCTACATGTCATACGTGTACCGAATGGCTCGTTTAGATTGCGGACGGCTCTCACTCTCTATGAGAGTCTCCCTATTTCCTCTTCCTCTTTGTGGTAAAATTGTGCCCCACCGGCACCAGTCTGATTGGATACTCTGTGAACACAAAGGTGTTCAGTGAAATTGACAGAAAATAAAATGATTGTGATTTGCCATATTACTACCTCTCCTTTCTACAAAATGAATGAACTCGAATTGGCTAAGAAAGAAAGGACAGGTGAGATGACTAAGGTCCCCTAATCTGGCCCTCTTAAAAGGGGAACTATATGTCAATGGCACCCTATTTTTGTTGTTGTTAGAGACAAGCATCAATGTCCAGATTGGCCCCCAATGCCCAGATTGCCCCACCCCTTTGCACCCAAGCGCGAATGCCCGAAGCGTCCCCGCCCCACTTGATTGACCCCAGCTACTGTCCCCGACGTATACATGGTGACCATGAGTAACTGTCGTCCCTCAGGAAAACGTTGTTTTTACCCTGACCCCTGACGATAGCGCCCCCACCCCAGTTTTGAAAGGGATAGCCAGCTTTGGAGGGAAATGTTAGACTGTTAAGGCCCGGGTTTGAAAGACAAAAGTCCGCTGGAGGTTCCGGAAGGATGAATGTGACAAAATGCGCAGTTGATAGGAGTCTAATTTCTATCTATTTTTATGTCATGAATAGACGATGAATAAGCTTGGCATAAGCTCAGTAGGAATGCCGACATATGCACTGCTTGATAATAAACTTCTGACTGTGACCAATGAACGTGTCTGCGTAGGATTGAGGGAGTAATTCACATGCATAAATGTCTTCTCCTGCCAGTTCTCTAAAGCTTGTTTTGTACCTATTCAAAGATATACGACCACTGGAGGAGGAGGGTCGGACGTGACACACAGCCTGGCCGCCGATCATGGGATACATGCGACCTCGACCAAAGGTGGAGCCACAGCACAACAGGAATACGGGACGAGACAGCACTCTCCAATGTGGTAAAACGAAAGGATGAAAGGCTGTCCTGAAGCCTTTTGTCCACCTACCCACGCGTGCCTGAAGTCTCCATCCCCCTTTTCAAGCCCGATTGATGGGCCTGCTTGCTTGTTACTCTTTGCTCCCTTGGTCCCTTTGGTGTGTCCCAGGAAAATCTGCCCCCACTCCGCCCCCTCACTCCCATCGACTATCGAAACCACATACCCTCTTTTCCACGTGACTTTTTGTCGAAAGGAAAGAACAGCATCCAGGTGGAAATGGGGTACGCCGCAGGAATATGGGTGCCGAGCATAAGGCGCCACTAAAAGGACTGGTTAGGGAACAGGACTGTGGTCTAACAGCAGAGGACTGACCGCACCCTGCAACGCGTAAGGATGGATCCGAGCTGGACCTATAGCTCCACCGCCGGTGCTCAACAGCGCCAACATAAGGACACGGACTAGAGCCTACCAGTGATGGCTCACTGCTAAAAAGACACTGTGACAAAGAGATCTTATTTGAACTGGACTCCTCCCTCGACTATTTGATAAAATATTCATTGGTCACATTATTGAGAAAGTCAGAAGCATTTATGCTATGTAGTGTATTTAAATGTTAGGAACTTAACAAAATGCAATTTCCTATATGCCACATTCTGCCAATCACATCAACTGTCCATGAACATATGCCATATGTTAGTATTGACAGATGCTAATTCTTTAACAGCACCCGTTTATATGTACACACCCCCCCCACTAATTAGAAAAATGAACTCTATTATGTAAAAAGCGGCGACTGTGGAAAATTAGGAAAAGTGATGTACATAAGCAGTGTTCATTTGCCCTTTCCCATTCCCTTCCCTGTACGTTAACCACACCACTCCGCCAGTAAAAAGCCCGTGCCCACATATACCTGATAGCCATTTTAGGCACCATAGCCCTTTTTGCCCGCTCATCGGAGTCTCCGGCTTCCCTCCTGCGCGTATTTGAACCCCCCCCCCCCCTCTCACATGTATAGATCATGAAACCCTCTCCCTCTGCGCGACCCTGCTACGAAAAGCAACCCTCCTGCTTGACCCACGCAAAGTCCCCCATTCCTTCTTGAAGAAGCATCCCTTGCCTCAGCTGACATAACCCCCCAGCTGTATCTGACTGCCCCCGTTCTCTCATGTGCGGGTCATAAGACCTCTCTCTCTCTATGCGACTCTGTCCCTGTGCGCACCCTGGCTCTCCCCTCCTCCCTTGCATGGACAAGTCATAAACCTTCTTCTTCTGCAAGACCCTGTCCTTGGGAGTCACGGCCGCACCTGACCAGCACCTCCTTTCCTTTCATGAATAACCCCTCTGTTAGTAAACCCTCCCTCCGCGATGGACTGTCCACACATGTCCGAGGCCAACGCCTAAGCCGGAAGATACTGTTTATTGCCCCTTATTGTATGGAGTCACTCCTCTTCAAAGAACCCTCTATTGATCCTGGCTTCCCCACCCCTTGGGATACGATCAGGCGCACATAACCTAATAATCAGCGGAACACTCAGCTGCGTCATTGCCCCTTCTCTTATCGGCAGTTCAAGGGTCTCTATTGTAAACGTATGTGGGGTAGGATTGACACGAGGATTATGGGGATGTCTTTTCTTTGTGTCACAATGTCCTGATTGTAATGCCAAGTGTTTTGTAAGGTATAAAAGACGATGTCTCAGCTCACTTGTTAGAGCACCTCCCGAAAGACACTGTGTTTCGTGTCCGAAATGACAGGCTCTCCTCATGAGTAATAAATCCTGTTCTTATGATTCCTGCCTCCAGCGCCCGTCTCTTTATTTGGTAACTATTCAGAATGGAAACTAAGAGGCGACTTGCGCCAGCAGCCCGGGCATCGATAGTAATATGGGCTCACCTTCAACACCACTTCCACCATCTATGGTGGTGAAAAACTTAGGGGTGAAGTTGGATACTACCCTTTCCATGAGGCCACAGATCTCTGTGGTGGTGAGCCACTGCTTTGAGACGCTCTGCATTCTTAAGAAATTCCTCCCCCTCCTCCCTCTGAAAGCGAGAAAAGTGGTGATTCATGCTTTGATCACCTCAAACTTGGATTACATGAACACCCTTTATCTAGGAGCAGTGCAAGCTCTGGTGAACCTCCTGCAGGTTGATAGAATTCACTTTTCGATGCCCTAATTACCCTATGATGACGTGCGAGTTAGCATCATATGGCTAACTAATGCAGTTCGTATATGCACTTATGCTGAATTCATATTCTTACTTATTGCAAACTCAGGTGCACTTTGAGTGGCTCTGACGAAGGAAGTGATGAGTAGTCTGCGCACGCTATTGCAATACAGTAATGAATTGCCCTCTGTTGGTACACCCCACTTCCCAGGTCTCCACCCAATGCGAGAGGTGCACCCTATTTTTCATCCCGAGGTCCCCGAGTTGTTAGACCCAGTCACGAGGGCTGTTACAAGGAACAGAATTGATGCGCATTTTCAGGAGCAATGGGTGTATACGCCATGGAAGAGAAGTGAGGTGTTGTCATTGAAGGCTCAGCTGCCGGATTCCAGAAAGAATCTGACCGCCTATTACAAAGAGCTTACAGAAGCGGCGTCTTCTACGGTGATGACGTTAGCCGATGTTGAATTGTTTTTCGGGCTTTTGGTCCCGGTTGATGTGTGGCGGCAGGTGAAAGGTACGGATCATAGGGAGGAACTGGGAGGTACATGGCAGGAGTTGCAGGACTGGGATAAGGAGCGTAAGCCAGGGGAGAAGCCGAAGGCTGAAATATTAGCTTTACCGGGGCGCATAATAAAGTATATGCACTCCCTTATTCCCCCGAAAAAGGTAGATTGGGACAAGTTGACGGCTTGCAAGCAGAAAAAGGATGAGGCGGTCTCAGATTTCTTTACGAGGTTTGAGGAAACGTTCATGGATTTTAGTGGACAGGATGTGTCACAGGATGGAGGGTTACGACTCTTTGTTAACAGGTTTGTCACAAATTTATTGCCTGAAATATCAGCTAGATTGCAAGCGTCGGAGAGCACGTGGACGACGTCCTCTCCTTCGGGAATACTAAGTATGGCGCAATATTACGAACACAGGGAAAATGAGAACAAGGACAAGCAGGAGAAGAAGGCTAAGGATTTGAAGACGAGGGTTTTGTTGCAGCAAGTGGCAAGAGGCAGAGGAAGAGGTGCGGCGCTGAGTCGCGGAGGTGGTTTTGGGAGAGGTGAGAGTAGGGAAAGGCTGGGACCGAACCAGTGCGCCAAGTGTAAGCAGGAAGGGCATTGGTGGCGAGACTGCCCGCTGCTCCAGTCAGGTACAGGTCCAGGAAGAGGACGAGGACGAGGTAGTGGTGATTTTGGGAGACAGGCTGCACGATCAGAAGGAGGCGGGAGACCGGGAGGCAATTACTTTGACAACGGGACAGATAGACAACAGTCACAGAGGAGCGGGGGCCAGTATTACAACGATGATTACTCGGTGGACGATTTGACAGGGTTCTCCCACAACTAGGACAGCGTAGGACAGAGCATGGGACCAGTACTTATGGAAGTTGATCAGAGGGGACCTTATGTCGAAGCCGACTTACTGGGGTCTCAACAGAAATTTCTAGTGGATACGGGTGCAATGAAAAGTTCAGTGGCTCGTTCTCGGGTCCCAGGGGCGGCTCTGTCTGGCAAGAATAACATATCCGTGGGTTTCGCAGGAACTCCGGTGATTAGCCCCATTTCTAAACCTCTCACGTTAACGATTGGTCCTTTTACTGTTGATTCACCGTTTTTATTGACATCAAATTGTGGAGAAAATTTGTTGGGTTTAGATTTATTGAAGAGATTGCATGCCACCATTTATTGTTCTCCGGATGGCGTGTACCTTACTCTAGGCCCGAATGTTGCCCGCCCACTACAGTGCTTTTCAAAAGACGACCCGCTGCCACCCGAGTTCCGAGGCATACCCGACAGCTTGTGGGCTGTCAGTGATAATGATGTAGGGAAAATGGATATTGCCCCGGTGACAATAAGAGTGAAGATGGGAGCCAAACTGCCCAGAATTCCACAATACAGAATACCTAGGGAGGGTGAGAAGGCCTTGTTACAAATAATTCAAGATTTAATACAGTCTGGAGTAGTGGAAGAGACTGATTCGAATATATGTAACAGTCCCATTTTGCCTATACTTAAAAGACGGTCACCTGATGCTACTGATAATACTCCTGATGTTTATAGATTTGTGATTGATTTGCGGCAAGTAAATAGAGTAGTGGAGCCACAATATCCGGTGGTCTCGGACATCACTACAATATTGACTATGATTCCACCTTCGGCCAAATATTTCTCTGTCCTAGATTTGAAAAATGCTTTCTTCAGTATTCCAGTACATGAGGAAAGCCGTTATCTCTTCGGATTCTCATTGGCTGGCCGAAGCTTCCGCTTCAAGAGAATTCCTCAGGGGTACACTGAGAGTCCGAGTATATACAGTCAGGCTCTAAAGGCACAATTGGACGACCTGGAACTTCCACCTGGCAACGTCATGTTGCAATATGTGGATGATATCCTAATAGCATCGGATGATGAGAAGGGTTGTCGGGATGCTACTGTAAAATTGTTACACCATTTGGCAAAAAGGGGGCATAAAGTGTCCCTTCCGAAATTTCAATACTGTCGAACGGAGGTCACCTACCTCGGTCACCTCCTTTCGAAAGTGGGGAGGAGATTGACGCCGGAGCGCATAAAAGCGATCACTAACATGCAAATACCTAACACGCAGCGAGAGGTGCGCGCGTTCCTAGGCATAACATCGTATTGTCGTCAGTGGATACCTAACTATGCGTTACTAACAAAACCCCTATTGTATCTGACTACCAAAGAAGTGCGCGAACCCCTACCCTGGACCCCCGCATGTCAGGAAGCGTTTGAGTCACTAAAACGTCTTTGTGTTCTGCGCCAGTTCTTGGAACACCTGATTACCAGAAGCCTTTTGTTCTTTACGTGCACGAGGCGGAAGGTTGCGCGTTGTCTGTCTTAACTCAGTGTTTTGGGGGGAAGCAGAGACCGTGTGCGTACTTCTCTGCAATGCTCGATAATGTGGCAAGAGCGCTGCCGAGCTGTCTGAGAGCCACGGCGGCTGCTGCGGTCTCCATAAGGCAATCGGCAGGGCTCGTGCTGGGATCAGATCTCACAGTATTGGTACCGCATGCTGTGGATATTTTACTGAACAGGACACAGACGCAGCATTTAACAAGCGCTCGTCTGACGGGTTACGAGATGACTCTTTTTGCACCCCATGTAACAATTAAAAGGTGTGCCACATTGAACCCCGCCACCTTGTTACCTATCCCCACAGATACTGACACAAATGATGATGACATACATGACTGTCTGTATAGGACTGAGGAAGAGACAAAGGGGAGGGTGGATCTGACAGACAGGCCCATGGAAGAACCAGACGGGGAACTGTATGTCGATGGATCCTGTTTTAAATTACCAGACGGTACATCGACAGCAGCGTATGCAATAACAACATTACAGACGGTGGTAGAGACTTCTAGAATACCTTACAATTCTGCTCAGGCTGCCGAGATTATTGCCTTACTGAGAGCATGTGAGTTGAGTGAGGGGTTGGATGTGAACATTTACACCGATAGCCAATACGCCTTTGGCGTGGCTCATAATTATGGGCGACTTTGGGCAGAACGGGGATTTCTGACGTCTCACGGACAACGTATACAACATGGTCCACTGATATTACGTCTGCTAACGGCACTGACATTACCCAAAAGATTGGCTGTGATAAAATGTAGCGCACACAAGACAATAGTGGACGATGTCGGGCGAGGCAACGCTTTTGCCGATGAGACAGCAAAAGAGACTGCTAGAGAAAAATTACCACGAATGTTTGTGGCAGGGCCAGCACGATGGGTCCCAGATGTTCATATGTTCGCAGACACGGTACAGAGTGTCAAGAACATACAAAGCAAAATGACGGATGAGGAATTGAGAGCATGGAAGGATGGGCAGGGACGACTGGATGCGGATGAATGTTGGACAGATGTGACAGACAAGAGACGATGGATGTTACCGAATGCGTATGTCCTTCCAGTAGTGACGATGGCACACGGGCCTGCCCATGTGAGTGCCAAGGGTATTTGCAAATTGTTAGACCCGGTGTGGAGCAATAAAAATATCTCTAAGATGGCCACCAATTTGGTTCGTCAGTGTATGGTGTGTTTGAGACACAATCCTGGAAAGGGTACCCCTGTCCCAACTGGAAATTTTGCACCCCCCCTCTTTCCCTTTTGAGGTGATTCAGATGGATTACATTGAAATGGAAAGAGTCAATAACTTGAAGTACGTCCTTGTAGTCGTATGTGCCTTTAGTAGGTGGGTGGAGGCGTTCCCAACGAAAGACTGCACGGCCATGTCCACTGCGAAAATGTTGATAAAGGAGTATTTCTCCCGCTTCGGATTACCTAGGGTGATCTGGAGTGATAATGGCACGTCCTTTAATGCAGAATTAGTGAAACAAATTAGCAAAGGGTTGCACATATCGCAGAAGTTTCATTCAGCCTTACACCCTCAGGCAGCAGGACTCGTGGAGCGGTTTAATGGCACGCTCAAGCTCAAGATGGCCAAAATATGTGAGAGTACAGGTCTCCGTTGGCCAGATGCACTTCCCTTAGCTTTGCTTTCCACGAGAGTCACTGTAAATGCAAAAATGGGCGTTTCTCCACATGAAGTGGTATTTGGCCGCCCGGCCAATATCTGGGGAGTGCCTAGGCCTAAATGTTTTACTGAAATACCTTACCCTTTGTTGACAGATTATCTGTATGCTTTGACTAAAGATCTTCGTTCTATTCATCAGCAGGTAGCAGACACTCTGAAGCCGTTGCCAGAGGGGCCTGGACACACCATCCACCCGGGGGACTGGGTCGTCGTCCGAAGATATCAGCGGAAGTCTTGTTTGGAACCAAGGTGGTCAGAGCCGCGCCAGGTGCTCCTCACTACGCGCACAGCGCTTCGGATCGACGGCAGGAAAGCGTGGACCCATGCCTCTCATGTGAAGAGGGTCCCGCTCCTGTTGCCCTATGATCAATGGGTACAAGATGGCATCGCTGACCAGGAGTCTGAACATATCCCGAGGTATGTTCCTTTCTCGGATGCTTCACTGATTGGAGAAGAGCGAAGCGGAATTGAGAATACTGTGAGCTCTACCACTCCTTTTGTTGCTAGCAAAGAGATATCGGAAAGTTCAGCATCTGCCACTGATACACCTGCTTTGTTTACTGATCCCGAAGTGCCAGGGAGCACTCGCTATAATTTGCGGCCCGAAGAAAATAAGCAACAGTGCTGGAATGTGATGGACTAAATACTGGAAGAAGGGCTTAGTGGACATTCTGAAAAAGAAGATTTAGTGGTAGGGATGGACTTGTAAGAGCCCTGGTGTTTAGCCGAAGATTGTGTTCTTTGAGACTATAGAGTGGCGCGGGGCCCGAATTAAGTGCTTCCCTTGTTTCAAATTGTTGAACAGCTACGTTGGAGTAGGTATGGACGGTAAAAGCCTGCCTGTGAGGCTTTGAAGGACACAGGGAGAAGATCCCTTTTTAAGGGTTGAAGAACCCCTCTGGCCGGTTGAGGATTGTCTGGGACTATTTTTTTAGTAACAGTGTGATTTTTATCTTTTTGATTTTTGATAATTTTGAACGACTATTCGAAATGTATCCCTTTGGGCGGCCCATTCCTGATGAGGAGCAGCCTTTTGCAGCTCCCCCGAGACGTGAGCCTGATTCCCCCTGGTTGGCCCTTCCCCGAAAGGGCAAAATAGTGGTCATCATAATAGTTTTAATTGCCTTTCTGGTGACTCTTGGAATACTGTTTTTCCTAGATAAACACTATCCCGTTCATACATTTGCACCCACACCTACTGCTGTTCCGGAACACAAAATGATCACTGTCGATTACGGTGAGAGAATGATACGTAAAAATTATAAAGACAATGTTTTTATTAAGACTTTGCATCATGCACATGCCACTACCAACATGACAGATTGCTGGGTTTGTGGACTTTTGCCTTCTGCTGCTTATAGGAAAGATAGATTCCTTGCTCTTCCTTTGACTCCGGTAAATAGTTGTGTGGGATGGTACACCCTTATAGGTCTTGTTAAATATTTCCAACAGCCAGATTCCCTGACTCCCCGGCTGCAGAATAGGGGGTGGACAATGACAATGCGAGTACGCCCTTTGCCTTCAGCTTCCCTTGGACGAATATATACTGACGGACGTTTTGACCAGACCTTTGATAGAGACATGTGAGAAAAAGTTGGGTCGATTCTTGACACCTAATGATACTGATCGACTTAGGGATAGTTTCATGAAATTGAACGCCACTTTGTCTTATAGGCATCCCCCTAAGAGTAACGACAGCTCCAAGTCTTTGATACCCCTGGCTGTGGTGGGTCCTCCTCCATTTTTCTGTATAGAGGGAAGGGGTCCCATAAAGGTTGGAAATAGCTCTTGTAATGTGACTGCTTCAATACGCCTGCCCGTTAGCCCCTCTTTGATTGCCCCACCCAGTGTCTATTTTGTTTGCGGTGAAAATGGGTACTTATGGTTGCCTGAGGGTTGGGGTGGGGTGTGCTACCTGGCTTATATGATTCCTCCCGTGTATGTGGCTCCCTCTGATTATCACAGAACTCATCGACGATTCCCCAGTCCCCAGGAGCAGCCGCGAGAGCAGCGTAAAAGGAGGGAACTTCAGGTAGATGACGTTGATCAGACGGATACTTCGTATCAACAATGGACTGATTTTTCTAAGGGTTTGCTTCCTTTCTGGGGCCCTATATTCAACAGTAGAGCTATTAGACGACTCTCTAGGGTAATGGAAAAGGTGGTTCTGATTGAGGCTGACATTACGACTAACATTTCTGTTGAGGTTCAGGCTATGAGATTATTTACGATCCAGAATAGGATGGTCCTTGACGTCATACTAGCTGATAGGGGCGGGGCCTGTCGCGTCATCGGGACATCCTGCTGTGTTTATATCCCAGACTCCGCCCGACTGTTAACTTGGCAGTACAAAAATTGCATAGATTAGCGACTGAACTACACCAAGACAATGGGACATGGTCTCTACAAGGGTGGCTCTGGGGTGCCTTTTCTTCTTGGGGTTGGAAAATATTGATAGGTTTGGTTGGAGTGGTGAGTGTAATTCTGTCCTGCTGCCTTTGCATATATTGCCTCCCTCCATGTTGTTCAATGTGTGCTGCAAATATACGTCCGAAAAAGAAGTTACAGGGTCAATATGCCACTTCTATGATTACTGAAATTCCTGCTGATGCAAGTTGGTTGATGTTTATTGCAGAAGATGTTCTAGACTGAAGAGATACAGTCCTGCCCCTAGAATGGATGTCGGCACTACCTTTTTGCAAATAAATGAGGCTATAGTTAGCCAATGATGCTAAAAGGAGGGTCTGATAGAATTCACTTTTCGATGCCCTAATTACCCTATGATGACGTGCGAGTTAGCATCATATGGCTAACTAATGCAGTTCGTATATGCACTTATGCTGAATTCATATTCTTACTTATTGCTTATATTCAAATGTATGTGTGACCATATTAGTTTCTTAGCTTAGCCTGTGTGCCACCATTTTGTGTAACTCTCTGTGCCTGCAGGCTCTGCTCGCTCATGCCCCTCCCGCAGGAATACAGAAATATACTAAGACAGCAGTTTTCGTTTCTCGGCTTACTGTGGCCGAAACTAACACGCCTCGTTATCTGTAATGTTCTCATGCCCAGAGACGCAGAAGCCTAGCTCCATGGCCTTGAGCAGAGATAATAATGTATCCCTTGCAGGTGCAGATGCCTGCTGTATGAGAGCATTGTTCACTGGTCTGAGGCTCGGTAACTTTCCACAAGGGGCGTACCCCATTTACTGTATTGCATTATAATGTATTGCTGTGATGCAGAGAGTCAGTCCTCTCGTTCGCACTCCTAGGAGTGAGGTCGGACAGGGCCCTCTCATATGAGTGTTGTTTGGCCTAATAAAGACTTTTGTTTATACTTCTCCACTGTCCGGCTGACTTCCTATAAGGTAATTATAGGTGAGTGCTGTAAGTCACTCCTGTGGATTTGAGCCACGCTTATCAAGGTGGTCAAAAATGCGGCCGCTTGGCTTCTTCTGAAGCTATTTAGGCGTTCTTCGACTTTGTTGGCACTGAAAGCTATGCACTGGTTGCCAGTCAAGAAAAGGATCTTGTTCAAAGCCTTAGCTTTGCTCCGCAGGGCAGTGTATCTCTCTCGAACTGGATATCTGGCGAAAAGATTCAGCCAGTATCTCTCTACAGAGCACTGCCTTCTGCTTCTGCTTCACTTCTGTCAATGCTGTGCTTTGAGTGTGTCCAAAGGAGAGGCAAAGCTTTTTCTTTTCTTGCTGTAAAGCATGGAATGAGCGCCCTCGTGACCTGCGCCTGACCTCTTCTGAGACCACATTCCGAAAACAATTGAAACCTGTCTCTTTTCTGTGGGGCAGTAGGATCTTGGTGGGTGGGTACGTACCTGAGCAATGCCTTTTAGTGCTGGGATACTCTTCGGAGTTGCTGCACATTCTACAAATCACTCATTCTTTCATAGCCACCACCATTAGCCTAGCCAGTCTACCACCACCACATACCAACACACTACAATCACCCTAATTATGACCACAACCCTTACCACCACCACCCTACACGAACCACCACCTTACTCTAACCACCAGCACCATAACCACCAGCACCAAACTCACGACAACCACCACAACCCCACCACTGCCACCACAATCCTACAACCACCTTAACCACCATCTGCATCACCACCACTTTCATTACCACCACCCTCACCACCCCCACTCTTATCACCATCACCACTCTCACCACCCTCACCACGGCCACCCTCACCATGGCCACCCTCACCATGGCCACCCTCACCACCAGCATTCTTACTACAACCCTGACTACTGGCACCACAATCACCACCCTGTCACTCAACATGGCTCTGTTGTTTGTGTCCCTCCCCTGGAGCATTACCCCATTAATAGTGTTCTTCTACTTTTTACTTTTCAGGCACTTCCTTTTTCTTTTTCGTTATGCACTCCATGAGAGTCCATGTGTTTTTCTGCTATCGATTTCATGTACTACTCTTAGCCATGTCACAGTGCTCAAAGTTGCTCTTGGCCATGTGGTTCTACCTCACTTTTCTCTGTGTTTGGCTTTCCCTTTTGGGATTCTTTACCTGCATTGCTTTTTTGTACATGCGCTTCTCCCCATTCCACATTCCACTCTCTTGCTATTGTACTTCTGTTCCCTCATGCTCCATGTTGCTCTCTATCTCCTGTGTTATGTATATCTCTAGCTACACTCCAAGCTGCTTCTGACTCTACTCTCCTAGATGCTTCCCTCACCCACTTAAAAAAATGCTCTTGTACTTGCTTCCCTTTATTTATCAATTCAACATGGATTAGTATATAAAAAGAACAAAAAGCAACTGTGCATTTTCTTGGCGTATGCAGGTATGGTGCGCACATGTGCAAAATGACCACCTGAAGTGGCCACATCATAGCACTTTTTGGGGGGGGGTCCTCTTTAACCATGCAACACAGCATTGCTAAAAAACGTTTGCAAATCCGTTAGGTCCGTAAAGCAAGAGCTATTGGCTTTGCCAATGCTTGTTCCCAATAGAGTTCAACTTCCCTCTGTGTATAAACTGGAGCTACAATGGAGAGCAAACGGACCAGAAGTAAAAATGCAAGAAAGATTTCATCCCGTTAGTCTTTGAAAACTAAAGCGTACGGTAAGGTCCAGCACAATCTGAAATCGAGCTTACATGGTTTTACCATCTGACTGGGTAAGAAATGCTGAATGATGTATGGCTAAGGACTCTGGGTGGCAGTTCCGACTTATAACAATATGGTAACCTTAATGAAACACCACAAAGCTATTCTTAGGTCGGGTGCTAAATACTGCAACACTCACATAGACCATTACAAAACTAAATACTGAACAACTCTTTGCTTAGCCACCGAGAGCCAAACATCATGTACTGTCAGTTCTGAATGAGAGAGCGCATAGAAGGGGAAAGCACTACAGTGCCATACAGTCCTGCCAAGAGCCACGCATCAGGTGTTAGACTAACGCATTTCAGTGTGGTGCTCCACATCACCGCACTGAAATGTAATGTCATGCATATCTGCATATATCTGCTGTCACTGTGAAGCACTGCAGAGGGAACTGAGTGTGTGGTGTAGTGTAGTGTATACACTGGTTGTCACGAGAGACTGCAATCACGGGACACAGGTTGGAATATAATGATTCCTTTATTTGTTCTTGTGCAGCTAGCTACAGGCACGTCCGTCCTGCTTCCTGTCCTGGTCATCTGTCCTTTTCTGTCCCTAACCGGATGTGGTGTCCAGTGACCTGGTCACTGCCCTCATGACCCACAGGGTCCTAGTGCCGTCCTGGTCATCTGTCGTGTCACTACATCTCCCCCCTTGTTGCAAGCAAATGTTCATGATACATTTCCACTAGTTGTTGTCACCCCTTCATTTACAGGACTTACTGATTGTAATAGTGAGAGAGAGAGAGAGAGAGAGAGAGAGAGAGAGAGAGAGAGAGAGAGAGAGAGAGAGAGAGAGAGAGAGAGATCTTGTAACTACATCTCTTCAATTAGTCTTTGTGGTTTTCTGCATGTTCTTCTTGGTCTTTCGTCTCCGTTAGCTCTTGGTCCTCTATCTTCTGACTCCCATGGAAATTCTGTTGTTGCTGATTCTTCTTTAGCTCCTTGAAGTGAGAATTATTCCTCGTTATTATTTGTTGGTCGGAAGCTGCCGTTATCATTGATCCTTTTACTTTTGTCACCACTAGTGGATCTTTTGAGAATGGGCTGTCCGACTTTCGTTGTTGTTTCTGTCTCACCACCACCAGGTCTCCTTCATTTAATTTCGATTCCGATGCGTGTCTCCGCTGATCCGCATACTCTTTCATTTCCTTTTTGCTTCTTGATCCCTTTCTGCAATGTCTCTCCGATCTGAGCTCATCTTTGCTTCCAGTTGTGGCAATCTAGTTTTGCTCGATCGCCCCAGTACTAGCTCAGATGGGCATCGACCTGTGGAACTGTGAGGGGTGTTTCTGTAGTCCCGCAACACCTGGCACAGTGCCTGTCCAATCGATATTTGTGTCAGTTTTGCTCTCTGGATGGCTTTCTTTATAGTCCCCATGAATCGTTCTGCCATCCCATTGGCCTGCGGCCACAGCGGTTTTATTTTCCCATGCTTTATCCCCAGGTAATCCATGAACCGGTGGAATTCTTCTCCTGAGAATGGAGGGCCGTTGTCCGTTTTTAGTGTTTGTGGAGAGCCCCATGCTGCGAATATATCATCTAGCACAGGTATGGTGGCACTTGCTGATGTCGACGAGATTTGCCTTACAATCGGGAACCTTGAGAATTCGTCAATGACGACCAACAGCTAGTTTCCAGTCTCCAATGGTCCATAAAAATCTGCCGCTAGTTCTGTCCATACTGCTATTGGTAGTTCTGACATTTGTAGCGGTGCTGGTTTTGATGGCGGTCCCGTCACTTGACAGACATGGCAGCGTGTTACTGCATCTTCCACCATGCCATCCAGTCCTGGAAACCACACCTTTTCCCTCAGCATTTTCTTTGTAGCGACAATACCTTGATGAGACTCGTGAGCCAGTTCAACTGTCCTCTTCCTCAGCCTGTATGGGATTACTATTCGTGATCCTCTCATTAGAATGCCATTTTCCGTTTCTGACAGTTCTTCACTTATTTTCTTGAAGGCCAGCATTTCTTCTTTCATTACTCCTTCTTCCGTGGGGCTGTTGTTGTTGATATGTCTCCATCTGTGTTGTTGCACCACTTTTCCGATGGCCTGCATGGTGGGATCTCTCCTTGTTGCTTGTTCTTTCCCTGGTTTATGAACTATTTTGAAGTTGTAGTCCATCAACCTTATTCCCCATCTCTCTATCCTTGGTGGTATTTTAGCGTTTGGGTTGCCATAGATAGTTACTAACGCCTGGTGGTCTGTTACAATCTTGAAAGGCTTCCCATAAATGAACATGTGGTAGTGCTCACATGCCCACACCACAGCCAGACTCTCCTTTTCTGGTTGAGAGTATGCTCTCTCAACGTCTGACAAACATTTGCTCCCATACGCCACGACCCGTCTTGGCAAGTCCTTTCCATGCTTGTGCTGTGCCAGTATTGTGCCCAGGCCCACTGGGCTGGCATCCAAAGTCAGTTCGGTGCATAGGTTCGGGTCGAAGTACGCCAGGTGATCTACTGCCGTCACCGACGCCCTTATCTCTTCGAACGCCTTGCTGCATTCCGATGTCCATTCAAACAGTTGTCCCTGTTTCGTTAGCTCTCACAGTGGTGTGCTCACCGTCGCAAAGTCCTTGATATAGCAGGCACAATAGCTGGCAAGACCGAGGAATGACCGTACTTCAGCTATGTCTTTTGGTTGATTTGCCTTCACGAGGGTGTCTACCTTGCTGCGATCCGGCCTCATTCCCTTTTTCAAGAAGATGTGCCCGAAAAACACCAGTTCTTCTCTTCCTAGTTCACATTTCTTTTCATTTACCGTTAGACCAACTTCTTCTAGTTGTGAATA
Organism: Lissotriton vulgaris; assembly: GCF_964263255.1. Taxonomy (NCBI): domain Eukaryota; kingdom Metazoa; phylum Chordata; class Amphibia; order Caudata; family Salamandridae; genus Lissotriton; species Lissotriton vulgaris. The sequence continues at coordinate 1,801,722,755 of NC_141693.1, forward strand.
TACTTCTCTCAGTGCTCTGTCATGTTCCTCATCTGACTTGCCGAACACTAGGATGTCGTCACTATAGTTGAGACTGATCTTGATTGGTCTTATTATCTGTCTGATTGTTTCTTGGAAAATCTCAGCAGCTGATGAGATCCCAAAACTCAACCTCTTGTAGCGAAACAGACCTAGATGTGTCGAGAATGTCGTTATGTACCTCGATTGTTGGTCCAGTTCCAATTGATGGTATCCCTTGCATAGGTCCAGTTTCGAGAATCATCGTGCTCCCGTCAGACAGCTGATCATGTCATCCAGGTGTGGGCCCGGATGTCTTTCTCTTTCGATGGGGCTGTTTGGGATCCTCATATCCACACAAATTCTGATCTGTGCAGTGTCCTTCTTTGGTACTGCTACTATGGTAGATACCCATGGCGTTGGTCTGTCAGTTGGCTCGATGATGTCCTGATCCAAAAGTGACTTTATCTCTTCTTCCACTTGCGGCTGTAGATGTATCGGTACGCGTCTGTGATGCTGAGCGACAGGCCGGATTGCTTCATTGATATGCAACATGATCTGTCGCCCCTTCAGCTTTCCAAGCCCTTGTGTTAGCTTCGGATATTCTCTTAGGATGCTTCCTTTGGCTGACATGTGATACATCATTTTTAGCAGACCCATTACTTGCGCCGTGATGTTGCTTAATAAGCATGGTGCTGGAATGTCTCCTTTTAGTACATGAACTTCCTCTGTGACTGTTTTGTTTTTATATGTCAAGGTGTCCGGGAACTTTCCCAGATTCGTTACGGTTCTCTTTGCACCCCAGGTGAATACTTGTACTCTTGACGGTTGTAGGTGTGGTTTTCTCTCCATCTTCTCATATTCTGTGGCGCACATGATGTTGCACGTGGCACCACTGTCTAGTACAAATTCTGCTTGATGAGGCCCTACGTCGATGGTCACTGATTCTGTTGTCTGTATTGACTGCTTGTCTACTAGTCTGATGCTTTCTTCACTGTGTCCTTCATCTGTGGACATGAGGTATAGGCGTTCTACCTTTTCTTCTGTTTCTTCTTCTCCTCCTGATTCTAGCGAGGAGCTCCTTGTTGTCGTTTCCATGTGTCGCACATGCCGGTTTGTCGTCATTCGTGGTCACCCTGCTCTGCCCCTTTCATTTCTGAATTGCATGCCTTGGCACATTGTGGCAAAATGTTTATTTCGGTTGCACTTTCGGCATGTCTGACCAAAAGCTGGGCACCCGCCTCGGTGTGGAAACTCCAAACCACATCTGTAGCACTGTGAGCCTTGTTGTTTCTTCATTGGTTGTTCACCTGACCCTTTTTTCCAGTGGCCCGATCTGTTATTGTCTGTCATTCTGTTGGCTTGTTCAACCCGTCTGTCCATTTGTTTTGAGTGAGCCATCGCTCTTGCTTCTGCTCTTGCCAGGCCCAACATTTTTTCTAATGTGGTTGGCTCCTTTAATATTCTCGTGCGGAAATCAGTGTCTCGACATCCTTCTATTATTCTTAAGCGGATGGCCTGCTCATAGTCATATTTCTCAAATTCACAGTGGGTCACTAGTTTTCTTAGCCTTGTTGCAAAATCATCTAGTGACTCGTCGGGTTGTTGAAATGCGATGTTGAAACTATATCTTTCAAAATCAATGTTTCTCTGATGTTTATCTGTCGTGTCACTACATGTGGCAGGTGGCAAGCCACAGGGCGGCTTAAGCCTGTGGCGTGCGCACACTGTTTCCGCAGGCTAGGGGCACTCCCAGCTGAGCAAAGGCACCGCTGGCAGGCTCACAGTACTCAGGGAGGTCTGGAGGTGCTGGGGGCATATGGTCTGGTACTCTCCTAAGACCCCTTTTTACCTTTGGTACCCACAGCCCTTGTCCGGATGGGGTCTCCCTCCCTCCTTCAAGGCAAGTATTAGGACCACACCAATTTTGGGATTAGGGGGTGTAACCCATGGCTGTATTCATTACAAAATTAAAACATTAGTTATTAACATTATGTATAATTACGCAGAAAGGCCAGATATATTGTTAGACAGGTGATGTCACATGGCTAACCTTAAATCTAATACACACAACACTCCTACTGTAATTCTAACAATGCATATATTCACTTTCTGCGTGTCCCCTCTAGAGCCTACGGCAAGGTCAATGACTGGCAGCCCCCAGCTCCTAGCAAACTACGAGAAATGACTCCGCCATGGTAGGCTTGCGCAGGGGGTACAGCTTATCGGACGGATACCTTCCCCAGGGCCCCCCTACGCCATGTGCCTTAAACTCCATAACGGGGGCTGCAGAAATTCTGCATACTTGCGCCCTAATGCGCATGTGCGTGCGGGGATGGCCACAGGCCCACTAGAAAGAATGACTCCCCTGGCCCCCGCACCCTGACAGCCTACCTACCGGCTGTCACTGCCCCTGGAGTTACATGGTTCTGACCGCTAAGGACCGAAGACTATGCTTACCAATCATGGCCTTACTGCCTGACCGGAGACACACACAACTAGATACGACATTATTATCTGTAACCAAATACCATATACTGACATTTATTGAACGTTACATATTTCAACTACATAACGCTGTATTAACCAATCCTGTACTGACAAGCGTACAAATATTGACACTTATTACAATTCACCAAAACAACATATTTACATTAATTCTATCTCCTGAGATACCTGTAATAAAAGTAAACAAACAAAGCAAATACATTACTGACAAACACATGTACATTAATTCTATCTCCTGAGATACCTGCAATAAAAATTCAAAGAACAACACAAATACTTTACTGACAAACACAATTCAAAATGTTCCCAATCCTCAAGTTTACATTAATTCTATCTCCTAAGATCTCTATGATGAAAATTTTTAAGAGCTTTAACAATCAAAATACATTCCTGATCAACACATTTAAATAGCCTGCCTTAGGGGATGGTGGGTGGGGAAATTAAATTACGGGCCGCTGGTGGCCCGGTTGCAGTGCCCGTGGGGAGCGAAGGAACATGAGACTGTTATGCTCCACACACCTCCCTTTTAAGGGGGGGCACGGGCCTGGCCGGTCTAAACCGGTCAGACTCCCACGCTGGCCTGTGTGAACCAGAAGCACTAAAGTGCTTCCGGTTCATGCCCCGTAGAACGCCGCCTAATGGACGCTTATGGGGGAGGTGGGAGTGCTCCCTCCCACCTCCTCCTTTTCCCCGGGGACAGGTCCGACCACCATAATGGCGGCGCGCGATACTTAGCGCTCGGCCTTGCCCAGTGGTGTTAGGTGCTTAGAAGTAGAGCGCCTCGCACAATTACAGCTGGAGCACGAGGATGCACGTGCTCTCTGTGTCTGCAGCCTGGGTGTCCCCTTGGAAGCGTGAGAGGCATGGTAGGGCAGACAGAGCACCCCAGAACGCAGGGTGGGCTTGAGGTCCTACCGGTCAGTGGCATGAGGTACTTAGAAGCAGAGCGCCTAGCACATTCACACCGAACTTCCCTTCCATTTTTAGTGCTTGGCAGCAGTTTTAAGATCTTCTTAAGAGTTTCGCGTTTCTCAGATGGGTGTAATTTCTGATTTTTATAGCTTCCCTGTCTTCATTGCTTGATCTTGATGACAAGAAAGTGTCACTCATAGTCATTAAAATGTCACTCATAATTGCACTAAAATTATAAAAATGTCACACACAGCAATCTGAAAACTTGGCAGCTATGACCAGAACTTATAGTTGATCGCGCAATGCAGGTGCCAATAACATAACATAATGTCACTTGTACTACTAGTGCTATTTTGGAGAACCAATTTCATATCGGCTTTGGTGGACCGCGCAGGGGCTCGTGCCTCCTCGAGTCAGCAGACCTCTAGGGCTGCAAGGGCGCTGGAGTTCATTAACATATCATGTATGGAAGTCCAGCCTTCCATTCCCTCCAAGAGCTATAAATATAAATCCGGACGTGTAAACAGGAAGTGTGCTCTCTTTAATCCTTTGATAAAGGAAAATGAGATGCCAATACTTCAATCCCATTTAACCGACACAACATTGTACTTCCCCTGTACAGTGGGACAGGAATTTCAACCCATTATTAATGTGAGAGGACTGGTCCCGTTTAGTAATACTAAAAGAACCTACCACGCAGTGACTTCTTGTGTCCTTCCGCCAAGATGAAAAGAAGAAGGAATATGTCTGAAGAACCTAGAGAGCTCTCGAAAACCGAGAGAATGAGCGAGTAAAGCATGAGATGGTGTTTCATTCAATCTAAGGGGTTTCTGCTCCCACCTGCTATAATGGATTCGGTGGTGACGGGCGAAGGAACGCCTACGTCATCTCTATTGCAATTCCAGTAGTGAATGGAGCGGAAGAAACAGGGCCCGATCATTCATCGGATGCTTGTATAAGCAGCCATTTGATTGGAAGCTGGTGAATTCAAGTTTAGGCACGAGGGAATGCTACGTGAGGTGCCTGGACATCTTTCAAGTTCAGCCACTGGTTGCAACTGTGGTTCACAACCTTAGCTGCCCCATTCGTCAGGGGTCACGAAGGGCAGTGACAGCACCAGAAAGTTAACAAAACTGTTTACTTACCGTAGTTTGCACTCCTTACCCATCAGCAGCAAATAGAAAGCTGTTGAGAAGCTAAGCTTGGAGCAAGGTATCCACTATTTTATTTCATCAAAGGCTGTGGGGAAGCAAGAGGGGTTAAATGATTGTGTGATGTCGTTTTCACTGCCAGCTAAATTTTTCATTGGGTGTATCAATGTCCTTGACTGTGGAGAATGTTACAGATTTTGAAATTGCTTACCGAGCAACATTGTATTAAGATATTTTGGGAGAAATCGAGAGAAAATGTTTTGCATCAGCCAAGTGAAACAGTGTTCAGCAACCCATGCACTTCATGGATGTCAATGTACCGACATATCAGGGATAGCAAGACTGACTACACACCTCAATTACATCACAGGAAGTGACATCATTTGACTTTCCCCTGAAGTGATGTCTGACGATCTAAACCCTTATGACATCACAATAAATGACTGCTGAAGTTCCATAATACCTAATAATAAATATAAACCAATACAGTTAAATGTCTATTTTAGATGCCAGCATTTTTTAATTTGGGTGCTCACGTGATGTGCCACAGGAAACTTACTAATTTCTCTTTGTACTATATGAAAATTATGCATTTGTCTGAAAACGAGGAAATAGTTGCACAATACCCAGAAAAACACAGGAAGCCTGAGTTATCTGTGCTGCAAATTGTCATAATTTAACAGCTCTCTTAGGGGCATATTTACAAGAACTTAACACCACTGTTGCGTCAATTTTTTGACGTTACGGCAGCTTTTGTTTATTGCCTTATCTACAAGTTGCCACTAACTGCAGTTAGCTGCACTTTTCCAGCGTGAATATGAATTTTCAGGATTGCCACTTCTGTTAGCGGGACTTAACAAAAATGAGATGCAAGGTAGGCATTCCCGTGAAAAAACTGAAGCTTAACCCACTTCGCAATATTTACAATTAAATTCCAGTATGTCGATAACCCTCCAAAACTGCTGCTAACTCAAATTAGAGGCACTTTTTTAAGACCAGAAAGTAACCTGTCTTAAAATTGGTGCAAGCACTTGGACCCACAAATATGATGTTTGGGAACTGGACAGCTCTGCAAGGAATATTGCTACGCAGCCCTGCGCCAAAACAAAAGGTCAGGAATAGGATAGGGCACATTCCTGGGCCACATTGACGAAAAGTGGTGCATTCCTGCGAGAAAACAGCAATTGAACACTTTTCACTGCGCCGCCTTGCGACACCATGGCAGCACCGTATTTTCTGTACGGCACTCCAGGTCGCAATCAATGACAGATACGTCTTGAATCCTGACATATCTATTGACACTAAAGTCATGCATTGCTGCAGTTGTGTTGCAAGCATGATGCAATTCCAGCAATGCATAGGCCCAGCTTATCCCTATGGCACTGCGTCACCCTTACGCCTGACATGAGGCAGGCATAAGGCTTTAACGCAGTGGTGTCCTAGAATTGTCACAGTGAAATCTGATGCATACATCATGCCTGACGCAGGTATAATGTGGCACAGGGCTTTACAAGGTCACTCATATGCCTAGATGCGTTACTTTGTAAATACTGCGTAACGTGGTGCAAAATTCATGCTGAAAATAAGTCAAGAAAATGATGCACCGGTGGCTTTAAACTGTCGGAAGTGGCTCACAAATCAGCCCCCCTGTCTTGTTCCCCTATGTTGGCGCACAATCGCTGCCATGCGCCAATGCAGGCACTTTTGCACCATGGTGCAAGGGTGACTGTGTTCCAGAGTTGATTAATGTTGTGCAAGAAGGGACACCTACCTGCTCAAAACCTATCAATCCAGGGTATTTTCTCTTTCTCTCTGAAAAATGTCAAAAAAGAGGTGAAATTAAAACATTTATCCTTGTAGTGTCTCCCAAATGCCTCCCTTGGGGTGGTGTTAGATTCAGACGCATTCAGAAGATTTACGTTTTCCAGTAAACCTGGGAATGCTTCAAATGCCATTAGTTTGGCATGGAAACACCCACAGCAACACCCTTGAACACCCCTTTCACACTGTTTAATGCGTGAAAGGGGCACATATTTACAAGGCCACAAAAAGTCACATGAAGTGGCTTTTCGTGACCTTGTAAACATGCTGTCGCACACTGTGCAACCGGAACGTCAAACAAGTGACCTTACAGCATTGGAAGAGTGCCGCAAGGGCCTCATAAATGAGGCCCTTGGATAATAGAAGAACTCCCACAATTCACCCATGGCAAGGTCAATGACGCAATGGGCCTCCTGCCATTGCAGCTCGGAGGATCAAGGAGACCACCAACCCTGACATGCATCGCTCACCTGAACAACTGCTCCGTTCCCTTTGGGTGACAACTGGACCTGATCCCCTCTAAGTGCTGACCACAGTATACCGGAACTTTAGCAACAGGAACATGGAGACCAGGAACTACATAAAGCCAGAGATCATCCGGAGCTGTCTGTAACCATGGTAGAAGGCGAGACGCACAACCAGTCAACATTAAATTAGGTTATCTACAGTCTGAGGAATCACATCGGGGCTGCATGGACTCCCCACTGGATGACCACATTGCAGTGGAGCCCACATCGCAGGGGGGAGCAATCAGGGGAAGTGTTGGGATCCTGTCTCTGAGTGTGAGTGCACATCATTGCCGCAGCATGCAGCACCTTAAGCCTCTTGTGTTTAACCTGCTGCAGATTGGGGTTGAATTGTAGTTGTGGTGGGGATGCCTGCTTTTGTAGATTGCAGCCAGGTCCAGACCTGTTCCGCTGTGTCAATGATCTGTGTGTCAACATCTCAGATACTCCCAGCCTATATGGGTAGAGGGGGGAGTATTTGATGCCCAACTCTCAGAAGCATCGCTTAACCACTAGAGATGAGCCCTTCTGCACCCCTGTGACGTAGTCAGGGAAGAAAGGAACTGCGGCGTTATCCAAATTCACCTCCCCCCGCTTGCGTATCTCCCTCAGAACAATGTCACAATCCCCTTAGGATGCGGAAGTCTAAGACCTGTCCCCCGCAGCGGGAGGCTCACTGGCACTCGATGGGCCTGCTCCAGAACAAAGAATGTTGAGTGTACCTGCTGGCAGTAGGTCACACAAGCATGTTTCAGTGTATGCCAATGCATCAGCCCCTTCTGCTCCCTCAGGCAGACCCAACACCCTAATATTGTTATGCTGGGAGCGGTCCTTTGCATCCTCTGCTGTACTTGCCAGTGACTTCACATGCACCATTAGCTGCTACACCTCCAACGCTGTGCTCGGGACACTCAGGGGTCCTATGTTGTGTACCTTGTAAGTCAGCTTGTGATGATCTGCGCGCTCCAGGATGAAGTCAACTGCGATTTTGTCTATGCAGCCCTCAAAGGAAGTGCCAATTTGTTTGAGAGAGGTACCACCTGCGAGTACTAAGTCTAGTTTGGAGTCCAGGCTGTCCACTTTCACCTGTCCGGCAGCCAGTGTTCCCCACCTGCCAGGTTCACCGGCATGGAGGAGCAGTCAAATCTCAACACCGCCCCATCTGCAGGCAGCCTATCGGTGCGCCAGACGTCCAGGCACTATGTCTGACATGTGGTGCAGTGCAGTGTGGCCAGCTGGCTCTGCTCCTCCAGTCAGGTGTATGCTATCCAGGAATCTTTGTTCGTGCAGCACCAAGGGAAATCCATCAATCAATCAGGGACTTATATAGCGTGGCTACTCACCCATGAGGGTCTCAAGGCACTGGGGAGGGGGGCTGCTGCTTTGACTGGCTGGAGGGTCATTTGACGAGCCAGGTCTTGAGGTCCTTCCTGAATTGGGTCAGCGACGCGGATTGCCTGAGGTGCAGGGACAGGGTGTTTTCAGGTCTTGGCAGAGAGGTAGCAGACCAACCTTCCTTCTGTTGGGGTCTTGTGAATCCTGGGGATGGAGGTGAGGGCGAGTTGGGAGGATCAGAATAGTCTGACAGATACTTGGAATTTATTTATTTATTTATAAAGTTTTATATAGCGTGAACAAGACCCAGGCGGGTAACAGAGCGCTTTACAATTGGGAAGGGTAGGCTAGAATAATGGGAAGGACCAGCGTTATTTAAGTATGCAAGCATGAGCAATGACAGAGGAGGTATCAAAGAACTTCACATTTGGGTAAGACAATTGTGTACTGGGAGAAGAACAAACATTACTTATATAAGTATAGAAGGCAACTCTGGGCTTCACAAGTGTTAGGCTAATACAGTAGGTAATCAGAGGGCAGTGAGTAAACGGATGAGCCATGGCCATTTAAGGCAGGAACTTGATTATTAGGATTATTCTTATTTCCTTTTTGAAAGAAGCTGTGGAGGAGATTCTGTTAACTTCTGGTAGGAGACAGTTCTTCTAGATCTTCGGGCAGAGCCTGAGAAAGATCTGTGACTCATTCTCTTTTTGTGAAAAATCTGTGGTTTCAAGAGGAATGAGTTTGCACTTTGAGATGGTCTACCCCCTCCAGATAGTTCTAGCTTTTGAGCCAGATAACAGGGGGTTTTAAAATAGAGGGCTTTGTGAGTCATGCAGGCAATCTTTAGCTGTATTCTTGCTTCATAAGGCAACCAGTTTAGGGATTATAGGGCTGGGGATATGTGAGCATTTCTTTTTGTACCAGTAATTAATCTGGCTGCGGCATTCAAGGAAGCCCTCAGTGGGGCCAAGGTATATTTGGAGAGGCCACAGAGTGTAGCGCAGCCATAGTATATTCCAAGCAATACAAGCGCCTGAACCACCTTCTTGAAGTCATCTTGTGGAAGGAATGGTTTGAGATTCCTAAGTATCCTCATCTGGTGATGAGCACCCTTGCAAACATTACTAATATGATTCTTCATGTTTAAGTGCATGTCCAGGGAGATTCTGAGGGATTTAGCTGCATCAATAATGTGGGGAGAGCAGTTGAAGGCTGTGAGGTGTTTCATCCAGAGGTCTATCTTGGGGGTGTGATTAGGAGGCGAGATGAGAAGGAATTCCATTTTGGAGAATTGAGCATTAGGTGGTTCTGTATTAGCCAGTTTTGAGTATTCGTCAGGGTAGAGTTGAGTGATGTGAAGTCTTCAGGGGAGGGGATTTTCAGGTAAAGTTGCGTGTCATCCGCATACATATGAAAAAGCATGTTTGTGGCGTTTAGTGCATTTGCTAAGGGTTCCAAGAATAGGTTGAAGAGTGTTGGTGCTAAGGCAGACCCTTGTGCGACCCCTATGGACACTGTAGAGGGATGAGATAGAGATTGATTAACCTTGACTCTTTGGGATCTGTGGTGAAGGAAGGAAGTAAACCATTGCAGTACCATTCCGGAAATACCAATCCTGTGCTCAAGAAAGGATAAGAGGTTGTCGTGATTAACAGTGTCAAACGCAGAAGAAAGATCAAGGAGGATTAGGAGGCAAGATTTATTTTGGTCTGACTTTTTAAAAGTGTCATCCATAATGTGAGTGAGCGCCGACTCCGTGCTGTGACCACTCTGAAAACAAGCTTGATATTGATCCAGGAGTTGGAAATTCTCAAAGTGAGCGCAGAGTTGTGATTGTACGCACTTTTTTAGAAGTTTAGGCAGAGTGAGGATATTGGAAATAGGTCGGAAGTTGTTAAGATCAGTTCTGTCTGCATTAGTTTGTTTTTAGAATGGGTGAAGCCTGAGCTACTTTTAAGCATTCAGGGAGTGTGCCCTGTGACAAAGAAGCATTGACAATCTTTGTCCAACGGGGGATGAAAGCATCCCTGATTTCTTTGAAGAGGGGCGGTGGTAGCGGGTCACTGAAGTGGCTAGATGGGTTGATAATAAGTAGAGTCTTGTATATGTCTCTTTCACTGAGGGGAGTATGGTAAACCATGAGGCATTGTTCTTGGTGCTAAGACTAAGTAGCTCGAGCCTCTCAAGGTGTGCTGGAGGAGAAGCAATCCCATATGATGGAAGAAGAGCCCTCTTAGATTCCAGGTCATTATTGATGAATTTAGTTTTCTCCATAATCTCACGTCTAGCTTGGCATATGGGCCAGAAGCCTTCCCTGGGAAACTGGGCTCTTTCTTGAACATAGCAGAGAGTGCAGTATTTAGATCATTGTTCAAACTCCCACATAACACCTTCCCAGCTCAAATTAGGATGGAATTCTCATTGAGTGACCAACTTCTGACACAAAGAGCCGACCTCTTAACTTATATGCATTCAGCATGAGCAGCAAAACATGGATCTATTAAAAAACCTCATTTGGCTTGAATCACAAAAACAAATTCTCTGCACCCATCAAACCCCTGGTCCAGTGCCCTTTCGGAAGCACTCATACTGAGGGGTACCACAGAGCTCTGGAATCTAGGTCTGCTGCACCCTCAGTTAAAAGCAGCTCTGAACAAAAACGTTAAGATTGAGTCTTTTGCACCAGACCTCCGAGCCTTAAGGAAAAGAGAACATGCTTCTTTATTTCTCAGTAGCTATGACCAGCGAGGCCTCCCCAAAAAAATGATAGAACCATTCTTATCTCACCATAAAACCAAATTCTATCAACTTCTGATGGGTTGCTTTATATCTCTCTATATATAGTTATCCCATGGGTATGTCAGCCACCCACTAATCTGTGCTCTCTATGTGGCCTGCTCCAGGAATCATTAGCCTACCTGCTCTGCATTTTCCCTGCTTTCCTTGAGGAACGTAGACGATTCCTGGAGCCTCAGCTGATTAAAGAAGGGATACAAACTAATCCAGAAACTGTCAAGTGCTTCTTGAACAATGTTCAGCCTCAAGCAATCTCCAGACTTATCAAATTCGTGAATAAAGTAGACAGACAACTAAGGAACAAAATCATGGGTCTAATGTCTCCCGCCCAGCAGGGCCAACTTCAATGATGAAGTTGAGAATAACGCAGCTATTGGTTGGGCCACTCTCTGTTTGCTCCATATAGCGGCAAAAGACCAGAGAAAAACTTGGAGTCAACAGGGCTAATGGCCCATAGTAAAGGCTCCACCATTAAAATCTTTTAGTGTCAGCTAATGAACGAAATGTACAAAATGTATACTGCTTCACACGTATCAGTATTGACCATTATGAGACACTATTAATATTCTCGCTCCCAAGGTGCTGATGACTTATTTCTAAACTGTAAATTCTTAAAGATACATTTTTGATATGATATGTTTTTATTTTATTTTATTAATACAGTTAAATTTGTTGTACGTTTAACCTGCACCTGGCACTTTAATGGACATGATTGTCTAAATAAAGTATTTCTTAACCTTAATCATTCTTGTTATTGGAAACTTAGCCTACAAGTTCTAATGCGAATGTACCAAACATGGCAACTTCATGGAATTCATTACCTTGACTAAACCTTTCAGGTGAAATTTTGCTTGCCCATATAAGTACCATCCAATCAACTTCATATTGCCTTTGGAATGCCAGTTCCATTGGCAGTAAGACGGCTTTTATTATTCATTTCGAATAGACATATCTTTTTGAACTTTCTGGCATTAGTAAGGCATTGATAGAATTAAAGAGCTCAGCAACACTACCTGGCATCCACCCCCCCAGGCAAACAACTTCTTTTTCAGAAAAGGGAACAGAGTTGAGACTCTTTCGGCTGTACCTTCATCCTTTCTGAAATATCAGAGCACACATTGTAGTCACCTACCCCCCTTACAGTCCCCAGCAGAGGCTGATGGCCGACTCTTGTAAAACCTTGCTGCCAATTTCAACCAACTGAGTCACATCTGCCAGCTCATGACCCTCTGTGATATGTAACTAACCTTTATTGGATTTCATAACAACGCCTAATTGTATACGACAGCAGAAAATAATCAGTCAGAACTTTTAGTATTAGACATTTGTGGATGGAACAGAGCACACATTTCTACAATTGCAACATAGCATTGCATTTTATTAAGATGGAAGAAATGCAAAATAAAATCTATCAACAAACCAGTGGTTATTTGCTGCTTAATTCCTCATCTTCATCAACTGACAATGTTCTAGAGCTGTGAGAGGACAGCACACATGCATCCATTCGTCAAAAATCCACACCGTCTCACAACACAATCACATGATTTCTCTATACATTCTAAGAACACGTTATTACCAATGAAATGTCAAAGCCGTGGTCACAGTATTGTCTCTATCCTCTGGTTGTACAATATTTCCTTACAAGTCCTCATAGTATACTGTGAGTTTAGTGCCCACAATGGGTCTTCTGTCAATCCCACGATAGTTGCAAAAAATTCCATGCATTATGTGCCATACTTATACCTGTGGGTTGCCACATCCTGACCCTTGTCGCTGTTTCAGCATTGGTCCACTTATGTACATCTTTTATGCACTTTTTCATAATAAGTACCCTGGAGGCTTTCCAAGAAATCGCTCTATGCCTCTTTGCCAACACTAAGGTCATAGTCAAAATGTAGAGGTGTCCTTATCATCTTTATTACATGTGAATTTCCCCAACAGACACGAAAGCGGGGTTAGTCTTATTTGTATCTCTGTAATATCTGAAGTACTATGGTCATATCGCCATGAAACCTCTGCATTATACAGCATTACCATACCATATGCTAAAAGTTTGCTGCTGGTGTTCCACACCTGGGGCAACCAGCTTTGGCTCCCCTATGCATTTTCCATATGCCCTCAGGGGAGAGGTATGCGCGGGGCAGGTCATTAAATTGGGTGGACCACCCAGACTTGAGAGGGGAAGAGCTGTCACACGGTCACACTTGCTCTTCAAAAGATACTGATTAGCTCATGCACAAAATACTACATGCTAGCCTATTGTGCCCCCAGATAGACTGGGACCAGGGCAGGGAGGCAGGAAATTCCAGACACTTCTGTGGGGGGAAAGTCTGGAAGTTTCTTGCACTTCAAAGGGGGCACAAGATATAAAAATGGGAGCAGAAGACCCACTCTTCAATACTCACACATGGATACTACAAAATAATGACTGCCCTGCTGCTTAAGTCCTGCTTTGCTGTTTGAGAAGGACAACTGGACCTACATACTAGGCTGAAGTGACTCCTGCTCTGAGATACAGGGACACAAAAAATCCAGAGGCCTCTCTGTAACTGCCCAGCTGACCAGCTGCAACTGGACTTGTCTGAGCCCTACTGGCCTTCTTTGGAGTGAGTTTCTGATCTCCAATAGATGCCTCCCAGATCCTGGAACCTTGGTGTGGCATCATTTGTGCTCCCCCTTGAAGAAAAGAAGAAATCCTGAGGTTTCGGGTACTTTGCTACTGTGAATGGGCTCATTTGCGCCAACATCTTGCCACCCACTTTGACTGCCAACAGGAAAGTCTGGTGAACCCACTCAGGTGAAACTACAATTTTGAATGCAAATTTAAGTACAATCCATTCAACTTCCTATTGCCTTTGGAATGCCAGTTCCATTTTCAGTAAGACAGGTTTTATTATCCATTTTGATTGACATATCTTTTTGAACTTACTGGTCTTAATAAGACATGGATAGAACTCCAGACAGAGCTCAGCATAAATAGCTGGCATCCACACCAACCAAACAACAACTTAAAAAAAAAATGTGTTTGAGGACAGCATCCACTTTGTAATCTTACTTCAGGATAATGCATTTTGTATTTCATCCTTTTTGGTATTGTTATGGGTGTCCACCCAACTTTCCAACCTCTTTAAGTGACCTGCGAAGCAATATGCTTCATAATATAGTGTTCCCTTACTCCTTCACTCATGAGCCTTTAGTTTATATGTAAAGCAAGTAAGCAACTCTTCGTGTCCTGGTACCCCAAATCAAAGTTTTTTTTAAACTTTATTTTAATTTTGAACAACCATACATGGGATATAAGTCACTGGCAAGGCACGTACTGAACAAGTACAGAGATCACAGGTGACCTGATTACAGAGTGTGCATTCAGGGTGGCAGGTTCATTTTGGACAGTACGCACATCACACAGCTCAGGGGTTCAACAGCGCTTGCTGTGAGCCTGTTCCTTCTGTTGCTACTCCACCATCCATTGCACCGTCGACTTCAGCATTCCCTGACTGGGCCACGAAAGCCTGATAGGGTCCCCAAATATCCTTCTGGCGGTTACGGACTGGCATCTTCTCTACATCAAAAGCAGCAAGAACTGTCGAAAGCAGCAAGAACTGTCTCTCAAGCCATAATGAACCAGGCGAGGTGGTGTGTAATACACCCTATTGAAGTATTTAAAATGAATTAACCAGTGTCGCCTGTTCAGGGAAATGGACTTGACGACTGAAAAACAATTTAATTTTATTTTTATTTATTTTATGTGTTTTTATATAGCGCAGACTTAACCCGAAGGTGTCAGAGCGCTTCACAATAGGAACAGAACTGATACATGAGGAGAACATTACAAGTGAACAAATTACAAAAGCAAACGTTAAGTTACATGAGGTAAAAGTGACAATTGTGAGCAAACAAAATACAAGAGGTAGCAAATGGTGCATTACAGGAGGAAAAAGTGACATGTGTGCAGGTTACAAAAGCGTACAAAGTACAAGTAGAGGTATAGTGCTGCAATATATGGCAGACAATCAAACACAAGAACAAGCGATACGTAGGCAATGGTGGCACTTGTGCAAGTATCGAAAGCAAACAAAATGTAAGAGGTAGCAAACAGTGTGTTACAAGAGAAAAGTGACGTGTGCATGTTACAAAAGAGTACCAAACACAGGTAGAAAGGTAATACTGCAATAAATGGCAGACTGTAGGTCTACTGTTTATTGCTAATTTCTATTCCTAGGTCCTCTAGCTAGTCCAGCGTAACTTTCGTGACACCCGGAGGCCACTTTTCTTGAGAACACGCGTATATTTCTCTATAATGCGCTGAGGCGTAGTCGCCACTGAGAGGAACTCAGGCACGAACGCTCCGCTCGACCAAGCGCCACACGTGGGGTCCATCCTCCAGGGGACCAAAGGCGGTACGAGCATAGGTTTCACCAATGAAACCCCCATTAAAATAACAACAAACTTGGGACAGGGCAAATGCTTCTGCTCAATTAGGGGGAGCGCCAGCAAAGACTGGTCCTGGCTGCCGCAAGCCTTGAATCCCAGCCCCTAACATCCGTCTTCCTGAAAGTAAGGACCGCAACCAGCAACGGTCGATAAACGGCTCAGAAAATCACACAAACCGAACATCTACCACCAGAAGACTGAACATCATGACCTGGAACGTTGCAGGGATTATAAAGCTCGTTCAAAATCAAGCTGCAGTGGCATTCTTGGAAGGGGCGGACATAATTTGTACACAAGAAACTTGGGCAACAAAACCCATATCAATAAGAGGGTACGCAGAATATTGCAAACCAGCCACCAAGGATAACATATTTGGAAGACCCTCAGGTGGGATATCCATCTACATTAAGCACTAGCTGAACCTTGAATTCATGGAAATAAAAAGCCTATCAAACATGTTCCTGGCGGTCATTTTGAAAGGCCTCCACACGACCAACGGCCCACTTTCAATACTCCTAATTAACGTTTATTACAACCTTCATGGGCCGGGGGCCAAGGAGAATTTGACTTTGTTAACAAGTCAGCTAGAAGCTCTGCTCTTACAGCACCTTTTATTGGACTCTATTATCCTCGGCGACCTCAATATACATAACATAGGGGTCATGGTCACACAAAGCCATCACCCTGGAGCCAGTAACGCTCCAGGAACGCTCTAATAAAATCCTACAACCTGGCAACAGCCGACTTCGGCCTTTTAAAGAACAACCCTGGGGCTTTTGTTGCCCCCACTTACAACAATCAAACAACGATTGATTATGTCATATTAAGCGAAAAATTACAACTTTCGATGTCAAATTATACAATGCATCCACGAAATGAAAGCGATCATGCCGCTTTAACACTTACACTGAATCTCACAGTAGAAACTCGTCATAGGACACATTGCATTGGGGCTCCAAACAGTGAAGAACTGTACAAGTGAACAAGAAGAATCAAATGGGGGCCGGTACCTATCACTAAGTTCAATGAATGGACAAACACATGGGCAGGCTGGCCATCAAGCGCCCACAACACGGGCGCTATAGAAGAATGGGACAGAACTGCCTGGAACTTAGCGTCTTTGCTTTGAGGAGACACAGTAAGCACAAACCGATGGCAACCACCATACATACTTGGATTTATTCCGGCAATCAAAGAAAGCGTCAGACAACTAAATGCCAAACGTAAAGCATACTGGAAAAACGGCACAGCATTGGACAAAATGCTACTAAAAGAAGCAGCAAAAAGTCACTCAAAGAAGGTGTGGGCCCCGAAACGTGTACATTCCGAGGCACAATGGCTGAAGATCTTTGATTTGCTGAGACCCTGTAAATCCCAAGAGTTTTTGAGCTATTTAAACACCCTAACTCAAGGAAAAAATCACAGAGAGAACTCCCTCGACGCACGTATCTGGGTTGGCCACGTTAAAACTTTATACAAAGACGATCGAAGCAGACCTTACTTAAACAAAGTCCTCGCAGGGAGTGAAGAAATAGATACCACAGCCCACACAACAGCTGTTCCAGAAAAATCCTTAGTCTCCAAGATTCTAAAAGAAATCAGACAAAACGGGGCACCGGGACCCAATGGCCTTCCTGGCTCCCTATTTAGGGTGAATATAGAATTCTGGTTTGAGAACTTGACCCAACTATACACAGAATGTTGATTTCTGGGAGACGTTCCGGACTCCTGGAGAGGGTTGTTCCTGCACCCAATACACAAGAAAGGGCTGAAATCCGACCAGACCAATTACCGCATGATCGCCCTGCTGGATATTGAGGGTAAGGCCTACGCGAGTACGATTCTGGCGGAACTAGCTAGCTGGGCGAGCACAGAAGGTCTCCTGCCCTTCTTTCAAACAGGGTTTCGACCCGGGGCATCAACAGTGGACAAAATTACAGCTCTCTCATATCTAGTCCATCAAGCATTGTCGCGCAAAAGCCTCTCTCTCTTCGTTTGCTTCATAGACTACTCTGCAGCGTTTGACGGGGTAGACCACCGCGCAATTCTTTGGAAGAAGCTGGCACTTTGGAACATCAACCCAGCCCTATTGAAAGCAATTCAATCTCTGTACCAAAGAACGTGGGTCAGAATTAAACTTTCAAGTGACTCCGCTACAGACAAAATTGAAACAGACCGCGGCCTAAAGCAAGGGTGCGTCTTCGCATCGCTGTTGTTTAATTTATACACAGCAGACATGGTCTAAGCCCTGACGGAAGCTGCTCTAGCTAAACAGAGGATTGGGGGCACTAAAATACAGTTTTTGCAATATGCCCACGACTTGGTAGCTATGGATCACACCAAAATAGGCCTACAAAAGGCACTGTCGGCCCTGGCAATCTACAATGATAAAAACAAGCTGGTGGCCAACCCATCTAAATCCAAAATTGTAATCTTTGGGCACTATCATAAAAAAAACTAGCTAAATGGAGCCTCGGACGGCTGACTCTGGAATGCACACAGCAATATAACTACGTGGGCATCTGGTTCAATGAATCGGGGCACCCTTGAGTTCATTTAAGGAAAATTCAAATCAAAGGGAAAGCCATCATATACGCCCTCTGCAAATTACAAGCCACCTTACACAGCCCTACAACGATGGCCATTCAAAGAGTTTTAAGGGCAAAACTAATGCCAGCCCTTAACTACGCCCAACAAGGGCTTCCTGGAAAACTAACCAAGGACCTGGAAAAAATTCTTTGCAGTGCATATAAAAGGTTATATCACCTACCCGCATGCACCAGAAATACTCTTGTCCGATTAGAATTTTCTTTGAATCAACAAAAGCTGGAAGAGATGGCTGCCCTGAGTAAATACTTTTATCTTACTACAGCGGCACAAGAGAAAACAATGAAGGCAGTCCTAAAAAACATCTTTCTGGAACCAGGGAACCCCTGGTCAGCGACCCTTGCCGCGGCTACTGATCTCCTTAACTTAGCCCCAGAGAACTGGGACCCTGAGCTAATTAATTACTCTGTCATCAAAAGCACAATCAAAAAACAAGTCTGTATTTGCTCTAGTGCCTCGGACTTGGAATCGTTGGCCAAAAGAGGCTTCCATGAGTCCCACAGTCTCCCACATACAGTGTATAACTCTAAACCCCACCTTACGCAGGCTGTGGGCCCTGCAGCCTTACATGGGATCTTAGCATTTAGATTACACCCCCTGCCACTCAAAGAATTATACACCACCAAGCCGGGAGGAACACCGATCATGGAATGTCGGCTCTGTGAATACAAACGCGAGTCCTTGGCTCACCTCCTATTTTGCTGCCCGGCCCTGCGTGCAGCTTGCAGCCTTTATCTCAGGCCCATCCTTCTACCATTGGGCACGAGCACGGCAAAGGATGCAGTCCATCTACTCTACAGACTGAACACAGTAAAACAGATGGCCAAGTTTGGTAAATTCATCCAACAGACCCGTACAAAGTTGATGGCCATCTCGGTCTAAATAACAAGAGACCTAGATAACGCACATTGGGACGTAAGGCTACGGACATCACTCTTCTCAGACCCCAAGAATCCTGATCCTATTCATACAGACTTTTTTTCTAATATGATGATTCTTTTTACTTTTGTATCTTGTTTTTAATGTAATTGTTTTGAGTAACCAAGCAATAAATTATCCATTCATTCATTCATTCATTCATTCATAGTCGCCTGCAGCAGATATGTCAAAGCTGGCAACTCTGGAGGTTCCAGCAAGCCTTCCCCCAGGAGCTCGGGCATTTTGTGTCGCGCCCTATAGTAATAAAACTGAGCCATGACAGTGTGCTTGTCACCCTGCGTGCTCACCTGCTCCCATCTACGCCTCACCCCGTCCTGGAAGAAGTCACCCATGTGTCACAGTTCCAGCCCCTGTAATGCACCTGGCTGCCCCTCTCTCCTGCCCCAGGGGAAACTACACACACCACTCCAGTGGCACCTGTAGCGATTAAAGTAATTGCCCGGTTCGCAGCTCAGCTTACTCTCTTTCAAGAGTAAGCCGTCATATTTAACAAATTGAAGATATTGTAGTGTCACGTCCGTTTGTCGAACAGCGTTTTGGCAATGAAAATGGGAGGCTGCCTCTCTTTCATGCCACAAGTATGGTAGGATACTCGGGCCATGCAACCAGTAATGGGCAAACATACACTGTGCAGCTCTGTAGTAAGCTCTAGGTCTGGGGTATTCAACCCGCCCATAGCATAAGGGAAATATAACGTGCTCCAGCTCACTTGCAACTGCTTAACAGTCCAGGCTAAGTGCACCAAGAGAGTCTGCAAGTTACAGAATATGGCACAGGAAGGAGAATCGGGATGTTTGCAAATAAGACAAGCAGTGGCATATCCAATAGGTCTCGCCTTTGGGACCTTATAAGTGCTTAGTTATCCAGCACAATATCCTTGGTGCAACAACATCAACTGTTGCATGGCTAAACACTTATAAGGTTCCAAATACGAGACCTATTGGCTATGCCAATGCTTGTTTTCAAATAAAGGTGGTGTCCCTAGATATTATCAATGTTCAAATGTAGCATTGTGTGTTTGTTCTTGTTAAATAGTTTTATTTCTAACCACTTCAAAAGGAACCAAAAATGGCATAAACCACACATGCAGATCAGCTGAGACTAATTTGCCATTTATTACCAGTGTTGACGGACAGGTGGGACATCTTGACCCACTGGAGGTTTCGCCTCTTGTGTTATGACTTCTCATACATATAAATTCACACAAAAGGAAACAGTCAAAGGTTAGGTATCGTTCAATAAATTTAAAAAAGAAGCCCAGAAGTTGACCAGTTTCGGAATGCAACAGCATGTTAATCAGACCCTCCAGGATAACGCGATTTCGCGGTTTGCCGCGAAATCTGCACTTTTGTAAAAATGCCGGGACTTTTACAAAAGTGCCCGCAAAATCGGCACTTTTGTAGAAATCGCGCAGCATTTTAACAAAAGCCACTATATCCTGGGGGGTCTGTGTCGGTACAACCGCAAAACTCCAAAAAAAACTCCAAGGCATCCAGAACGCTTCAGCCAGGCTCATACTAGACATCCCGCGTAAAGAACACATTTCTGGTCACCTGAAAAACCTCCACTGGCTCCCCGTAAACAAGAGGATTACTTTCCGCCTCCTAACCCACGCACACAAATCACTCTACGAACTTGGACCTGAATGCCTCAACACACGACTGTCCTTCTACTCTCCCTCCCGTCAGCTACGATCCTCCAACCAAGCCCTTGCCACTGTACCTCGCATCAACAAAACCACCATGGGAGGTAGATCCTTCTCCTACCTGGCAGCTAAAACCTGGAACACACTTCCTACTCACCTTCGCCTTACTCAGAACCATCTAGCATTCAGAAAGCAACTTAAAACTTGGATATTCGACAAGTAATCCCCCACCCTCCCTCAAGCGCCTTGAGACCTTATGGGTATGTAGCGCGCTATATAAATCTTTTGACTTTGACTTTGTAATGTGTTAACGAGTTAAAGAGCGTCCTCCTAATGAATGGGCGACCCCAGATCAAAGGTGGCGCTTTTTGCAACCCAAAGAGCTGGGGGTCCTTAGGAGGGCGCGCGAATGCATGACAGAAACACTGAATAATAAAACAGCAAACCCAAGCCATTGTCATGCCAAGGAGCGATCCGCCCTCCTGCAAGGGCAGAATGCGGCCCATTACCAAGGTCTTCGCCCTCAGCAGTGCCACCTCGGGGCATGTCTAGAGTGGGGCGCCCAGGCTGCGGTCTGTGTATCTGCTGTCTGGCTTCAATCCACAAACGGCCGGGCAGGTTCCAGCTGGAAGCCCTTGGCCGCGAAAGCACCACTGCGAAGAGTGTGTGTCCAACATTTGACAGAGCCGAAAGTGTGCCATGGCAGATAGAAATTGTTTATCTAGGCTTAACTTTTATCTTTGTGTTCTGGCACTTCGAGTTTTGCAAGGACCAATAATGCAACCAACACAAATAACAAAATTCAGATAAAGCAACAGGATGCAAAGAGACAACAAAGAACAGGGAACAGGATCAACTAATCGTATCTGAAGCGGGATAACTGGAGGTCTCTGGTATTTATTTATTTATTTATTTATTTTTGAGAGTTTTATTGCGCAAACAATTACCCTGGGGTGTCTCGGCGCATGTGTGAACTAGCAGGACCGCAATAATAGAGTTCACTGATCAAACAGCCATGTCTTTACGAGCCTCCGGAAGCTCATCAGGTTGGGGGCGTTTTTGATATCTAGTGGAAGAAGGTTCCAAAGTTTTGGATTCAGCCACTAAAAAGCGTCTGTCTCCCCAAGTTGCCGTTCTAGTGCGAGGTACAGGTAGGAGGCAAGTGTTAGCAGATCTCAGCAGTCTTTTGGGAGTGTACAGCTGGAATGCCTCAGTCAGGAACTTGGGTCCTATGCCATGCACTGCCTTGTAGGCAATGCAGAGGGCCTTGAATTTAATACGGCTCTCTACTCTGAGCCAATGAAGCAGGCGAATGGCAAGGGTAGTAGGCTGGCGGCGAGGAATGTTTAAGAGAATTCTGGCAGCCGCGTTCTGTATAGACTGTAGCTTTGACAGCACAAGTTTCTGGGTGTTGAGAAAGAGGGCATTTCCATAATCAGTTTTGGAAAATACCAAGGTGGTAACTAGGGTCTTCCCAGCAGAGGTGGGGAGGTAAGGCAGCAATTTCTTTATTTTCTTTAAAATGAAGAAAGCAGAGGAGACAACCTTGTTGACATGAAGGTTGAAAGTCAGTTTGCTGTCGAAGATGACTCCCAAGTTCCTCGCTTTTACCACTGGGACGGGTGGAGAGCCCAGCTGGTTGGGCCACCAGATGGAGGACCATTCTAGGGAGAGGTTGCCAAAGGTCATAACCTCGGTTTTATCCGAGTTAAGCCTTAGGCAATTGGAGGACATCCACATACTGACAGCAAGCATGGCCTCCTGAAAATTGGCTGCCACTGCTGTGCCGTTCTTATGGATCGCCAGCACCAGTTGGGTGTTGTCTGCGTAGGAGGTTAATCGCACCCCATAGGCCTTTATTACCCTCGCTAAGTCCGCTACGTAGATGTTGAATAACGTGGGACTTAGCGAGGAGCCTTGTGGTACTCCACATGGTAGTGCAGAGACGGGAGAGTAGAAATTACCCAACTTGACTGTCTGGGTGCGGTCGGCTAGGAAGGATGAAATGAGGTCTCTAGCCGAACCATCTATCCCCAGAGCTGTGACACGGTCGACCAAAATAGCATGGTCGACCGTGTCGAATGCTGCGGACAGATCCAGAAGAATTAAGATTGCCGCTCCTCCCTGATCCATGATGGTTCTAATTTCATCTGAGGCTTTTATTAGAGCGGTCTCCGTCCCGTGTCCCTTCCTAAAGCCAAACTGCGTTTCGTCTAAGAGTTGGTGAGTATCGACGAACTCTGAGAGCTGTATGTTCATCAGAGCTTCGCAAATTTTGGCCGGAAAGGGGAGACAGGCAATGGGTCTATAGCTGACCAAGGCGGAGGGATCCAGGGAGGGCTTCTTCAAAAGAGGCTTAATCACTGCCTTCTTCCACGGGGCTGGATAACAGCCGGTTTGAAAGGCAGTGTTGCAGATTTCCATAAGTGGGTGAGAAATCACCTCACTTAAATTAGCCATCATTGAGGGAGGGCATGGGTCCAAAGGGGATCCAGACTTGGTGATGGAGATAAGTCTGCTAATTTGGTCTTCTGTGGTGTCAGCAAATGAAGAGAGAGGGTCATGGTTAATGTGGGGTGTTTCCTTACCGCTGACAGTGGATCTGGCCCCTGCATCTCCACCAAAGGATGCATAAATATCTGCCACTTTAGTTGTAAAGAAAGTGGACAGTGCGTTACAGAACAGTTGGGAGGGTTCTACTCCGAGACCCGACGGAGGGGTAGATAGGGAGGTGACCACTGAGAACAATTCTCTGGCCGAATTCCTGGCGTTATCTATTTGGGTCGAGAAAAAAATTGTTTTCCGAGTAGTGATGGCCTTTTTATATATAGTTAAGGCATCTTTGTAGGATTGCTTAGCTATGGGGCAGTAGGATTTCCTCCAGCGTCTTTCCAAATTCCTACAATGTTGTCGATAAACACACCGTCCAGTGAGTAGTTCCCTTTACCAATTGTTGAAGTCCTAGGGTTAGGAAATCAGCAGTAAATTGGGAGGTATCGTGATTTCCCTGTTCTTCCAAAGGGAAGTTGAAGTCTCCCAGTATTGTGTAATCAGTGGAGCCTATAGTATAGTCATTTAGCTCAGAGAGGGACCCAAGAAAGGAGTTCCGAGGTCCAGGAGGTCGGTATAGCAGAATACCTTTAAAAGTTTGTTTACAATTGATGTTGATTGCAAAGGTTGCAGCTTCACAATTCGTTGATGAAATGGGGGCAAGCGTAGTATGGTAGTGATTCTTGTAAATTATAGCGAGTCCTCCCCCTCTTCCTATTTGTCTGTCATGTCTCACAACGCTATACCCATCCGGGGTAGCCTGACAGAAGTCAGGTCCCGAGCCCGCATTTCCCCAAGTTTCGGTGGCAAAGAGAAGGTCCAGGTCGTGAGTAATAATAAACTCACTGATATCTAGACTGTGACATGGTAGAGAGCGTGTGTTAATTAGCGCCGCTCGACAGCCCCGGAATGGTGTAATGGTCGAACTGGAGGGGGCATCGGGAACTAGTGGATTGGATAGAAGTGGAGACGGTAATTGATAATTGCATCCAGGGCACGGGGCGGGATTAATACCCACAGCGGTTGAAAGAGGCAGGGGGGTGCAGTGGTGGCTAAGACAGCCCGGATTGAGCAATCTGAGTTGGTTCGAGGAGTATCGCACAGAGGGGCCAGGGGTTATGGCCCTGGGCCGAGTCCGGTCGCGGACGGGCGCAGACGGGCTTGGCTTAGGCGCGGCTTCGGCGCGCATCCGGCGCGCCCGCTGCGCCAGCCCGCTGCGCCGTCTGGCCATGAAGCTACTTATATAGAGAGTGAAGAGGGTGGGAGGCCGGCGCGACTAGAGCGCAGCCCCAGCCACACCGTAGATAGCTCTGCTGCTCTGTGTTGGTTGTGGTGGCTATGAATGGGTGCTGTGATGGCAGACATCACTGCGTTGCAGTGCTGGGCAACACCGGGTGCTCGCACTGCAGGAAGCCTGGAGTGATTTCTATCCAGTACTGTAATTCTACACTGGATCATCGTGACCCAGTGGCATAATGCAAAATAATGGGTCCCCCTGCAAATGGATGGATGCACATAAAATGCCGCATAATTGCCGCTAAATTTCCATATTTGTGCCGCTAAATTTCCATTTTTGTGCTGCTAAATTTGCTAATCCATGCCGCTATATCCTGGGGGGTCTAATGATGTGCATTGCGCTTTACATACCATAATGGGTAACTTTCGGGGATTTATGGGGTTTGTGTTTGCTGAACATAACTAAAATCTAACTGTAGTGAATTTCTGATTTTGTTTTTTTAATTTTGCACTGCAGTGCCCTTTGTAGGCGATTTGCACATTCTTACAGGGCCTGGTTTGCTGAGTGGTTTGCAGCTTGTGCTGCAGCTGCACAGCAGGGCAACCTTACAACCATTGTTTTACTTTTTTCAATTTGAAGAAAAATGCAAATTTCAAACGAATTGCGATTTTTGCAATTTGTATTTTTATAACAGATGAAATCAAAATACTTGGCAGTGTGATCCCAATTTCTGGAGGGAAAAAAATATATCAGTATTTCCCCACGGCATGTCCCCTGGAAAATCCATGGCATCAAGCACCTTCCGTAGTGCCTCTCCTTAGTTATGGACACAAAAATCACGAAAAGCACACTTTCCGAGGGAAGTTTACAATCTGCCACGTTTCTGCATCTTTGAGCAACATTTCCTAATGTACGTTTATTAGTACCGTTGCTCCAAGTAAGGTGGAAGCATTATTTCCACTGCCAATGCATGAATACATATATACACATACAAACGATATATGCCCCAGAAGATCACAGGTGTGTCATTAAAGGAGTCCTCTAGTGTTTGCTTAGTGTGTTGATATTGTTTAACTTTTTAAAACTTTTCCAGCATGATGAGTTCAATAACAATTAACAGGCTTCTATCTAATGCAATCACCTTCTTATTATGACTGCAAAGTTAACATGAAAAAGCCTGGTGCGTCGCATAGTGGGACACTGTATAATGTCTGTGTGCAGATCTCACTCCTACTAGAAACCCACTGCAAGGTGCTGCTGGGAAGTGATTCTGGGGTCAAATGCAAATACCTAGTTCTGCCACCGAGGCCGCGCAAGCGGACAGCGCAAACTTCGTCAGGTGGGGCCATCTCTTCTCCGGTTGGGTAGGCATTCACCAGGCTAGGTACGATCGCAAACAAGCGTCAAGCGTACAGGTTCCAGTATTCGGCAGTACTTCTCGGGGGTGTCCTTCTTTAAAGAGATGCCACCCGCAGCCGATGCCCTCTGAGACTCCTCTGGCATTCCGAGCAGTGCGGGAGCAGAGTCCATGCCCCGCATCACTGGTGCAGGCCGGGGAACCTCTCGGTTCTAGCAGCGAAAGAGAGGGGCCAGGGAAATAAATCAGGGACAGCGGCACGCACTCGAATCATCAAAATAACGAGAGGGAAACAAAAGAGTTCGCTGCGCATGCGAGAGCGAGCAGCTCATCTGTTTTCAATTATCAAGCCCGTATCTGGGCATGATAATTCAAAACAAATGCCGCCCGTGCGGGTAACTGCAAGCAGTAGGCAGTGGGCGTCAACATTGGGACAAAAAGGTGGGACAAAAAGATGCCTTTGGCCAATTGCGTGCTGTCTTTTTACAAAGACGCACGCAAAGGCCAATGGAATGTCAGGACTTAGAGCTCAAGCTTGCTCTCTCGTGCGCGAAGTGCTGGTCAGCTCCAAGAGGCCCTCTCCTTAGATTAGCACTGCACTAAGGCTCGGCCTAAAAACTGAGAAGATTTACAAAAGGGGGTGGTGATGAACAGAGTGTCTGAGTTAAACAGACCACTCTTACCCAGTCCAAAGATCAGGGCTTGATCCATCACCGTTATTTATCTCACTGCCCCATCCCAGCTCAGAACCTGGCTATATGCAAATCAGTCTGTCCCTGGCCCAGTGCATCATGGGAACAGGGCAGACTAAACTACCAAGCCAATTCTTCACCAGAAAGGAGACAAGCTACCGGGGACCGGTTTCTGGCATTTCAGCCTTCTTCGGCCCGGCTTGCTTGAATCCTGATGGAGCAGTGAGAAAGGGACTCATGTCTGAGTATACCCTGCCACACCTATAGTGGCCAAAAACGATTTACAAAAGGGGGTGGTGATGAACAGAGTGTCTGAGTTAAACAGACCACTCTTACCCAGTCCAAAGATCAGGGCTTGATCCATCACCGTTATTTATCTCACTGCCCCATCCCAGCTCAGAACCTGGCTATATGCAAATCAGTCTGTCCCTGGCCCAGTGCATCATGGGAACAGGGCAGACTAAACTACCAAGCCAATTCTTCACCAGAAAGGAGACAAGCTACCGGGGACCGGTTTCTGGCATTTCAGCCTTCTTCGGCCCGGCTTGCTTGAATCCTGATGGAGCAGTGAGAAAGGGACTCATGTCTGAGTATACCCTGCCACACCTATAGTGGCCAAAAACGATTTACAAAAGGGGGTGGTGATGAACAGAGTGTCTGAGTTAAACAGACCACTCTTACCCAGTCCAAAGATCAGGGCTTGATCCATCACCGTTATTTATCTCACTGCCCCATCCCAGCTCAGAACCTGGCTATATGCAAATCAGTCTGTCCCTGGCCCAGTGCATCATGGGAACAGGGCAGACTAAACTACCAAGCCAATTCTTCACCAGAAAGGAGACAAGCTACCGGGGACCGGTTTCTGGCATTTCAGCCTTCTTCGGCCCGGCTTGCTTGAATCCTGATGGAGCAGTGAGAAAGGGACTCATGTCTGAGTATACCCTGCCACACCTATAGTGGCCAAAAACGATTTACAAAAGGGGGTGGTGATGAACAGAGTGTCTGAGTTAAACAGACCACTCTTACCCAGTCCAAAGATCAGGGCTTGATCCATCACCGTTATTTATCTCACTGCCCCATTCCAGCTCAGAACCTGGCTATATGCAAATCAGTCTGTCCCTGGCCCAGTGCATCATGGGAACAGGGCAGACTAAACTACCAAGCCAATTCTTCACCAGAAAGGAGACAAGCTACCGGGGACCGGTTTCTGGCATTTCAGCCTTCTTCGGCCCGGCTTGCTTGAATCCTGATGGAGCAGTGAGAAAGGGACTCATGTCTGAGTATACCCTGCCACACCTATAGTGGCCAAAAACGATTTACAAAAGGGGGTGGTGATGAACAGAGTGTCTGAGTTAAACAGACCACTCTTACCCAGTCCAAAGATCAGGGCTTGATCCATCACCGTTATTTATCTCACTGCCCCATCCCAGCTCAGAACCTGGCTATATGCAAATCAGTCTGTCCCTGGCCCAGTGCATCATGGGAACAGGGCAGACTAAACTACCAAGCCAATTCTTCACCAGAAAGGAGACAAGCTACCGGGGACCGGTTTCTGGCATTTCAGCCTTCTTCGGCCCGGCTTGCTTGAATCCTGATGGAGCAGTGAGAAAGGGACTCATGTCTGAGTATACCCTGCCACACCTATAGTGGCCAAAAACGATTTACAAAAGGGGGTGGTGATGAACAGAGTGTCTGAGTTAAACAGACCACTCTTACCCAGTCCAAAGATCAGGGCTTGATCCATCACCGTTATTTATCTCACTGCCCCATCCCAGCTCAGAACCTGGCTATATGCAAATCAGTCTGTCCCTTGCTCATTGCACCATCAGGATTCAAGCAAGCCGGGCCGAAGACGGCTGAAATGCCAGAAACCGGTCCCCGGTAGCTTGTTTCCTTCCCAGTGTAAGAATTGGCTTTTGTAGTTTGGTTTGCCCTGTTCCCATCATGCACTGGGACAGGAACAGACTAATTTGCATACAGCCAGGTTCTGAAACTGGGATGGTGCAGTGAGCTAAAAAAACGGTGTTGGATCTAGCCCTGATCTCTTGACTGGGTGAGAGTATTCTGTTTAATTCAGAGACTCTGTCCCTCACCACCCCTTGTTGTAAATATTTTTGTCCACCCTAAGCGTGGAAGGGTATACTCAGATGTGAGTCCCTTGCTCATTGCACCATCAGGATTCAAGCAAGCCGGGCCGAAGACGGCTGAAATGCCAGAAACCGGTCCCCGGTAGCTTGTTTCCTTCCCAGTGTAAGAATTGGCTTTTGTAGTTTGGTTTGCCCTGTTCC
This sequence comes from Lissotriton vulgaris, assembly GCF_964263255.1. Taxonomy (NCBI): domain Eukaryota; kingdom Metazoa; phylum Chordata; class Amphibia; order Caudata; family Salamandridae; genus Lissotriton; species Lissotriton vulgaris. The sequence continues at coordinate 1,801,751,533 of NC_141693.1, forward strand.
CATCATGCACTGGGACAGGAACAGACTAATTTGCATACAGCCAGGTTCTGAAACTGGGATGGTGCAGTGAGCTAAAAAAACGGTGTTGGATCTAGCCCTGATCTCTTGACTGGGTGAGAGTATTCTGTTTAATTCAGAGACTCTGTCCCTCACCACCCCTTGTTGTAAATATTTTTGTCCACCCTAAGCGTGGAAGGGTATACTCAGATGTGAGTCCCTTGCTCATTGCACCATCAGGATTCAAGCAAGCCGGGCCGAAGACGGCTGAAATGCCAGAAACCGGTCCCCGGTAGCTTGTTTCCTTCCCAGTGTAAGAATTGGCTTTTGTAGTTTGGTTTGCCCTGTTCCCATCATGCACTGGGACAGGAACAGACTAATTTGCATACAGCCAGGTTCTGAAACTGGGATGGTGCAGTGAGCTAAAAAAACGGTGTTGGATCTAGCCCTGATCTCTTGACTGGGTGAGAGTATTCTGTTTAATTCAGAGACTCTGTCCCTCACCACCCCTTGTTGTAAATATTTTTGTCCACCCTAAGCGTGGAAGGGTATACTCAGATGTGAGTCCCTTGCTCATTGCACCATCAGGATTCAAGCAAGCCGGGCCGAAGACGGCTGAAATGCCAGAAACCGGTCCCCGGTAGCTTGTTTCCTTCCCAGTGTAAGAATTGGCTTTTGTAGTTTGGTTTGCCCTGTTCCCATCATGCACTGGGACAGGAACAGACTAATTTGCATACAGCCAGGTTCTGAAACTGGGATGGTGCAGTGAGCTAAAAAACGGTGTTGGATCTAGCCCTGATCTCTTGACTGGGTGAGAGTATTCTGTTTAATTCAGAGACTCTGTCCCTCACCACCCCTTGTTGTAAATATTTTTGTCCACCCTAAGCGTGGAAGGGTATACTCAGATGTGAGTCCCTTGCTCATTGCACCATCAGGATTCAAGCAAGCCGGGCCGAAGACGGCTGAAATGCCAGAAACCGGTCCCCGGTAGCTTGTTTCCTTCCCAGTGTAAGAATTGGCTTTTGTAGTTTGGTTTGCCCTGTTCCCATCATGCACTGGGACAGGAACAGACTAATTTGCATACAGCCAGGTTCTGAAACTGGGATGGTGCAGTGAGCTAAAAAAACGGTGTTGGATCTAGCCCTGATCTCTTGACTGGGTGAGAGTATTCTGTTTAATTCAGAGACTCTGTCCCTCACCACCCCTTGTTGTAAATATTTTTGTCCACCCTAAGCGTGGAAGGGTATACTCAGATGTGAGTCCCTTGCTCATTGCACCATCAGGATTCAAGCAAGCCGGGCCGAAGACGGCTGAAATGCCAGAAACCGGTCCCCGGTAGCTTGTTTCCTTCCCAGTGTAAGAATTGGCTTTTGTAGTTTGGTTTGCCCTGTTCCCATCATGCACTGGGACAGGAACAGACTAATTTGCATACAGCCAGGTTCTGAAACTGGGATGGTGCAGTGAGCTAAAAAACGGTGTTGGATCTAGCCCTGATCTCTTGACTGGGTGAGAGTATTCTGTTTAATTCAGAGACTCTGTCCCTCACCACCCCTTGTTGTAAATATTTTTGTCCACCCTAAGCGTGGAAGGGTATACTCAGATGTGAGTCCCTTGCTCATTGCACCATCAGGATTCAAGCAAGCCGGGCCGAAGACGGCTGAAATGCCAGAAACCGGTCCCCGGTAGCTTGTTTCCTTCCCAGTGTAAGAATTGGCTTTTGTAGTTTGGTTTGCCCTGTTCCCATCATGCACTGGGACAGGAACAGACTAATTTGCATACAGCCAGGTTCTGAAACTGGGATGGTGCAGTGAGCTAAAAAACGGTGTTGGATCTAGCCCTGATCTCTTGACTGGGTGAGAGTATTCTGTTTAATTCAGAGACTCTGTCCCTCACCACCCCTTGTTGTAAATATTTTTGTCCACCCTAAGCGTGGAAGGGTATACTCAGATGTGAGTCCCTTGCTCATTGCACCATCAGGATTCAAGCAAGCCGGGCCGAAGACGGCTGAAATGCCAGAAACCGGTCCCCGGTAGCTTGTTTCCTTCCCAGTGTAAGAATTGGCTTTTGTAGTTTGGTTTGCCCTGTTCCCATCATGCACTGGGACAGGAACAGACTAATTTGCATACAGCCAGGTTCTGAAACTGGGATGGTGCAGTGAGCTAAAAAACGGTGTTGGATCTAGCCCTGATCTCTTGACTGGGTGAGAGTATTCTGTTTAATTCAGAGACTCTGTCCCTCACCACCCCTTGTTGTAAATATTTTTGTCCACCCTAAGCGTGGAAGGGTATACTCAGATGTGAGTCCCTTGCTCATTGCACCATCAGGATTCAAGCAAGCCGGGCCGAAGACGGCTGAAATGCCAGAAACCGGTCCCCGGTAGCTTGTTTCCTTCCCAGTGTAAGAATTGGCTTTTGTAGTTTGGTTTGCCCTGTTCCCATCATGCACTGGTACAGGAACAGACTAATTTGCATACAGCCAGGTTCTGAAACTGGGATGGTGCAGTGAGCTAAAAAACGGTGTTGGATCTAGCCCTGATCTCTTGACTGGGTGAGAGTATTCTGTTTAATTCAGAGACTCTGTCCCTCACCACCCCTTGTTGTAAATATTTTTGTCCACCCTAAGCGTGGAAGGGTATACTCAGATGTGAGTCCCTTGCTCATTGCACCATCAGGATTCAAGCAAGCCGGGCCGAAGACGGCTGAAATGCCAGAAACCGGTCCCCGGTAGCTTGTTTCCTTCCCAGTGTAAGAATTGGCTTTTGTAGTTTGGTTTGCCCTGTTCCCATCATGCACTGGGACAGGAACAGACTAATTTGCATACAGCCAGGTTCTGAAACTGGGATGGTGCAGTGAGCTAAAAAACGGTGTTGGATCTAGCCCTGATCTCTTGACTGGGTGAGAGTATTCTGTTTAATTCAGAGACTCTGTCCCTCACCACCCCTTGTTGTAAATATTTTTGTCCACCCTAAGCGTGGAAGGGTATACTCAGATGTGAGTCCCTTGCTCATTGCACCATCAGGATTCAAGCAAGCCGGGCCGAAGACGGCTGAAATGCCAGAAACCGGTCCCCGGTAGCTTGTTTCCTTCCCAGTGTAAGAATTGGCTTTTGTAGTTTGGTTTGCCCTGTTCCCATCATGCACTGGGACAGGAACAGACTAATTTGCATACAGCCAGGTTCTGAAACTGGGATGGTGCAGTGAGCTAAAAAACGGTGTTGGATCTAGCCCTGATCTCTTGACTGGGTGAGAGTATTCTGTTTAATTCAGAGACTCTGTCCCTCACCACCCCTTGTTGTAAATATTTTTGTCCACCCTAAGCGTGGAAGGGTATACTCAGATGTGAGTCCCTTGCTCATTGCACCATCAGGATTCAAGCAAGCCGGGCCGAAGACGGCTGAAATGCCAGAAACCGGTCCCCGGTAGCTTGTTTCCTTCCCAGTGTAAGAATTGGCTTTTGTAGTTTGGTTTGCCCTGTTCCCATCATGCACTGGGACAGGAACAGACTAATTTGCATACAGCCAGGTTCTGAAACTGGGATGGTGCAGTGAGCTAAAAAACGGTGTTGGATCTAGCCCTGATCTCTTGACTGGGTGAGAGTATTCTGTTTAATTCAGAGACTCTGTCCCTCACCACCCCTTGTTGTAAATAAAAACTGAGAAGGGCAGTGCCACGATCTTCATTATGGTGATCCACCCGCTGCTAAGTGACAGAGGTAACCTGATCCAGCGATTGACTGCCTCCATGAGCCAATGCATAAGCTTGCCACAATTGTTCCTGCAACACCACTGATAGGTCCGTGTGGACCTGTATATCGAAGTATCGCACCGAGCCCTCCGACCACTGCAATGGATACTCCAGCTGCACCGATTCTATGGTCGCAGTGAGTAGGAATATTAGGGACTTACCCCAACTAATACGCAAGCTAGAATGCCCACCAAACCACACAACCTCTTGGAGAACAGAAGATAAGTTATGCTCTGGATTCCGCAAATAGGAGTGTATCATCTGCAAAAGCAGAGAGTATCAGGATGTAGAGCAGGAAGCGAATCCCCCGGTGTGCAAGATATTCGTGAAGAGCGCAAGCCTAGTTCAGCCACCAGGGCTTACAGCAGTGGCGATATGGCACAACCTTGCCTGGAGCCCCTCGTAATATCTATGACTCCAGAGACTATATTGTTGACCCAGATACGAGCGGTCGGCCTAGTATAAACCACTGTGACAAGTTCCAGAATATCAACTCCTGTTCCTGCACGCTGCTACACCAGCTACATGAACCCCCACTCGACAAAATAAAACTATTTTTCAGCATCCAGAAACACAGTGGTACCACACACATCCAGGTCGATGTGAGAGATCGCTTCAAAGAGGGTTCTAAGATTGTTTATTAATGACTGACCTTGTATAATCCGGCCCGTGAGCAGAGGCGCAAATTGATTAGCTCAAATCTTTGCCAAACTTTTCACGTGGTGTTTGACTGGGACAGAGGTCTATAAGATGTGCAATAGTCATCTAACTTGCACGGTTTTAGGAGAGTGACCAGAAAAGCCTCATGCATCGTAGGCAGCATTCAGCCCTCCTTCCCCATTTCTTTGTAAAGGGTGACCAGGTGTGGAAGAAATCTGGACTGGAAGTCCTCATAAAAAGCCAACATCAGTCCAACTGTGCCAAGTGCTTTCCCGCTCGGCAGTCCTTCAGCGCTGCCACAAATAGCCTCTTCATAGTGATATGGACGAGGTAGTCCGCAGTGACGTGTTCATCATGGGAGGAGCGTAATGTATATAGTTCCACACAATAATGACAGAAACGATCTGACACCTGCTCTGCCATACAATGGGGCACCCCCTGCTCATCACTTATCACTAAAATCATGTTGTCCTCACACAGAGGTTGCAGAAGCGCCGCTAGTGTTGTGCTAGGATGCTCGCCCTCACAGTTGCATATTTCCCTAGATGAGTGACTTCGCTTTGTGCTACCTCGTGATACTCCTCCAACTTAACCTTTATGTTGCCTAGCACACTCTGCTGTACAAAAGGGGGTGGTAATGGACGGAGCATCTGAACCAATCAAACACTCACACCCAGTCAAAAGATCTGAGTTTAATCCATCACCGTTCTGACTAGTCTGAACGGTGATGGATGGTGATGAAATCAGTCTGACCCTGTGCCTCATGGGAACAGTCCAGCCCGAACTGCCAAGCCATGCCTTACCACCCCCTTTTGTACCGCTTTTGGCCGCTGTAAGTGTGGCAGGCGTGAGTCCCTTGCTCACTTTGCCACTGGATTCAAGCAAGCCGGGCTGAAGACGGCTGGAATGCCAGAAACCGGTCCTCGGAAGCTTGTTTCCGGTCCAGGGAAGGCTTGGCTTGGCAGTTCGGGCTGGACTGTTCCCATGAGGCACAGGGTCAGACTGATTTGCATATAGCCATGTCTGAACTGGGGTGGCAGAGTGGGCTAAAGAACGGTGATGGATTAAACCCAGAACTTTTGACTGGGTGTGAGTGTTTGATTGGTTCAGATGCTCCGTCCATTACCACCCCCTTTTGTACCGCTTTTGGCCGCCATAAGTGTGGCAGGGTATGCTCAGACGTGAGTCCCTTGCTCACTTTGCCACTGGATTCAAGCAAGCCGGGCTGAAGACGGCTGGAATGCCAGAAACCGGTCCTCGGAAGCTTGTTTCCGGTCCAGGGAAGGCAAGGCTTGGCAGTTCGGGCTGGACTGTTCCCATGAGGCACAGGGTCAGACTGATTTGCATATAGCCATGTCTGAACTGGGGTGGCAGAGTGGGCTAAAGAACGGTGATGGATTAAACCCAGATCTTTTGACTGGGTGTGAGTGTTTGATTGGTTCAGATGCTCCGTCCATTACCTTTTTTTTGTATAGCACAACCTGCTCGGCCGTCTCTCTGTGCGCAGACGCTAAGCCTGGTATTTTGGCCTCCAACCATGACCTAAGCACCCTGGCGTGTTTGGAAATAGTTAGTGACCCTCGATAAAATGTTTAAACGCCTCCCAGACTGCTGCTAATTTCTCCGCAGAACCTATGTTGTTATTAAAATATTCATCTATCACCTGCGTAAACACCTCCCGAAAACAAGTAAGGCGGGAACCACCAAGCAGGGTCGGGAGACCATGGGTTGTCAAGCTCCAGCTCCATTAACACTGTTGTGTGATCCAAATACATGTGGGGTAAGTGTTCACACTTCCACACCACCACGACACCAGACTCCGAGAAATTAGCCAGTAGTCTAGGCATGTGTGAATATCATACACCGTGGAGTCATTGGTGTAGCCTGTCCCTGTGGGAAATTTATGGCGGCAAATATCGACCACACTGCACTGCTCCGTGATCTCATTAAGGGCACGAGCCGCCTAGCTGCAGGCATTAAACAACAGTGGAAATCTCCACCCCATATCTGAGGCAAGTCCCCACACTAAAGGAGCCGAGCATGAACATTTTGATAAAACTGCAGGTCATCATAATTAGGGCCGTACACCCCTACCAGTAGAGGAAACAGATCATTCCTGTAGCACTGCACTACCATAAATCGCACTGGTCCACACACACCTCCTGTATTTTAATTCCAGAGCCCTCCAAACTCAAATCAACACACACTGAGCCTGTGTAGTAAAGCCCACCACATAGCAGGCAGCCCGCATGCAGCACTGCATGAGTAATCCACTCCCAGGGGAAGGGTGGTACACTTATAGCAACATTGATACAATGCCACTGTAAGTATGCTACCACTGTGCACCTTTCTGCAGTCATCCAGGCCCCTGGTATTCCAGGAAAATAACGTCAACATGACAGACTCCTGGCATCCATTGTGCCACCCCACATACCATCAGCCGCCATCCTGCAATTCAAAACACCAATGTCAAACATATTGTGGAACTCGCTCAGCATGCAGCCCTTTCCAGTCTTCGTTTAATGGTTGTGTTAAACAAAACCCACCACCTCCCACATGATCAGTCCCAGCCAAATACACAGCAAAACAACCCTCCCTCCTAGCCCAGCAAGGGCCTATCCAACATAACCCCAAACAAACCATTGTGGAGCACACATGTTACTCTGCCGTTCTCCCCCGCTACACTTAGTCACAGGGGGCGCTAACCATGCATAGTGTAGGCTCGAACATGCTAACAACAAATGTCAAATAATAGGTGCCCCAGCTACCACTTGTCCACGTGCGCATTGTTGATCTAACATCAGGCCACACTGAACATCACAGGAAAATGCCAAACTGCCTCAACCATGCAGCCTGTATCTCTCAACATAATTAACACATGTTTGCCCTGACAGTCCATTCACAGCCAATCTTCAGGGCCATCGCCTCTGTCACCTCAATCACCTGTCATATAGAAAGGTAATAGTTAGGCCCCCACACATCCATTGAACAATGAGTGATTGCTACCCGGCCAAAGGTCACAGAGTCACAGTTCAAGTGCAGGTAACTGGTCCATATCATTCAGGGAGTGCTAATCCTGCTCTTCCAAGTCCTGTGATGTGGCAGACTCTCTCTCCTCCTCTGACAGAGCGAACCACTACCGAGCCCTAGCAGTTGCACGCTGCAGTTGCGTATGGTCGCCAAAGATTTTTGCTTTTCCCATCCACCATCACCAGCAGAACAGCGGCGTAGAGCATGCTGTATTCCAGGTGCAGATCCTGCATCCTGCGCTTAGCAGGGATAAACTGTCTTCATGCCTCCTGTACCTGCTGCGTCAAGTCTGGGAAAAGCGAGGACTCCGCACCCTCACCTCATAGCGCCTTTAATTCAGGTGCATTGCGGAGAGCCACATCCCAGTACCTACATTTAAGTAGCCTCGCTATGATTGGGTGAGGTCACACCTCTGGCACTGGACATGGTACAAGGGAGTTGTGGGCACGCTCTACCACAAAGATGTCTGAAAAACCCCAAGTAGATCATTAAGTTGTCCCACATATTTCTCTGTGTTGCCAATGTTAGTGGATTTGGCCAAAACTACTATCCTGAGGTTGTTGCACCGTGATCTAGCCTCAAGATCCTCTGCTTTAGCCTGCAAGGTAGTGTATAGAACTGGGCTTTTGTTGCAGTTACCCCCTTCCTTTTGCCTCATTTTTAGCTACTGGATGCTGATTTTCAACTCTGACAGTGCACTGAGGCCTGCTAACCAGACCAGTGCTCCTTACCGAAAACAAGGTGTTGTCTAATTGTGCTACAGTTTGCAAACGACTTTAGCACCTGTAAGTCCCTAGTAAATGGGACCGATTGGTACCTAGGGCACATGTACTTAAGAGGGTCCCTAAGGGCTGCAGCATATCTTATGTCATCCTAAGGGACTGACATACAAATTCCACAGACTGCCATTACAGGCTGTGTGACATGGTGCAAACCACAAGTGAAAACATGACACTACACACTCTTGTGTGTCATGCCAAAATCACTGCATTTAATATATGTAAGTCACTACTACAGCAGGCCTTTGAGCCCTAAGGCAGGGTTCATTATATTTTATGTGCGGACATATCTGCATGAGCAGATATGCCCCTATGATATCTAGTTCTAATACTAGATATTGCAAGAGAGCAGGGAAGCCATCTTAAGATACGTTCACTCAAACATACGATGTTCGGTGTCAAACACCTCCCATTAATAAACCTACACTGATTCCATTGGGGGATTTATTAATACATGCACCTAGTGGTCCGCTTAGAGGTGCCCCCTAAAAACCTATCAACTACTAGTGCGCTGAAATACTGTTTTTTGCTAGCCTGCCGCCACAGATGAGTTTCTGACCCCAGAGGTGAGGGTCTTTGATCTCAGGAGGTCAGAAACAAAGCCTACACGGCAGAGGGTGTTTACACCCCCCACCCAAAGGCTGTCCTGTGAATTTGCATTCCAAGGCAGGGGGCTTAAAAAAGCCCACCACCTTTGGTATGCAAATCTGCACTTCCTCACAGAAGAGGATGCTGACCCCCCTAGACCAGGACCCATTTGGCACCTGGACAAAGCTGGAAAGTTAGCTATGCAGGAATAGTGCTTCACTGCCAAGCTGGATAAACCTTTAGGATGACCAGCTGGAAGTGAATACAACTTTAGAGATTCCTCCATCTGGTGTGTGGTGGAATTAGGATTTCTGGGACACTGTGATGCCCACTCCCTAAAGGAAATGGTCATTTAGGGGGTGTAGTGACTCCAGGGGTAACTAGCCTATTGGCTATTACCCCCACTCTATTTAATGCCCCTAAATTGATTAATTAGCAGACCCCCTGTTACCAGGTCATCACATTTATATGGACCAAAAGAAGAAGTGGACAAAGAAGAAGACTGCTGATCTGAGACCGAGGAGCACACCTGACTTGGTGCCAACCCTGCCAGCCAGCCAGCTGCACCTGACCCTCACCCTGCTTCATCCTGCCACTGTGCAGACCTCAAGAAACCCAGAGGGCTGCCAGTGCTTTTCAACTTGCCAAAGAAACTCCTTTGCAGGCACAAAAGAAGCAAGACCCGATACACCAACCTGCTGCCTACAGGGACTACCGACATAGAAGCTACCCAGGAAGAGGTAGCAGGTCTTTTACAAGTCAGATCCATTCTCCCTCCATTTGTGGGGCTGCCAGAAGCAACCGGTGCCGCATAGAACCAATCCCTGTGGTACTGGTCCCCTTGCAGCAACAAATGCTCGTTGTGCCCAGAGAGGATACCAATGTCAAAGAAGACCGGCCTGCACATCGATGGACTTTTGGGGACAGTGAGACCCACATCGAGAGAGGCTCAGCTGTCCTCTGCAACAGAAACAAAGACCAAGTGTGAGTCTGTGACCGCCACCACCGGACACCTCAAAGCACCTACGCACCCATGCTCCAGAGTCTGAGTGCAAGGAAAGTGACGGTGCCAACGGGGTTCCCATACCAACAAGAGCTAAGTCTCTTTCTGCAGACCCTCTCCAACCGCAAGAGACTAGAGCACCAGATCCACCTCCAAAAGACACCACTGCACCCAAGCCCCACAGGCCGACAAGAAGTGGACCAAGGGAACCCCGTGTGCCTGAGGACCTCAAGGGTCAAGCCTCCTTGGGGGCTCCCCTGGACTGGTGCCCTAGTTCCTGCTTGCAGCCACTTTCTAACTTAACCGTTCTCCCATTGAAGTGAATGGTACACCCAACGCCTTGACACACCTCTGCAATCTGATGCACCAGAGCCTCCCGAGATGACCTGTTGGTGTGGCCTAGGACCTTGCCCCATCTTAAGTCTAGAGGAGCAAACCCGTAAGTAGTTGACAAGTGTCCAAATGCAGTACGTTTTTCCCCTTAGAAAACATTACCGCACCCAGAAACTGCATTAAGTGCAAACTTTTGAAACCTGCAAAACTTCATATCTCAAAAAGTACTTACTCAATTCCGATGATCTTGGTACCTAAACTTATATGAAAGTACGTGTTATTTTTATATATTGGCATTGGATTTCTTTATTTAGCGGGGTCTCACTTACTGCCTTTGTGTGCTTAATAAATGCTTAGAACTACCCTCTGCTCTGCACGTCCACACTACCACAAAAGAAAGCATTTGGGGCATCATTTGTGCTTTGTTATTCATTTAGGGTGTGCCTAGAATCTCTACATAGTGTACCCGATTTTGGTGCACTATATAGAAACCAGCTTCCTACAGGTGGTAAGCACCTTGTCCATTGTTTTCTGGGAGATTGAGACAGTGACCTTTTCGTTCTCAGCCTCCGACACGTGCCTCTCCACCAAGTGAAGCTGCTTAGTGTGCTTGTCCAAGCGGTCCAACATCCAATCCATCCGTAAGGACAGCGCATCAATCTTGCCATCTATTTTGGCGAGGCTGTGTTGCATAGCCGACAGGATTTACCTCAGTTCGCTGCCCATCTCTGGCCCGATGTTGTCCTGCCGACACTCTGACATAGTTGTGTCCTAGTCATGGGTTTTTGAGGGTTTTCCGCAGCTCAAACTTCAACTCGGGCTGTGACATATCTGTTTTACCCATGACAAAGTGCTATCCCGCTGGGCCACAACAGAGGGTACCACACGCCTCTGAGAGGAGAAGACCAGTAGGTGGGCCCCATATTCCAACGGTTGTGCCCTGGCCAGGGCCAATCAGACCTCCTGCCACCAATGCCCCCTGGCAGGAGCAGGAGCAAATCTGGTGCATAGCAGCACATCTCAAGTGCAAGTGTACCCCCTCACTGTGGAAGATAGGGCCTTCTTCCCACTGGGGCCCCCACATGTCCTCTTCCTCTGCTTGCGTAGAACCACTAGGGCCGGTCCAGGTCCCACAACTGGACGCTCTGCACCGCCACCACTGAGCCCCCAGCACTGCCTGCGTCCCATGGTCACTCTTACTGTGGGTCCCAGGGCCCGTTACACTCAATGGCATAGCACAAGCACCAGTCACCATCCCCAGGACCGGGTGAGGATCTCTGCGAGGATCTGCTGCGCCAGGTGGTCAATCATCCCCGCAGGGCACTATCAGCACAAACTGGCACACATGGCCCTCTGTTCTCAATGAGGCCAGCTGTCCTCTGCTACACCGTCCGCTGCCCCTGTGCCATGAATTGATGATGCCCACTGCCACCCCGCAACACATGGCAGCGCTCCCAGCAGAAGCAGGCCCTAACTGATCAACAACAGTGCCCGATGCGGCGTGCCCGATCGATCCAGCAGCCATGTATAGGCCTCTCCTCCTCTCCTGGGCCAGCCGCCCTCTGCACACTGACCTGCGGCCCCCGATTGCAGGCTGTGCGTCACCCCATTACTCCAAACCAAACTCTAGCTCTAATCCACTAGATTGGAGTGGATTAGAGCGTCCTCACCACCAATTGGGTCCCAGAAAATCAAGCACTGCGACCGGAATGGCTTTCACTGCTCTGCAAGCAGGCCGCCAGGAGCGTCCTGTGGAGGTAAGAAAGATAGACAGTAGGGCGGGTCAGTTGGATTCGACAGATGATCATGAAGGCAAATTAAATAAATAACACATTTTCTCTCGTCATCGTCTGTCGAAATACCAACCCATCCAACCCCACCGTTCTAACCTGCACGGGCCGTGGCTGCCGCCGCACGGCCGTCACACCAAGGTCACCTCCAATCAGCCTCCGGGGTCTGCCAGCAGTGTTTTTCAGCACAATTTTGGCCCCAGTTTTGCCTCAGTCTGTTTAGGGTGGCATACGGCATACAGGTGGCTTTAGCAACAACTCAGCAACTTGAAGCACCAGGATTATGCAGGATAGTACACAGCAAAAGGAGTTCTTCTAATTGGCTCCCATTTTCAGGCCGAGCAAGCTCCACCCACCCTGCCTCGAATCACAGTTACCAACATATTACATAGCTTTCTGAAAACAACACATCCAGCAATGCTGAAAAGAAATATAAAAGTTTGGGCAGTACCATCAGTTTAGTAATGGCCACCGTACCCAGTGGGGACAGTAGCAATCCAACCCAAAATGAAATAGATTGTCGTATAAACATCACAGTCCTACCAAGATTACCAGCACTTAGGTTTTCATCAGAATAAAAATCATTCACATCTGAGTATCTGAAGGAGTGCAACGTCTGTTGCAGTTGAGTCAGAAACAATTGGTTCTGTGAATGTACAGATAACACTCTGAGGTGAAAAAGAAATGATTTTGTCCAATTTGATTTTATTCCTGAATACCCACCAAAATCCTCCAATGGCTTCATCAGTTTCTCTAGTTCATCGCTTTCGTTCTGCAGGCACAGTAGCACGTCATCCAAGTTCAAGTTCAAGTTCAATAATTTGTATAGCGCACTACTCACCCAGAGGGTCTCAAGGCGCTTGAGTGAGGGTGGGTGTATTATTTAGAGAATAGCCATGTTTTTAGTTGCTTTCTGAAGGAGAGGTGGTTCTGTGTGAGGCGGAGGTGAGTGGGGAGAGAATTCCAGGTCCTGGCTGTCAAGTAGGAGAAAGATTTTCCTCCCATGGTGGATCTATTGATGCGCTGGATTGTGGCGAGGGCTTGATTAGATGAACGTAGTTGGCGGGTGGGTGTGTAGAAGGATAGACGTTTGTTGAGGCATTCGGGACTGAGGTCGTAGAGGGCCTTGTGTGTGTGGGTGAGGAGACGGAACGCTATTCTCTTATTGACGGGAAGCCAGTGGAGATCTTTCAGATGACCGGAAATGTGAGCTTGACGGGGGATGTCCAATATGAGTCTGGCTGAGGCGTTTTGGATGCGTTGGAGTTTTTTCTGTAGTTTGGCTGTGGTTCCGGCGTATAGGGTGTTTCCATAATCCAGTCGGCTAGTAACTAGTGCGTGGGTGACTGTCTTTCTTGTTTCGGTGGGGATCCAGCTGAAGATTTTTTTGAGCATGGGTAGGATGTTGAAGCATGATGATGAGACGGCGTTGACTTGTCTGGTCATCGATAGGGAGGAGTCTAGGATGAAGCCCAGGTTACGTGCGTGATCTGTAGGTATGGGTGCTGTGCCCAGAGCCGGTGGCTACCATGAGTCGTCCCAAGTCAAGGGGGATGATCCTAAGATGAGGACTTCCGTTTTGTCCGAGTTTAGTTTTAAACGGCTGTTCTTCATCCATTCGGCTACTTCTTTCATTCCTTCGTGTAGATTGGTTTTAGCGATGTTAGGATCTTTGGTGAGGGAGAGGATCAGCTGGGTGTCGTCAGCGTAGGAGATGATGTTGAGGTTGTGTTGTCGCGCGATGGATGCGAGGGGACTCATGTACACGTTAAAGAGGGTGGGACTGAGTGATGACCCTTGTGGTACGCCGCAGATGACATCGGTTGCCTCTGATTTGAATGGGGGGAGGCGGACTCTCTGGGTTCTTCCGGCGAGGAACGAGATGATCCAGTCCAACGCTTTTCCTTGTATTCCGAAGTTGCTGAGGCGTTGTATGAGGGTGTTATGACAGACTGTGTCGAAGGCGGTGGAGAGGTCAAGTAGGGTGAGGGTAACTGTTTCTCCGTTGTCCAGTAGCTTTCGGATGTCGTCTGTAGCAGCGATGAGGGCGGTTTCGGTGCTGTGTTTGGCTCGGAAGCCGGACTGTGAGGGGTCAAGTGAGTTGTTGGATTCAAGGAAGGCGGCGAGATGACTTTGGCCGGGAAGGGGAGGAGAGAGATGGGGTGGTAGTTCTTAAGTTCAGAGGGGTCCGCTGTGGGTTTCTTCAGAAAGGCGCTGAGTTCGGCATGTTTCCAGCTTTCCGGGAAGGTTGCGGAGTAGAAGGAGCAGTTGAGGACATCGCGGAGATGGGGTGCGATGATGGAGTCTGCTTTGTTGAAGATGTGGTGTGGACATGGGTCGGTTGGCGATCCTGAGTGGATGGAGTTCATCAGGCGGATGGTGTCTTCAGTCGTGATTGGGTTCCAGGCGCAGAGGTTGTGAGAGTGCTGTTTTGGTTCGGGGGTGGGTGGAGTGGATTGTTCTTCGGACAGGTTTCCAAAGCTGTTATGAATGTCGGCGATTTTGTTGTGGAAGAAAGAGGACAAGGAGTCGCAGAGGTCTTGGGAGGGAGTGATGTCGTTGGAGCCGGCGGTGGGGTTGGTAAATTCTCTGACGATGTTGAATAATTCTTTGCTGTTGTGGGTGTTGTTGTCGAGTCGATCCTTGAATGCTGATTTCTTGGTGGATCGGATCAGTTGGTGGTGTTTGTGGGTGGCGTCCTTGAAGGTGGTCAGGTTGTCAGAGGTTGGGTTTTTTCTCCAGGTTTTCTCGAGGGTACGACATAACTTCTTAGATTTCTTAAGGTCATCGTTGAACCAAGGGGCCTTTTTGCTACCTTGTTTTAACTGGTGGATGTCCGGCCAGGGAGCGTGGGGGAGCGACCTCTTCTCACGAAGATAGAGAGGTCACAGAGCTGCAATCACCGGAGCAAGCTGAAGACAGTCCGTGGGAGGGAGGAGCAGCTGGGAGGCGGGTGCGTGCTGGGGAGCCTCGCTACGAGGCACAACAAACAAAATGGCAGCGCTAAACAAACAGGCAAGCAGTCAGAGCTACTATGCAATCAGGCAATCATATATGTAATTTACAATCCAGCAATGCGAGCGCAAAATAATGAATCTGCAAAATTAATATTGCCAAGCAGTCACACTACGATACCCAGGCAGCAATCTGATTTGCTCAAGCAGTTAGAGCAAGCGCTACGATGTCCGGCCAGAGAGCGTGGGGGAGCGACCTGCCGGACAGCGATCTGTCTAGTGTATATATATGTGTGTAGCACAAAGACAGCTATCAGATCCTCTATGTTATCAAAAATCCACCAACAAGGAATACATGAAGGCAAATGAAAATTTAAGCAAACTCCTACTCAAACATCGTAGAGTGGGTTTAATCTCGGAAGATGAGTATAAATTCATGCTTAATGAACATCCAACTCTGCCAAACATGTATTTAATTCCTAAAATACATAAAGGACTATCACCAGTGCCAGGCAGGCCAATTATCTCCGCGATAAACAGTTGTGGAGAAAAAGTAGGACAATATGTGGACTTTTTCTTGAAAGAACTGGTAAGCAACCTGCCCAGCTTTGTACGCGATACTGGGGATTTTTTGGCCAAAATAGAGGACCTAGAATGGCAAGATGATATGCTGCTTTTGACCTTGGATGTAGAACAACTATATACAAGCATTTCACATATTGATGGAATGAATGCAGTCTCTTATTTCCTGGGTCACAGGCAAATTGACTTTTACGAGCATAACAAAATGATTCTGGGGTTGATTGAATGGTGCTTAAATAATAACTATTTTTTGTTTGGCAAGGAAATCTGGAGGCAATTAAGGGGCGTGGCAATGGGGGCCTGCTTCTCCCCCAGCTATGCGTGTTTACACGTAGGCTGGTGGGAGGAGCGGGTCCTCAATGTTACGCATCAAGTGTGGGTACGAGAGAAAGTCATCCGGTACCTCCGCTATATTGATGATATTTTTATAGTCTGGCAAGGTAGTGAAACAGAGGCTACTGCTTTTATTGAGGCTATTAATGACAACCCTTATAACCTCAGATTTACTTCAAAGATCAGCACTAAACAAGCAGAATTTTTGGATGTCATGGTCTATATTGACAATCACAATAGAGTGCAGACTACCCTTCACCGTAAGAGCACGGCAGGCAACACTACCCTCCACGCCTCCAGTCTACATCCCAGGCACACAATTCAGAGCATTCCATATGGAGAAATTTTGAGGTTAAAAAGAATTTGTAGTGTTGCCTCTGATTTCGATACCTGTGTTGATGACTTGCGTATCCGCATGAAAGCCCGTGGGTACACTGAAAAAATGTTTAATCTAGCTCTAGCTAAATCTCAGAGTAGAACCCGGGCGAGTTTGTTAATGCAAGCCTCTGACAATACAGAATTACCTGACGAAACATCAGATATTGCCAAACAAGAATGTCCCAGGTTTATAACGAACTATAGCAGCCAACACAACAAAATAAGACAAATGTTCAACCATCACTGGCCCACTGTATTAACTGACAATGTTTTGGGCAACATGCTTCCCGACAAACCTTTGGTTACCTTTCGCCGGGCACTAAATATGGGAGCTACACTAGATCAAAGCAGCCCAGAGCTCAAACTGAAACCCAATTGGCTAATCAAGGAGGGATTCCGAAAATGCTCTATGTGTAGAGCGTGTAATTTTGGAATAAATAAAACACACTATAAAACTCCCTTCAGCGACACTGAGTTTCCCATCAAGGGCCAATTTACGTGTAAAACCGAATATGCTGTATATGTACTGACATGCACCTGTGGCCTCAATTATGTAGGCAGTACTATACAACCGGTGCATGTCAGAATCTTGCAGCATATTCGGGCCATTTTACACTCAGATCCTGCTTATCCTGTCGCCCGCCATTTTTTGAGCTCACACAACAAAAACATCAATTGTCTATCATATTATGTTGTGGCTTCAGTTCCCAAATCAAGAAGAGGGGGCAATCGAGAACTAAAACTCCGACAATTGGAGTCACGTATGATTCTCGAATATGACAGTAAGTGGCCAAATGGGCTCAACATCACAGAGGATCTTCGTCACTTTATATAATAAGGTTTATGATGTAAACATGGAGTCCCTGCATACAAAGTATCAGCTCTGGATGTATCTTCCCCTAGGTAGTCAGGTTCCCTGTTACCTAGTGGACCATATAAATATATAGGTATCTGTATATGTCTGTATATGTAAAAATATCAAACATGAACTAGAATATGACTTTTCTGATAGGTAAGATAGGAGGCCAGTCAAGTTCCTTGTTGGCCTCCTTTTCATAAAAACAGATAGCTCCTTACCTCCTCCTATTTTGTAAATATACCCTAATTACTATTTAACAATTTTGTATACACTTTTTTACTACCTTATGTTATTTAATCAGCACGTATTTTACACTGGGTGTTTTTAGTCATAATGAATTTTACATATTGTAGTTTTAATACCAGTATCAAATGTTTTTACAGTTTTTAATATGAGATATAGCAAAGGACAATGTCCCATCTCTAACTGTTAAACTGCATTTATGCATTGTATACACATGGTACTTTTGTGCAATATGTTGGCTCAGCACTTTATTCCCATCCTCCCTATTCCCTCATGCACTCTAATATACTCCACTTGACGCAGGCTCAGAACCGGTCTTATTTAAATATATTCACACTAATACATTAGTCCGCTAGTCACTTTAAAGATTTTATACATATGTCATATTTGGTCTTTGTTTTAAGGGATTTATCCTAAAAATATGAAATTCCTATCAATTATATGTGTGGGATCATATGACATTATCATTGCATTTATTTATATTTTATGGTATGTTGTTTTAAAGAATGTCTTTTTACACATACTCTTTTTGCGATAATGTTTAAAGGCCATATGTAACAACTGATTCGAAATATATATAAAAGTATGTCTTTTATGTCTATCAGACTGCAACATCACGTGTCTGGGCGGGCTAATTGTGTAACACTGCATTATAAAATTAAAAAAATCTAACTGGTTCACTTGCATGTGAACAAGGGCTCCTTGAAGCCCGAAACGCGTAGTGCCCTCTTGCTACCGACTGTAAGGCAAATAAAGAACCTGTGTAGCGCATCAGCTGGTCCGTCTCCTCTGTTCCTGCGCCGACCTGACCCCTGGTCTGACTCGGAAGTGGTGTGTGGAGTTTTGTGCGTATATATATATATATATATATATATTCACAAAAAAAACAAAGGTTTCAGGGAAGTTATAGTTAGTTGAACATTTGACTCATAAAACCAGAGAAATTCGCCTGTTATAGTTAGTTGAGCTAACTATAACTCACAGGCCCGCAATGCACTGCTGATGATGTCACATATTACATCACTCATGACATGGTCAGTGACATCACTGATGACATCACTGATGACATCATCCAGTGAATGTGTGTTTCTGTAAAGTTAAAATATGTTTTATATATATATATATATATATATATATATATATATATATATATATACATACATACATACATACATACATACATACATATATATATATATATATATATATATATATATATATATATATATATATATATATATATATATATATATATATATATATATATATATATATATATATATATAGGGCAGAGCAAACTTAGAGGAGCGGAAAGGCAGGTTCACACTGGAAGCCTGGATGGGCAGAGAACTGTCGGGTGCCTCTTGAATGCTACGGGCACTTTGTGTATATATATATCCAAAACTGAAATTGCGCTCTGAACCCCTGCCCCTTGCAGCGGAGGGCCCAGACGGGGTAGCGACTCCCCAGTAATCCAGAAATAAATCCCAACACGATGAACACGATGAAGAAGGAATGTCCAGGCCACCTTATTGCAGTTTAACGAGCTTTAATGAATAGCTCCACTCGACGCGTTTCGAGGAAGTGTTCCTCTTGGTCACCTTGGTCACATTCAAACCTTTGGCCCCATATTGAAGTTCATGGTGGGGCATCCTTCTCGGCCAGGCTGCCGAGTTAAATACATCCAAAATCGCCCTGAAGCAAGGATGCCCTTCGCAGATGGATGCTTTCACAAGAAGCGTTTAATTTTCAAAACCGGCATTTGCACTGCAAACACAAAGTCCCTTACGCGTTTCAGAGCTCGGAGGCTCCTTCATCAGAGGGTGACGCTGTGTGAACTGCCAAACTCGCCAGGGCGCCATTAAGCTGCATGCATAATTTATTACCCACGTGGGCTTCTCAGGGGAGGCATCTTTCAAGCATGCTGGGACCCGTAGTTCTGTTTCAGCCTGGCCTAGAAGGATGCCCGACCATAAACTTCAATATGGGGCCAAAGGTTTGAATGTTTGGACCGTCTGGCGCAGATGGGATTATTTCGTAGGCGCGTGACTGACTGTATAAGTGAGTGATTGAACATGTCTTACTGAATGCATGGGTTAGTGACTAAACCGTGTGAAAGTCTGTATTAATCTCTCCATTGGTGTGTAAGCAACTGCATGGGTTCCTGAATAGATACATGAGTGTCTATATAGGTAATTGATTTGTTGTCTGAGTAACTGTATGGGTCCCTGAGTGTCTGTGTGGGTGGGTGGGTATATAAGACTGTGCATAGATGTCTGAGTGGGTCATTCAGTGGTTGTATGGATTAAAAAGTGCATCTGGGAAGGGCTGCATGGATGAGTTAGTGTGTCTATGGGTATATTGGTGAGTGAATAAATGTCTCAGTGGTATTTCTGTGACTAACTACATATGTTTTAGGCCACTCTATGTGTGTTGGAGTATATAAATGAGTATACATGAGACTAAGTTATTTCAAGAGTGGGTGTATAAATAAGTGTCTGCTTCTATCAGTGATTGTATAGGACAGTAAATATGTGTTAGTATCTATAAATACATGATGTGGTATGTTTAAAAATAAGGACGTTGGTGTGTATAACTGTATACATGATTAAATGGGTATGTGATTGATTCTTTGCATTACTGACTAGGTGTGGGAGTAACTCTATGGATGAGTGGTAGAGTGTGACTGCATGTATAGATATATGAGTGCATATTATAGTCCTGTACTGATGAGTAACTACATGTATAAGTGACTGGATGTGTGTGTAGAGCTAGGAAATAGTGAGTGCTATGTAGTATATGGCATTCTTCTGTGTATGGTTTCAAAAATAGTAGTCAGGATTTTAGAATGGGTGTATCAAAGTTTATATTAGAGCACGGGTACTCATAGTACGGCCCGCAGGCCACCAGCGGCCCATCAAGCCTTCCTTAGCGGCCCGCGGACCTTGCAGACATCGTACCTGTGTCTAAAAAATGATAATTAAATTGTGTCAGCAATCACTGCCGGTTGCGGCAGCCTGGATTCAGACTCTGCTCTGTGAAGGCCGGGGGATTCCAGTGAATGTGAGAGTGGAGATGCAGGGGCGTGAAAAGGTGAAATAAAACAAAGCTTAATTAACATGTAAATGGTCTTTTAAAGACCTGTGAAGTACTTGGTGCGACTGTGTGTGCACGCCAGGGAAGCTGTCTCAGCCCGGGCTGAAGGCTGACACACACATGGGGTGAGATGACAGAGAGAGGGAGACAGAGGGAGAGGGAGGGAAGGAGAGGGAGGGAGGGAGACAGAGAGAGGCAGTCAGGGGGAGACAGAGGGAGGGAGAGGGAGAGAGGAGGGGTGATAGAGCAGGGAGGGAGGGAGACAAAGGGTGACAGAGGGAGGGAGAGGAAGGGAAACAGAGGGAGGGAGAGGAAGGGAAACAGAGAGAGACAGAGCGAGGGAGGCAGAGAGGGAGGGAGACAGAGGGAGGGAGGGAGAGGGAGACAGAGAGGGAGACAGGGAGGGAGACAGAGGGAGGGAGGGAGAGGGAGACAGGGAGGGAGACAGAGGGAGACAGAGGGAGAGAGACAGGGAGGGAGATAGAGGGAAGGAGAGGAAGGGAAACAGAGAGAAACAGAGCGAGGGAGGCAGAGATGGAGGGAGACAGAGGGAGGGAGGGAGAGGGAGACAGGGAGGGAGACAGAGAGAGGGTGACAGAGGGAGAGAAACAGGAGGGAGACAGAGGGAGGGAGACAGAGGTTGACATAACGTCTGTAAAACCTATGGTTTTTTCAGTGAATTTAAAAGGTTTTTTAAATGTTAATTTCATATTTTAATGTTTCAAAAACCTATATTTTTTCTATTATATTTTTAAATATTTTGGAACTCTATTACACTTTTTTTTAACTCTAAAAATTATGTAATGTTTTATATCTTCCCAAAAAAATATGTATATTTTTTTGGGGGAGGGGAGAAAACTGCACTCCCATACCAGTAGCGTACCAAGCTCCATCACCACACAAATCCTATCCGCCATATTGCTAAACTCGTAAATGATACGCATTTTGTATCCGATGAATTTGTGGCACTGCGTCCCGCGTAACATCATATACGCATGAAGTCTCCCCAGGTGCTACTTTGGTATCCAACGGGTACGCAGTACCAAGCCACGCATTACGTCATGTACGTATGGGGTCACGCCCGCTGCGCTTTGCGTTTTTGACGAGTACACGCTGCCAGGCCCTGTGTTACATCACAGACGTATACTATTGCGCCGGGTAAGCCATTCCTTTTTTTTGTCTTAAAAGTATATCTAAATAGCTATAAACAGTATATAAGAACACCCGAAAATCTAAATTATTTTAAACATTTATATATTTCTAGCTGTAATAAAATTAATATATTTTGTCAAAATCGTGTCGGGTGCGCCCTCCTTGCGCTATTTGCGCGATTGCCATGTGACCTTAACCCCTTAAGTGCTGCTGACGGCCAATGGTCCTCAGCAGCGCTACCTCCCCAGTGCTGCGCACGACCATTGAACGTCCATTCAGCACTAGTTCTAATGGACAGCGCAGCACTGGGGAGAAATGTTTACACGCAGCTAAGGTGTTAAAAAAAGTATTTGATTGGTTCATAACATTTCCCATTGTAACAGTTGGACAACCCCACCCATTTTACTCATTTTCTTCACAGCGTTTGATGAGAGACACCTCTTCTGCTTAGAAAGCTTTTTTGAAAAGTGTTTTTCTGTATACACATATCTTATACTACACACAACATGCAACAATCATCTTGTTCAATATTCATGCTCTGTACATTAGCCTTTCACGTGTGATTGCCATGCATCTCAAATGTTCCATCAAAAAACAAATATGTGTTACACGATGCCCCTGGCCATCTGTCTAATTTTAAGGACCTGCTGGACCGTACTGTAGGCCTGAGCCAGCAGGCAGTGCTGCCCTACAGACACGTGGCATGGGCTTTTAGGACACTGTAGTGAGCTCCTTACTAAGTGTCCATGCGCACAGGCTCCCGCCACTGCATTACAGGCGCACATTATGCTTCTAGCATGCGCTCTGTTCCTTTGTATGTGAATGTTGGTATAACATATTATTATTTAACCTTGCGTATTTTCGTGCACTCCAACTCCTCTTTGAACCACGATTACCACTAACAGTTGGTAGATCGTACTTAAAAAACGAAGGATGCACTCAACTCCTATTTTCTATCAAGCTTATTTTTATTACATTATTTCTCCCTTTTCAGACATTCCATTGATTGCCACAAGAAGGGCGAAGCGGGAGCTGACCCTGCAATGATGTCCTGGCATTCTGACACCTTCCATTGTGGTATCAAGACACCGTACCCGACCGGAGACCTGGTCTACCGTACAAACGTACCCCGGACTCGGAGCTTGCACCAACATGTCGTGGGACACACCAGTGGTGGCAGGTAAGCAGTGAAGCCTACAATTGAGCACAGTGCGGGGAAGGGATTGGGGTGCAGCACCCTGGGTACACAGGTGCATGAAAGCGAATTTCCCGTAGCTCATAATGTAGGACTATAATATCAAAGAACAGCGATAACATTATCACCACTTTAGCGGCAGGAAACTGCAGCTAAAGCGACGATAAGGGGTTGATAATATGGCCTTGTGAATTCCCATAGAAGCCCAGGTTCACACCAGAACCTGGGCTTCTAAGGGAATTCACAAGGGCATATTATCAACCCCTTATCGCCACTTTAGCGGCAGTTTCCTCCCGCTAAAGCGGCGATAATGTTATCACCCTTACCTGATACTATGGCCCATATTCTCTGGCCTCATGTGTTTAATTTTAAGGTCTTGCTGAACCACACTCTTTCTCGTGGACCCCAGCGTCCTAGACAAACAGGTGACGGAGGGTAAATACTAAGGGCTGGGTGTAATAGGCAAACGCTCTATCTCCTCCTCCCTCTCTTCTTTTCACTCTCACTTCCTGTCTCCTTTCCACCCACTCCCCCTCCCTTCCATTCTCACTATGGTCCTTTCATTTGGACTACCTTTCTTTACCTCTTCCACATAGCACACATACTTATGTTTCATTTTTGTCTTGCAGGTTTCCTACATCGCTTCCACTGAAGTCCAGCCCACGTTTTTTTTAATTAAACTGTTCTATTAAAGTTATACCTGAGTGTATAGGTCTTCTTTTTCTGACAACACTTGTCTATTATTTATTGTGAAAATCATCTGTTTATTGTAGATTTTAAGGACAACAATATTTAATATTAGAGTACACCTACCAAACATAATCTAACTGACTATTAGACAAATGAAGCCTGGGTAATTGTACAACTGCAAGAGTTCTATGAGTGTATCACTTTATAACACCATAAGTACTGCCCGTGTGATTACAGAACAAATAAGGCACTGCCTAGGACAACCGAGGCTTCAGGGACTGCAGAGGCCCACCCTACATATTTAAATAAAAACCCAGAGTGTGGCGATCCCTGGACTTCAGTTGTCCTCGAACCCCCCGAACAATTAGTAAACAATACCCGGGAAGGTGGCGCTCCCCTAGGCTGCAAAATGTCTCTGTGCCCTTCCGCGCCTAATTTACATGTGACATTAAGATCCCCATTTCTACAGAGACCCCGCAATATAATAATTGGATTGGCCACAGAGCATTACCCACCAGTGGCCTCATTTAAAATAACGGGTGAGACCCCGCTTTTCTTTTTTTTGTACTTTTCTCTCCATTTTTACCATCTGCATCCCCTCTATTATAGCGCTATGAGGTTTTCCTCCTCTTGCTTCAAATAGTCGAACAAGTATTTGCTATCACAGGGTGGAAGCCATGCTCCACCCTCTAATAGCAAACACAAATGTCCCACGAATGCACGCCCCGGGACATAGAGGTCGCCCTCCCTAGGACCATGATGCATTTGTTAGTATAAACGCATACTAATACTACTTACACATGTGTAGTACAGTGACCAGAATGTAGTGCAGAAGCAGAGGAAGCGCAACATTTTAAAATATAAGTCCTACCAGAAGTCGGATGACATAGTTCAATGAGCCGACGACCCTGGCATGAGTAGAAACAGCTACACGAAGAAAACGGGGCCTTCAGCACAACACAAGCAATTTTGAAATATTGGTGAGTGGTGCCTTCTTTTTGCCTTCTCCCGCTCGTCGCCAAATTTATGTAGTGAAGAGGCAGACAGCAGTGGATCCAATAAGTAGATTTATTACAAAAAAACAAGACACCTGAAACAACCGCCAACAGGAGCAGACAGCAAAGCAACCGTCTAGTCTAGCACTGTGTCCAAACTTCCCCTCATGACAGCCCTACATTCTAACATTACATGCTTAGATTCTAGTAGAATTACATACTAACATTCTACTATGACTTACAATGGGATACTGCACAGAGCACATGACTTTACAGCAATTAGCTTATGGTTTCATCCATGAGTCTTGCGCACCGGGGAGCGGACCGGGGAACGTACCATGGGGAAAAAAGAATGCCAGACTTTTCCAAAAATGAAGCCTTTTTTTTATAAATTGGAGGTAGTTCTAAAAAGAACTGTTTTTTTTCTTCTTTTTGTTGTTTTATATTTTTTAATTGTTTTTTTTAACATTTTGTACTTTTTTTTGGCTTTTATGAACTATTTTGTAATTTTTTTGTTATTTTTATGGGGAGAAACAAAAAACAGGGAATTAAAAATGGCTCAACTGGAACAAAAAAAAAATCAGGAAAAAATTAGGGTTTTTTGGGGCAATTGTGGTTGTCACCAGCAAGGAGGATGAGCTTTATGCTCTGCTCACCATAGGAGATGGTCTTCCCACAATAAATACACGTAATCCTGAATTCTCCAAACCGTGGTTGGATGCAAGGGATTGTCTCCCTTGTCTCTGGTCCCGATGGAGTGGGTTGTTTTCGTTTGGAGGTGCTGGGTGTAGATTGAGGAGGGTTGCTGGCCAGTTCTCTCATCTCTGCGGCAGCATAGTTGTTCGGATGCTTACGCTGCATGTGCCTAATCATGGTATTATTCCCAAATGAATATTTGTTATTAGGGTTACCCCTTGAAAGTTCCATGTCACAGATAAGGCAAGTCACCTTTGCCGCAATCACTTTTTTCTTTCCCTCAGGGATGGAAAAAACTCCCATACAATGTGTGGCTTGGGTTGGTATGGGGTATTGTCTTCTGCCAGCCACCTCCTCCTCCTCCCCTCCTCCTCTTCCTCCTCCTCCTCCTCTTCTTCTTGACCACCAATGTGATGTTGTGCTGAACCTCTTGGTGGTGGTGGTGGTGGTGGTGGTGCAGATGCTTCAGCTGATGCTGCTACTGTAGCCATTTCAAAGTACAAAATATACCTCAAAGATATCAAAATAGGTCTTCCTCAGTCAAAGGACAAAGTCAGAATAAGGAAAAAAGGTGGGGGCTTTCATCATTTGGAGAAAAAAAAATGTCCTGAACCAATGAAAAGTGTTATTTTCAGGTCACAAGTACAAGGGGTTTCATCATTATGAAACCATAACTGTTATGAACCAATGAAAAGTGTTATTTTCAGGTCACATAACCCGACGCGCTTACGCTACGCGCCACGGGGCGCGTCCCGGGGCGCGCCCAGGGGCGCGTCGCGTAAGCACGCCGGATGCTTACGTAGCGCGATTGTATGCGCTCGAGTGCTTCCGGGTGCGTTAACGCAGTGCGTATCACACTGACGCGGCTACGCGGTACGTCACAAGATGTTTTCGGCCGCGGCATTGGCGCTAACGGGACGCTCCCCGGTACGCGCACCGGGGCGCTTCAAAAGACTGCGCTTTCCGGGGCGCTCACCGGAGCGCGCACCGGGAGCGCTCCAGGGCAAAAAAATATATATATACATAAAAATTATTGTTTTACATAAATATATAATATAGGATTCAGTTTTCAAAAATATTACATTTCATAGCTATAGACATTTGCTATTAAAAAAAACTTTGAAATTCACTGAAAAAAAAAAAGTTTTGGGGCCTTATATATAGTTAGAAATTAGAAAAAACCATAGGTTTGACACCAGTTATAGTTAGGAATTAGCATTTAAAAAACCTTTGAAATTCACTGAAAAAACCATAGGTTTCAGACCAGTTATAGTTAGGAATTAGCATTTAAAAAACCTATTAAATTCACTGAAAAAAACAGAGGTTTCACACCAGTTATAGTTAGCTGGAAATTTTACTGACATAAAACCATTGAAATTCCCACGTGTGTCCAGTGGTTCAATGGTGTTGTTGTTAAATTGTAAATATGGGTACTGGAAGGTTCTTAAATGTCGCACTGCTTCACAGTCTCTAGTAAAGGGGTCAGAGCAAGCATTGGGCTTTTGCAGTAAGGCAAGTATCAGCCAGGTCTTTAGAAAGCCACTTTCCCATTGAGCAGAATTGAAAACTGTTTCTTTCCCCATGTTTACATCCACAGATTGCATGCTGTCACAAAAAGACTCCACCTGCTGTACTCCATAAAATCAAGCACTAAAAGAAATGACCATGAATTACTATTTCCATCTTGATTAATTTGGAATGCACCTCTGCTTCCCTTCAATATACGTCTTCTGTGTATTACCTACTCTAAAGTTTATGTCGGTCTGTCTTAAAGCTGTTTTTTGTAAAAATGTGCTTCTCATATACCCTCTCTGATTGATCACACCTCAGTCAAAAAATGTACTGCAAAGAAACTGTAACGCAAGAAATAGTTTTATTTTGCATGTAAGACTGACCCATTGGCCAATGGGCAGATCACAATTTTGAACTCCGAAGTAGCATGCTACTTGTCTCAAAGTGCTTCAGCACCTTGTCATGAGTTGTAAGCACTATATAAATGTAATTTCAATTAAATTACAATACAATATATGTTCCATAGGAAGATATTAATAATTTCATTATTCTTTCTGCCAACCAATTTTTAACAATAAAAAGCTGGCACTCCAATAGTTACCTCCATCGATATTTGTTCCATTTCACACACCATTAATCCTTAGAATATAGCACGTTTCGACTGAATTTTTAACCTTTTTCGTGGTGAGAAAAACGGAATAAAGATTAGTGGAAGCTTCTCCCGGAGTGCCAGCTTTATTTTGCAAAGGATCTGTTGGCAGATGTAACCGCGGATTGACACACCCGGTTTCAGAGCACCTACTGTGAATAGGCTGCATCCCAGAAAGTGGCCACTGTATTTGGACAATAAATAACTTCGCATTCATGAAGAAATTACAGATAAATTGAACAATAAAAAGGGAGAGTATTGAACTCAGTTGCTGCTAGCTCTGCTGATCAGCGATGAGATCAACTGGATTAAAACACTGAGGCACTGTAAAAACACAATCTGCTCAATAAAATACAGTGACTGACTGCAGTGTGATTCATAAAGGTGCCACTTCACATTGGTACACCATTAATATCACAGTTTTTGGTTTAATTTCATGAGTCATAATACTTATGCCTGTGTCCATACACTTACATACAGAATGCATGAGGCAAAGATAGTGATTAAGCACACTAACTCACCAAAAGGTGATATAATATTTATGCAGTGTGACTCGTACTGCACAGATGGCTGCACTCAGAAGAAAATTATCAGATCAATATTGAGGGAAAAACTTCGTGAATCTAGGAAGGGTGTTCTGACCAATACACATTTGTATTATGATGAACCCCTTAATGACCATACCAGACAAGGGGCAATACTTGACCCCAATCTCTGGAAGTAGCCCCCTGTGGTTAGGGGATATCTATCCTAATCCCTATGTTTTACAAGTTCAGTACTGAGAAGTTTTGTAGAACAGCAATCTTTAATTTAACCCTTTCAATGGGGTGAACATATTGGGGATGATGACTTGAGTGTAGCATCAAAATAGGAATTTTTTTAATAAAACAAGCCAAGTAAAAATTCTGGAAGCAAAAGAGTCAAAATCAAATTTGGGTTTCTTTTGTGCCAACCCGTGAAAATAAATAATTAGTAAAAAGCCCAATTAAACCACCAACACGAAAAGTGGAAACTACATGAAATAATGAATAATAGCGATGGGAAAGGCAATTTCACATGAAAAGAGCGGAGAATAAAAAAGGAAAGAAGGAGGGTTTGTGCAACTATGTACCTAATTCACAAAAATGCAAGAAAGGCTTAAAAAATCCTTGCCCCTTGAATCCGACCTCTGCATGTTTTCACCCTTTCAGTCTTAAAGGGCTAGAAAAATGGTTCAAAAGAGTTCCAGAATGAGAAATACCTCCCACAGACTGTAAAACCAGAACCCTAGCTGGGGATGTGACGAATGACCATGTTGCAGTCACTCAGTGACTGAAGAAAGGAGGATATAGGTTCCCAACATGCTTAAAAGGGGTAGGGATGATGCTGGTTCACCCTTCTTGGTGAAAGAATGTGATGGAGCAGTCCTCGACCCAGGTGATGCTCTTGCTTTCTCCTGGGCAGGTGGTCAGGTACAGATTTAGACTGCAGAGCTGTCTTCATGCATTTCTTTTCAGTTAGCCTAGGGATGAGGCCACCCCTGGCCATCGTGTGTAGCCCAGTCCCTCCAACAGCTGGTAGGTCTTCTTCCTTCTCTAGTTCACAGCAGCAGGTTATCTCCACTGCCTTTCCCAGACTTATCCCCAGTCTGCAAGGACAATGGCAAATACAGAGCTCCACTCCCGGTCCTCACTGGTGTGAAGGACTCTTCTGTGTCATGGTGATGACGAAGTTAGTACTGGCTGCGGGTCTCCTTACCTGGTGGTCGCGGCTGGATGCAAGAGCCAACAGAAGTTCTTCAACATTTGAAAGTTTATGTGCACCCCCAGTCCTGGAGGACCCCACCATATTTGCTCCTTGCCCGATTCACAGGTGTCTATGCCCTGAGCCCCCATTAAGAGACCTTTGACTAGTCAAGAGATGGTGTGTACCAGGAGGCTCTCATCCGGGTGACGGCTCCCACAGGTAAGGTATTCAGCCGAGCTGAGATGCACAAGTTGGACACCACCCTTCCCACACACAGGAGTCCACCATTTTGTGCAGCACAGCACACACAACACACAAAACACACAGAGCATGAATCTTATATCAGTGTGTCCCATATAACATGTAAGTAAATGACACCAGTTAACAGGAGTGACAGACCTTTTACTGAAGAGTGCTAGCGAGCAGCCTGCACACAGAGCACAGATACCATGGCCTGCACTCCAGCACTAGAAACGCACTGCCTTCATCATCAGTCACCATGTAGCCCGGTTTGAGAGGTAGCCACTCCCTCAGAATGACTACACACTGGGTTTTATGAAGGTCAGTGTCACTGGAGGGGAAGCGCAGAGCTGTCTGATAAATGTACAAAGGCAAAGCGCCCCCCCTTCCCAAGCCATGCAGAGGCTGCTTGTGCTGGCTCTTTTTCACCAGTGTAAAACATACTGCGGACCCAGACTAGGGGGCATATCATCAAGGGGGTTTATCTCCGCTTTTTTGGCTTTAAAAGCCAAGAAAGCGGAGATAAAATTATCTCCCTATTACCTAGCTGTCGCTAACACCAGTTAGCGATAGCTAGTAGGAGATAGCGACCATCTTGGGGCCCACTTTGCATGTCAGTGATATTTATCCCTAATGACATGCAAAGTGGGCGTGCCAAGATGTTAGCGACTGGAAACAGTCGCTAACATCGCTATCTCCTATTACGAACCTTTGGAGATATTCGCGCTAAGCGCGAATATCTCCAAAAGCTAACACCTGCCCTGAGCAGTTCTTAGCCATGTTATCCAATGGGAGGTGGATAACATAGCTAAGAGCATTAGCTCGGTAATGCATGAATATCGCGGACTTTTCAGCGATATTCATGCATTGCGGCCGATTTTTATTGCATTTGCGATAAACCTTGGTAATACCAAGGTCTATCTGCGATAAAAATCGCCGCAGCTCAGCGGTAAATTATTGTCTCTAACCAAGCAATAGCGATAATTATCGCTATTGCTTGGTAATATGCCCCTAGATTATTTTTGGAGGCATACAGAGCACCAATTATATGCATGCAAATGTAAATGTATGTATACTTGTAAAGCGCACTATCACCTTTCAGGCATCCTGGCACTGTATACCGCTGTGGAACCCTTCCTGACTTTCCCTGTGAGATGCCCCCTACTGGGCACCCCCCAAGGTGGAGGCCAGGCATCCCAGCGCTTTCAGGGCCGTTGTGGAGATTAAGCAAGCTATTGCCCAGAGTTGCAGAGTGGGACTCCATGATTCGAATAGGCACCGAGGCGAGAATTATCGAGTCTGTGGACATTGAGCCCAAGACGTGGACATTGAGCCCAAGTCCCACTGAGGCGGGAATTGAACCATTGTCCAGGCCAGACCTCTGCATCAGGGTCTGCCGCTTCTAACCAGTGAGCCACACTTCTCCATGCATATATACACATTTTTGGCTTCTGGTTTTCAATATGGCTTTTTAGTATGCCTGGCACTCCTTGAAACCCATCTGTAGATGCAGTTAATGATCAAATAATATTTAATTCGGTGTATATAAACAATGCTCATAATGTGCACCGGTTCCAGAGGGATCCACAGAAGAGCTTCTTTTCTCTGGACCAGTTTCTTTCTGAGCTTGGAGGCGCTCTGCAGGGGCACTTGGAGACCCTCGGGTTCAGGGCGATGCGCGCCCACGGAGCGCATCATCTTCTTTTGAAACAAACCCACGGTTCTTCATCTATTGGTCGGTGCTTTGAGGCCAGAAAGAATAGGTTGTTTTTCATTTCTTCTGCCAAGATCAAAGTCTTTGTACTGAGAAATGCACGGAGGCCCACGCCTAATTTTCAACTTAAATGCAAAGTGTCCAGACAGCAGGACGGTGCCCCGGCAGCTCGCGCTGTACCGCACAGACCGTATATTTGCGCATACATCGCCTCCAGGCACATGGTTGAATTTAGAGTGGGCTGTAAGAGCCCAGGTTCAGTCTGGACCCTGCTTCCTATTTCCAAATAGGGCGTCAGCTCTTCATGGCGCCGGAATCTCACTGTGCTATAAGCATTGCTGCATCTGTGCATAATTAGTATAATGCTAATGTACTCAGGAGTGTGTTGTATAGCTGTGTGAGTTTATCTAGGGTACCAAGTCCAAAACCCTATACCCATAAAAGTTTGTGCATGCATGCATACGGAAAGTAAATGTGGAAATATACTAATTGTACTATTTTTTTCAACAATCAAAAAATATATTGGATACTTACCAACAAAATGAGAAAAAAATATGTATCATTTTTAGGCTTGCCTAACAGCGCGCATGCAGTCAGGTAGGACTGCTAAGCCAATGGTAGGAATATTCATAACCTTATCAGTTGAAACAAATTCAGGAAACTTTCCTAATGAAGTTTAAATAGCTGGAGAAGTGCCCTAGAACAGGATTACAATGCTGATGTTTTCAGATCTGCACGGGCATTTATCGGTTAACTAAATGCAAAATATTGTAGCTGAATTAATGTTTTTAATCAAAACCTAAATATGGCTACATACCAATAAAGTGAGAAAAATAAAAATGGATACATATAGACAGAACTGTAGGAGAGAAATACAATAAAACCAGAGCACCTAATTATAAATCCTAGTCTATTAATTTTAAAAAGTACCTGGTCTGGGCTATTTTCTTTCCACCCAATAAATGGAAACAAATCATCAAAGTTGACCTTATTTGTAGAAAAGGGATTTACAGTGTATGAAAGTCTATAGCTCATACCCCAATGCTGCTTTAAAAATACACCACTAAGCTTTAGCCAAAACATTTTCTAATAGTTGATTATCAAACAAGTGATGTTTTCCCAGTTTCTAGGCTGGTGATGGGCTGACATAATGTCTGATGGGAGGTGGAAAACACAGCAACAGTTGGTCTCTGGGTACCGTGTTCTAGTCAATCGATCACAGAGTTTGAGTCAGACAGAAGACATTGGCAATTGATGCGGCCATTTGGTACCCAACAGAGCAAAATGTCAAAAGGACATCTCACAGAGCATACACCACCCCTCTCGAAAGTCCCACAAGCACTTTGCTCGGGTATCAGTTGTTGGCGTTCCTTTTAACCACTTCCTGGCAGCAGAGCAAACACATTGTTCCATGTTTTCTCCACTATAGAGGAAATACACCTGTCACATTAAATTCTTTCATCAATTTTTGTGCAATAAACGCCATTTGGCTTGAAATGCACGGCTTATTGTTTTAACATCAAACCTGTGTTAATGGCACATGGCAACCTCAGGTTGAAGGGTGACTTGCAGGAGGGGAAACATTCAGTCGATAGTGGAAATCTGAAAATGTTAAATCGCTGAAGAGCAAAGACGGCTCTGGCAGAGAAGTTTTCAGCCGTGGACAAATTGGGCTCTGGCCCAGGACCCAAGGCTTTTAGGGGACCCCCTGTCAGAGGCAGATTGGTTCTGCTGAGAGTCTTACCCTGATTACCTTTAATAATTCTTAGATTGTTTTAAATACTGTTTTTATTTATTTTTAATGTGGGTTAGAGGCTGCTGCCGACAGCTTGCAGAGAAATGTTGTGTTCATGTTTCATGCAACATCCATAAAACATGTTTCTTTTAGATCTAAACAGGACCTCACGTATAAGAAATATGAGGAAGTCACAGCGTTTATTTCACAGTAATTATTTGCAGTAATATTAGTGAGCTGTTGCTGTATCCCTGAATATTAGATGTAAATACATTTAAAATGTGGATAAGTGCATCTGCGCACTGTGTGTGACCGGGCCAAAGAGGGCACGAAAGTGCTGAAATTGGATCATAAATTCAAACCTAATCCAAACGTTTGGCAAAATCCATAAGATGTCCCTACTACATGCAGGTTCGCCTCCTTAGTAGGTAAAGTGAGGAAGGTGGCTTAAGATAGTGGCAAAATCTTACAAAATTAGGGCATAGATTTCATAAATGTATGCATATAGCTGTAGATAGGTCTGGAAGTATTATTGGTGATGCATTGAGCAGATGGCTTGGGTGTAAGTCAACTAAATCATGTTCTCGACCGAATTCCAACACTTTGGCTAAGCATTCCCAACACTCCCCTGATGCCAAGGTCCAAGGCAGGGTTATAGTGGTGGCTTCAACGTGTTTCAGAGAGGCCAGGGTGAATGAGGCACAGTCAGGCCATGTGACTTATGATAAACAGCTCCATGACTTGAACAAGAGGGTTAGTCATGCTGACAGGTGTCTTAGCATTGTGACACCCAGAGCAGTGATTTCTGGGTAAGTCTCTGTCCTAACTACTTATCCAATTCTGTCTAGGATAGAGCCTCTTCCTGTGCTTTCTACCCAGTTTTGGCAAACCATGAATGTTTACACCCATCTTCAATATTTTACACAATGATATTTTTTTTAATAATTGTCTCTCAGGAGGTCAGCTCCAGGGGCATGTGCAGTCCAGCGTACTGGGTCTTCTATTCCTAACCACAGGGTATTCTGCGTTATTGAGTGGGTACTAGAAGATAGTTCTTAAAGCTGCCTATGTAGAGCCTTATGTGAGCAGTACCACAGATGCTTGTAAGCTTATATTCATGCATGCTTCCCTCGTGTGCTTGCAGACCTTTTCCAATGCTCCTTTTTCTGCTAACCAGTACAGACTAAAACTTGCTTCTTTTTGGTCAGCAATCCCATACTTCCCCAATTTTATGTTGTACTTCTAGCTGTTTTCTCCTCTTTCTCCTTCATTTTTTGGCTTGGGCAGCCTATTCTGCAACAGCGCAAGCCTTGGGTTTCGAGACGTATATGAAGTACCTACCACTAGCCGTTTACTTTAGTTGACTCTCCCTTCCTCTGCAAGTCTTACTTTCGGAACGCCCCCACATACCATGCTTGGCCAATGTCTTATGAGAATGAAGAGAAAGGCATGAAAACATATTCATTATTAAGAAGCGGAATCAATAGGTAAGTAAGGGTCTTGGAAATTAGGTGCAGTACTGAAAGGTCATGCCTGACTCCCTCGCGGAGTGGGCGTCGACCAGCAATTGAACATCTGCGTCAAGCCAACTTTTCCTTCTGGACACTGCAACAGCATTATGTGGCACTGAGACATTTTGTACACTTTTCACATAGGCACACCTTAGGACATCCTGGCTCAACCTTCTCTGATGACTCTGCAGGTTTCACCAGCAGTCTACACAGCATCTTCATTTTAGGTCAGTCGCGCTCTGACATGGAGCATCTTGATACAGGCGCATCTTGATTCAGGCGCCTCTCAGATTCCTTACGCTTAGACAGTTGAGTCTGGCTCCTACCCGGTGTAGAAGGTAATTGAAAAGGAGAAGGTGGCCAGGTCAGTTAGCAATGGGCTAACTCGCAGACAGAATTGAAAGAGAATACACTCTTCCAAAGTTCTGGTATCACCTCTCAATTCATATGTATGCAGGCACCGCGCAAAGAATCAGAGAGAGGAAGGTGCCAGCATCAGCCGAGCTACAACAATCACTAGCTGTGCTGGCCTGTTCACTGGGAGGTGACACATTTCTTTGGCCCTTTTCACAGACTGAGCAGTGTATGACCCCTGTCTTCCTCGCGTCCTCAACAGATCCTGGAGACTGACAATAATGCCCACCGCATATACTTTAGGATAGAAATTCTCAAACACTAAATCAATGCTTGCGGTCCACCTTTTCCGGAATGCTATTGTACAGGTATCTTTAGTGATCCTATTGGTGCCAGTGAAAATCAGTTTCATGGAGATTGTTTTTGGACTTCTCAGAGCACACACACACCTTTTCATGACAGTAGTGAAGTTGATTGGGCTGGTACACGTTCCGGCTAATTCATGGAAGAGATTCACTGACACATTTTCATTTATTAGTCTCTTATTTAGTTTCAATGCCAGCTTTGACCAGCCGGAGAACCATTCCAGATGAAGAGCCTGCCAGTCGAATGCCATGCAAGAAGCTGGGATTGGCAGAACAACACCAGTGAAGCTTAGCCAGGGCTGGAACCTTACTCAAAATACTCCCAATTGTCTTCATGAGCTGTACATTAACAATGTGGCTTCTCCGCCACAGAGTGAAGGCGTCAGTCCTATTCTGGTCACCTCTGCCTTTCTTCTCTTTAGTGCCATATGTCCTGTTGCAGATCCGAGGAATCTGGAGGAGCCCAATTCAGAACTGGCTATTGTCAGAGCCAGCTATTTTCAGGTCACTAGACAGTACACACAGAGAACATGACATTATTTACTACTGGGAACAACACAGCTCAGTCTGTGTTGCTGATGGCAAACACAGACTTCTGTCCAAAGACAATAATCCCTTCACTTGTTTTGAAGGTGATTTCATGTCACGCTGCAGACACATGGATACTTTAATACCTACTCAACAGCCATATGCACTGCCAAGATCTCCTAAGAAGTCTATTTGCTGGAGTTGAGGGCTGCCTGATGTCACTTTGCTCTGCGTGTTTGAGCTGCTGCTGTCACTTCGAGGGTTTCTAGTCGACTTCCAATATCTGGAGATGCTCAGTTTTAATGACCCCAAGGCAGCAGCAAAGGTCCCTTTTCATTGACCGAGAGAGCATATGAGAAAGTAACTGGTCTCCCCTGAACTGTGTCCTTTGACCCATAGACAGAATATTGGGTGTAGAGTTATAATGCTAGACACATTTTTAGCAGGAAACTCGACTATCAAAATATCTATGTGGCTAAGGAAAATATAGATTTACTATTCTTAACTTCAAATCTAAGTGCATGAAGATATCTGTATATATCAAGTTGCACATATGCAAAGTTAAGTATAATAATCTAAACTTACTATATTTACTTATCTTAAGAATGTTTTGGTAGTCTGCGATCGTTTTGTAACACAATATTCTGGTAGTGTACCAGACACTAATCACCAGAGTCCAAACTTCTGGAAACCTGCCAACGGCGCCCGAAATGCATCTCTTTGATGCAAGCCTCCTCTTCTTGTTTTGAAGGTGGAGTTATAGCACTCGAACCCTTTACTTCTGGGGCTTTTATATGATTCCCAGTCACCTGGGGTTATCACCCATAAGTTTCTCTCCTTGCAACCATAGAAAATAGGAAAACTTGGCCAAAGGGCCGGCAGATTATAACTCACTTTTCACAGTGTACCATTCTGGCTGGCACAGTTTGCGAAGCTGGCATTGTGACACTGTAGTAATAAACACTTGTACCCCTTGAGAGCTGAGGAGGCACAACGCTACGCCGCCACCGAGCGCTGTGACACGACCCAGGAGCTCCCTTGCTGGGAGAACGCCGCCACCGAGCCAGGAGTCACTCACCTGACAGCTCCCTTGCTGGGAGAACGCCGCCACCGGAGCCAAGAGTCAAAGCCTGGGGTAATCGCGCCGCCGCTCCGGGACTACAGTTCCCGGCAGGCAACGCGGCGGCGCGCAACTGTGACGTCGCGCCAGGAGGCGCTTCTTAACTGGGACAGAGCCGGCGGAGCGGGGGAGAGCTGAGGAGGCACAACGCTACGCCGCCACCGAGCGCTGTGACACGACCCAGGAGCTCCCTTGCTGGGAGAACGCCGCCACCGAGCCAGGAGTCACTCACCTGACAGCTCCCTTGCTGGGAGAACGCCGCCACCGGAGCCAAGAGTCAAAGCCTGGGGTAATCGCGCCGCCGCTCCGGGACTACAGTTCCCGGCAGGCAACGCGGCGGCGCGCAACTGTGACGTCGCGCCAGGAGGCGCTTCTTAACTGGGACAGAGCCGGCGGAGCGGGGGAGAGCTGAGGAGGCACAACGCTACGCCGCCACCGAGCGCTGTGACACGACCCAGGAGCTCCCTTGCTGGGAGAACGCCGCCACCGAGCCAGGAGTCACTCACCTGACAGCTCCCTTGCTGGGAGAACGCCGCCACCGGAGCCAAGAGTCAAAGCCTGGGGTAATCGCGCCGCCGCTCCGGGACTACAGTTCCCGGCAGGCAACGCGGCGGCGCGCAACTGTGACGTCGCGCCAGGAGGCGCTTCTTAACTGGGACAGAGCCGGCGGAGCGGGGGAGAGCTGAGGAGGCACAACGCTACGCCGCCACCGAGCGCTGTGACACGACCCAGGATCTCCCTTGCTGGGAGAACGCCGCCACCGAGCCAGGAGTCACTCACCTGACAGCTCCCTTGCTGGGAGAACGCCGCCACCGGAGCCAAGAGTCAAAGCCTGGGGTAATCGCGCCGCCGCTCCGGGACTACAGTTCCCGGCAGGCAACGCGGCGGCGCGCAACTGTGACGTCGCGCCAGGAGGCGCTTCTTAACTGGGACAGAGCCGGCGGAGCGGGGGAGAGCTGAGGAGGCACAACGCTACGCCGCCACCGAGCGCTGTGACACGACCCAGGAGCTCCCTTGCTGGGAGAACGCCGCCACCGAGCCAGGAGTCACTCACCTGACAGCTCCCTTGCTGGGAGAACGCCGCCACCGGAGCCAAGAGTCAAAGCCTGGGGTAATCGCGCCGCCGCTCCGGGACTACAGTTCCCGGCAGGCAACGCGGCGGCGCGCAACTGTGACGTCGCGCCAGGAGGCGCTTCTTAACTGGGACAGAGCCAGCTACGCGGTACGCGAGCGGGACGCCCGGGGCGAAGCCCGGGCAAAGGGCGGGCCCTCTTAGGCCCTCAGAGGCCCGAGGAGCCTGGCCTGGGCCAGACACCCTGCCAGTTTGCAAATAGCCAAAGGACATCGAGACTGCAAAACTGTAAGTTGGCTAAAAACTCGCTGCCATATACTAGTGTGAGTCCCTGAGATCTTGCTTAAGTTTATTTATTCCTCCTGTTCAGGGGGTTATTAGTTGGGTTTTGCCATGAATCACCCAGAGACCAGAAGCATGGCAGCCGCTGGGGTAAAGAAATTAACAGGTACCCTAGATGACTTCATAGTTCGCACACATGCTCTCATAGATGAAGGGATCATACTGATGGACAGAAGGGTGTCCCAAGATTTAGCCATGGCAAAACGTTCATCTCTGGGCCATATTGCTCAAGCTTGCACACCCAATAATGTTTCCGCTCCAAAAACACTTGCAATGGTACATAAGGGTCAGGGTTCCGACTTACCAGCCTCGCAGGAAGGTCTGGAAGCGACTCCAAATCTTTCGTTGTTGCTGGAAAATGCCTCAGTGGTAACTGAAAATGAAACTTCAGCTAGTACCCTGATTGAAAGGGGGAGGAAGGAGGGGGCAATCCCTAAACAAAAGTGTACTAAACAAAAGTCCAATAAAACGACTACTCGAAAAGGGAAAAAACCCCAGTTTAGTAAAACCCATGACCCAATTCAGCTGGACCCAACACAGTCTAATGTAAGCACTAATCTAGATGCACATGCCAATATTAATGACACCGCAGGGGGGCCCCGGGTAAGCACGGGCATAACATTAAGCCTACCAGACGAAACCATCTTGGATAGTAGTCTGGAGGGAATCCTGGAACTAAGTGGGGTAGTTGACAATCAACCGGGAGGGGGAGAGGATAGTAGTAGCCTAAGTATGGCTAACAATAACATCTTCGCTATGCTAAAAATTCTATTAGAACCTATTGAGGTTAGGCTACGATGTCTGGAAACAATATTGACTAACATCCATAAAGACATCAGTGCCCCTAGCTTTAATGCGAACAGTAAAGTTCCTCCAAAAAAACCAACTACGAATAGACCTCCCACAGCTGCAAAAAATAATGTTACTATCAATCCACCATCAAACCCCACCACCATTCCACCTCCAAAACCCACCAATAATTCACTTCCAAAACCGACACCAACACCTAAAAATTTAACTACTACTGATAAAGCAGCACCACCTACACAAACTCCCAAGGACAAAGCTAACCTAGAAAAAAGGGAGTCACGTAGAAACATACATCTACCTCCAGAAGCCTCTCCATACGTGGTGGTCCTTACTGGAGTCCCACAACCTGATAATAAATCTTATGAAAATAATGGGGGTCTTATAAATAAAACAATACACTGGCTAAACGATAATTACCCCTTGCCACCAGCCCTTAAAAGTAACATTCTCATGGTGGAAAGGGCTCCGTGGGTGGGGTATAATAATAACAACAAAAAAAGGTCACACGGTGATTGCGTGGTGATAACATTTGAGAATCCCCGCACTGCAGAATTTATTTCATCGAGGCCCCCAAGAAATTATGGTCAGTCTATTGTGGCTAGGCCTTTATCCTTCTTTTATCCGGAGGGTGAACAACCGGATAATAGGTGGAGCTGGACCAGGGACAAACGACATAATGGTGG
The DNA here is from genome assembly GCF_964263255.1 of Lissotriton vulgaris. Classification (NCBI taxonomy): domain Eukaryota; kingdom Metazoa; phylum Chordata; class Amphibia; order Caudata; family Salamandridae; genus Lissotriton; species Lissotriton vulgaris. The sequence continues at coordinate 1,801,790,988 of NC_141693.1, forward strand.
TAACATTGGTCAGGTTTTTGATAATAATTATCACAACACACAGTGGAATGGGAGGTTTGAAGATGGTTGGAACACTGTGAAGCATAAAGGGAGGCCCCCTTACTTTCATCCTCAAGGCTATGACCTAGGGCTCCCAGGCATTCCGCATTTCCCTTCGTTCTTCCCCTGTTATAACCGGTATGATTGTTTGGAAAGTGTGGACTGACTCCCCGAGATCAAGGAAGATGTCTTGTTGCCTAACAACTCTTTGGGCTTGGGTTCGATAAGCTGTCCCGGGCCTGATGAAACCTTAGTAACACAGGGGGGGGACCAGTCTATACAAGGGAGTCAGGTCAGTAGACCAGGAGACAGTATAGATACCTCAACTGTAGGAAAAGATTATTGTAAGGTGCTTTTTTGGAATGTGGCCGGGCTAAAACAAAAGATTACTAATCCAACCTGGGATGAGGCCATTACTGATGTGGGAATACTAGCCCTCCAAGAAACTTGGGCTACCACCCCAATACATCTTAATGGCTATAAAACATATTTTACCCCGGCGGTGGGGGGAACTTTTGGGAGACCCAAGGGGGGGTTGATTGTATACATATCCAATTTGCTAGTATACGATAATATTTCGTTCTCCCCTGGATCCAGTTATTATCAAAAAATTGTAATTTATACAAGGAAGGGTCCAAAGATGGTTCTTTTTAATTTTTACAACAATTGTTCAGATGGCATGATTAAGGATGTACTTGACACATTAACTATAGAAATGCAAAATGAACTTGATAAGAGCAAGAGGGCTGAAGTTATGCTTTTATGGGGAGGTGATTTTAATTGTACTCTCTGCAAAAAGGGCCAAAAGGGCATTTGTGGTTTAATGCTGGAACAAGATGTCAACTTAACCCATTTTGAACACACCCGATTAGGTGACTCATTAAATGAGATAATTTTTAACTTTAACTTTGGGTTTTCAAATGAGGTAGCACATCATACAATGCCATTTGTACCAACATTTGTTGGTCGGGGTGCCTCATCTATCATTGATTTTAATTTGTGTACGATAAGCTCTGCGAGCAGACTGATCAAAGCAAATATCATGGATTTACCACTGAGTGATCACCTGCCACAGGTACTAAAACTGGATAATCTATTTGCTGCAACTGATACTAGAGAGGATCCGGACCAAAGGGTCCAGGATGTGAGGTTGGGTGCTCAAAATGGTTACAACCTTAAATGGAGCAGACTGGTCCCGGATGACTTCCTGTATAAAATACTGAGTAAATGCATGAATAGTTTCTCGATCTGTTTAGATGAGTATGCTGAGCATTGTGATATAATAACCCATTTTAATGTTATCTCTAGTACTATTAAGGAAGCCTTGTGGGTTGAAAGGAATAATTCCTTAAAGTCCGGCAGGAAATGGTTCGATAGGAATTGCACTAGAGCCTTAACAAAACTTAGACTTGCAATCCACAAAAGACCACGGGATGCAATCCTAATTAGAAATGCTAGGAAGGCCTATAACTTTGCACTGAAGGATAGAAAGGCCTTGATAAAAAGGGAGGCTTGGGACAATCTATGCGCTGCCTCAAAATCAAAGGACCCGGCTGCTTTTTGGAGGGTCATTAATACCCCCCTTTTATATGATCAAAAAGCACGCCTGGAAATTGCTATCTCAGAAAATGAGTGGGTGGCTCATTTTTCCTCCCTTTATAAGGCTGTGGAACTGATTCCAGATGTAGGCCAGGACGTGGGGTTGTTAAATTTAGACACCACTAGAACTCTGACTGTAACCCTCCCAGAAGTGATAGCTAGTCTGAAGGCGACTAAGGGGGGCAAGGCAGCAGGGCCAGACGGCATACCAGCTGACCTCTATAAAGCTAATATTGAATTATGGGGGCCTTTGCTGGTTCAGCTTTTTAATGCCGCCCTGGCAAATAGTCCAATCCCTACCTGGTTCACATCGGTAATAGTCCCCATTTTCAAAAAAGGTGACAGGCTAAGTTGTACTTGCTATAGGCCAATTTCTTTACTGGACTCTTCCATAAAAATTCTGGGGAGAGTGATTTTAGCAAAACTGCAGAGCTGGGCTGAGGATAATGGAGTACTAAGTGATTTTCAATTTGGGTTTCAAAAGGGTTTGGGGACCATTGAGCAAGGTTTGAATCTTTTCACCCTGCAACAGAAATACATAAAGGTTAAAAAACAACGTCTATACCTTACTTTCGTTGATTTAACATCAGCTTTCGATTGTGTGTCACACACCAAACTATGGTCTATTATGGCCGAATTGGGTATAGAAAATGCCATTATATGTTTTCTGAGAGAACTTTATTCTGGGGCCACTGCTAGTGTCAGATACGGGAATAATGGTAAATGCAGTAGACAATTTGGGATTGGTAGGGGTGTGCGCCAAGGGTGCGTTTTAGCCCCCTTTCTATTTTTGTTATACATAAATGGATTGGAGAAGCATCTCGTGCATGAGGGCAGAGACATGCCTATGGTGAGAGGTAGGCCTGTCCCTGCACTGATGTACGCTGATGATGCCGTTTTGATGGCTCGTACAACAATGGCTTTACAAACTCTGGTTACAGCCTTTAACACCTTTATGCTTGGCTTAGATTTGAAAATCAACTGCTCTAAAACTTTATCAATGTTCTGTGGGCCCAGAACTAGCAAACATTTGAAGCCAATCTTCATTAATACCGATCCCCTAGAAAGGACCCCTACTTTCCCGTATCTGGGCATATTGTTCCATGAAAGTGGCTCATGGACTACAGCGATTCATGCGAGATCCTTGCTATTTTCTAAGACTATTATGGCCCTAAAATGCTTTATGAAAAAATTAGGTAAAAAACCCATAAAGGAGATTTTAACTGTGTTTAATGCGACCTGTATATCTGTAGCCACCTATGGTGCCGGATTATGGGGGTACTCAAATGTTAATGCGCTTCAAATCATGGAAAACAAGTTTTTATGTCACATCCTGTCCGTACCCCAAAGCACCGCAACAATGATATGCCACGCTGAACTGGGTATACCCTATATTACAGACACTATTAAGATTCAGCCAATCCTTCTTTGGCATAGGGTTTGGACAAATGATGAATGTGTTGTTAACCGGGCTATTTTAAAGGATATCATGGTACTGGACAATATCAGTGACTTTAAATGGATAGGCTATGTCAAAAACTTTCTTGGAAAAATAAACTGCCTCCAATACTTTGAGGACCCGCAATCCATGGAATATATATCTAGAAGGGATCTGAAAAACCTATGTACGGTGTACCTCAAGGAAATGAGACATATAGAAGAGGAGAGAAAAAAGACTGTTTCCGCCCACCAGGACATTCTATGTGGAGAGAGATTGCAGCCATATCTTTCATTGTATATGTCCAACCATGAACGCTACCTCTTGACCCGTTTTAGACTGAATATTGTTTTTAGGACATTATCATTCCCGTCGATGAATTGTTGGTCGAAGGATCTATGTCCCTGTCCATGTGATGAAGTATCCCATCAATCCGATATACACATTTTATTTTTTTGTAAATTTTATACCTTTCCTCGGAAAAATCTGATTATCCCTATCCTCAAGGATCTAAATGTATATAGATGTCGCCTAGCGTTTACAGAGTGCCAGAAAATGGAAACTGTTTTTATGGTTGCCTCAATTGCAGAATTTTTAAAATTGGTTTTTAAGTGCCGTAAATCAATTCGATTTGATTGATTGTTTTTACCGTATATATGAATTTAACTTTGATGATTCTCCTTTTTCTTGTGTTTTTAAAAATAAGCATACCTCACCTCTTGTAATTTGTAATTTGCACTTGTCATGCTACTTTCATGGTTATCTTGCTTTTTAACCGAATAAAGTATTTTTGAATCTTGAATCTTGAGTTTCCAATCCAAAGTTAGAGGAGCATGCCAGGATCTTTCCCTGACAAAGGCATTGACCCTGTGACCGCAGTGGTGAATACTGCCTACTGCCCATGGCTAAGCAAACAAGCTTCACATGCTGGCACGAAAGCTACAGAAAAATAACTCAAAATGCAATAGCAGAACAGTTTGTGACCTATTATCATGGTGAGAACAAGAATGGATGGTTGGACATTAGTGACAATGCAGTGCAGGCTAGGGTCCTCTTGTGAGCATTTGGACACACTGCAGGGGGCAATTTGAACTTCAAAGCTTCACAATAGCTCCCCAATAGAGGTAGATATGTCCGGCCCACCTCAGAAGCAAGGGGGGCATATTACCAACAAGTAGCGATATTTATCGCTAAATAGGCTTAGCGACTATTTTTTTATCGCTGACTATCGCTGGATATGTTAGCGGAGAAAACATGTTGGGACATACTAACAAGGGGGGCGATAGGCAATTATCATCGATTTAGTTGCCGTTTTCGGCCGCTAAGTGGCGATTAGTCTATCGCCCTTAGCAAGCTGTTGCTAACTGATGTGAGCGACAGCTTTTAGGCGATAGCGAGCGGTTTGGGGCCCGCTTTGATAGCGAGCGGTTTGGGGCCCGCTTTGCATGTCAGCGATGTTTATCGCTAATGACATGCAAAGTGGGCATACCCAACCAGTTGGCGACTGAAAGCAGTCGCTAACGTCGCTATCGCCTATTAGCAAGGCAGGTGTAGCGTTGGAAATAGCAAATATCTCCAAATACTAACCCCTGCCCAGACCAGTTCTTAGCCATGTTATCCAATGGGAGGTGGATAAAATGGCTAAGGGCATTTTGTCGCTAATGCGTGAATATCGCTGTATTCTCAGCGATATTCACGCATTTCGCCGCTATCGCTGGATATTTTAGCACAATGGAGAAAAACGTTGCTAATAGCATGTTTTCTCCGCTAACATATCCAGCCATAGGCAGCGATAAAAAAAATCGTCGCTAAGGCTATTTAGCGATAAATATCGCTACTTGTTGGCAATATGCCCTGCTAACAATAGGTAACTTGTGTATCAGTATTACCTCGACACGACTGAGGTTATGTCTGGCAGCTTCTAAAACAAATACTGGCAAAGCCAATAGGTTTGATATTACCTGGCAGGCTTTTGACTTGACAATTCAAGCGTGTTTTGTCAAGGAAATTGTTCGGGAATCCATAGAGCCCTCCTCGCCAATCTAAAAATAAATTTAAAAAACCCGGTTAAAAGCAAACATTTTGGAGGCTTTTAAAAAGCACACATGGCAAGAGAAGTACATGGCACTGAATAGAACTATTCTGTGCATGGGTGTGCTCCTTGCAAAAGTGCAGAATTCTATCATTCACAGTGAATTTAGCCAATGGTAGAAGTGGGCTGAACCATTGCCCTGGTCTTCAAAATGTGAATGACACACTAATAGACCAATGGATAAAGAGGGCTAGCTGAAAGTCCCTATAATTAAGTAAATTATACATGTAATTTTAGTCAAATCAAAAGGTCTTGGCTAGGAGCGAGCAGAACTAATGAGAAAGTGAGACAAAGGTGGCGTGAATTCCCTTAATTCGTTGAGCCCAAGCAGTATCAAGTAATGCTTGAACTGAGTAACCAGAGAGCACTTGCCTGGTACACAGTTTACGCAGCTTAGCATCTATCATAGATTCACATGTGTTGCACAAATCTGTTTTATGTTGGGCTGAACCAGAATGTCCTTAAAACTGATTTGAAAACAACCTGTGTGCATTATTAGAGGAAACTCCAGTAACTAGAGTCCCTTAATTCTATCATTAATTCCTCCCTTGCCTTCTAGGCAGAATTGGCACAAGTCTTGTGTTTACCTAGGCCAATGATTCTCTCCTTGGTAATAAATGTGGGGCATCTTTGTCAAGTAGATCTGTTTCCCTTCCTATTCACTCCCGTATCCCAAACGAGAGGATAGGAAATCAGATTTCACATGCCTTCTCAACTACCCCTCAGCATTAAAGTGTTAATCAAGGGTTATTTTGGCGAATGAAGGGTGAAACGACAGTGGCCGAACTGCATCTGACAGTGGAAGAGAAGGAACCAAAAAGAATGTTAATTCACTGGAAGCTAATTCTGGAATGCTTTTATCTTCTGGTTTGGGTAAGATAAAAGTACTCCCGGTGTCAACTATAGTATTATGGCATTCTTCAGCACTTTCAGTAATATTCTTGGCACTTCTATAGAGTAGAGCTAGCAGGGGTGCAGCAGAGCGCTGCACATAAGTGATGCAGGGAGCAACTCAAGATGGAGGTCAAGGCATACTCAGTGCCATTGAAGAGTGACTATCTAGCCATTCACTAACATTAAGCCAGCGAACATGGGGTGTGTTCTTTACTTCATCGCGTTTGCTTTCTTGTATCCAGGTGCGTCTTTCTGTTTTACATTCACTTGGTTTTTTAGCACCAGAAGACTCTTCTCTTTGGTTTTTGCTTGTTGTTTACGTGGTCACACCCACATTTCTAAACTAATTTAACGCCGCTCCCTCCAGTTCGCCATCAAATGTTTTCTTTCAAGCTGTAATGTTCTATCTGCCATTCAGGCACAGATTATTTGGAGAGTGGACGTCAGAAAAGCACTTCTTATTGGACTTCCATGGTGAACGTCCATAAGTAAGCCTAGTTGAGATTGGATGAGAGCAAATTTGGTATCATTAACCTGACATTGACAAGTCCACTGGTTACCTTTGTATGTTGGATTGCAATGTACAGTCTACTACATCACCTTCATGGACTTGTCTTTTCCACCTATTGTATCTAGCCAAGGACATCCAAGTCACAGTTGATTCTAGAGTTACTAGAAGTCTATAAACCGTAATTATCTAACTTGAACATTCCTTAAACTACATTCTGCGAACAATCGTTCCAGCAGCTGGCTCTCGAACTGACGATTAAGATTTGCATGCCTAATCAGATGCGTTTTCACAATGCCTTGAGAGGTAGCATAGTAGTAAGTGTGATGCAGGTGTAGAGAGGTGATGTGATGATATGAGAGTGAGATCTCAAAGTTTGTCAGGGGTTGTGTCATATGGTGTGGATGCCATGGGGAAAGTGGTGTGCCTGGCCATGGTCGATGCATGGGGTGGCGTGGTGAGCTGAAATTTGAGGCAATAGTGAAATGGTATCTTGCACGATGGAACATGATGTCTTGTGATGGTGTTAAGTGGTCTTGTATGGTTGGGTGTCCTACAAGGATGATGTTGTCATTCATGGGCTGGTTTTGTATGAAGTGGTATAATAGGATGTCATGTGGCATAAGGATGGGTGGTGTGGCCAGAAAATAATTTCTAAAAGAACCCCAGCATCACAACTGATGAACTAAAATGGATTATTAAGACCATATGGTAACATGAAAAGGCTCGAAGCTGGCTTCCAGGTTCCAGTTAAGGAACAGACCTGTTGCATGGAGTTCAGTTGCAGACTGGTGGACAAGTGATCTTCAGGGCTTCTGATGCAATACAACGTTCATGTCATATATGGAACAGGTACAGCACTGGCAGCAAAAAGTCAAATGTGGGGATAAGTACCTACTATGAACCCAAAAGTGCATGCAGGCAGGAGTTAGCTATAGCGTATGTCAGAGACAAATAGGCTTAGATCGCCTGTTCCAACATGTTTATGCTTTAGGAAGTGTGGGAACATGGGGGCATATTACCAAGCAATAGTGATAATTATCGCTATTGCGTGGTTAGAGACAAAAATGTATCGCCGACCTGTGGCGATTTTTATCGCAGATAAACCTTGGTAATACCAAGGTTTATCGCAAATGCGATAAAAATCGGCCGCAATGCATGAATATCGCTGAAAAGTCAGCGATATTCATGCATTACCGAGCTAATGCTCTTAGCCATGTTATCCACCTCCCATTGGATAACATGGCTAAGAACTGCTCTGGGCGCGAATATCTCCAAAAGTTGGTAATAGGAGATAGCGATGTTAGCGACTGTTTCCAGTCGCTAACATCTTGGCACGCCCACTTTGCATGTCATTAGTGATAAATTTCTCTGACATGCAAAGTGGGGCCCAAGATGGTCGCTATCTCCTACTAGCTGTCGCTAACTGGTGTTAGCGACAGCTAGGTAATAGGGAGATAATTTTATCTCCGCTTTCTTGGCTTTTAAAGCGGAGATAACCCCCTTTGATAATATGCCCCATGGATCTTCTCCTAGCCTTCTTTTGGGGTCTCAGTGATCCGTAATAACCCCTGTTATTAATCACAGTCCCTCTGCAGACCATCCCAGCCAGGTAGATGCCTTTTACTGGTCTCTAGACTTTAACGATTGTCTGCTGTCCTAGCTTTACGTCAATGATGCTTATGTAGACCTCCTATACTTTCATTGAACCCTAAGTGGTCCCTAGGCAGTAAAACGCTTCTCCTCATATACTCTTAGAGACCGTCTGCCAATCCTGAGGCACCATCAACCAAACTTCGGGCCTCATTTATGAAAAGTGATGCATCGCTGCGAGAAAACAGCGATGCATCACTTTTCATTGCGCCCTCCTTGCGACACCAATGATTCGTCATATTTACAGTATGACGCATCATGTCGGAAAGAGTTACAGATACGTCGGTATTTCTGATGCATCTGTAGGGGCATAAATGGCGCATTGCTCGAGTGTATCACAAAGTGACGCAACTCCAGCAGTGAGTCATTACACATGGGCAAGTCCCATTTTAAATGTGCCTGCGTCAGTCTTACCCTGCCATGCGGCAGGCGCAAGATATTGAAGCATTTGCGTCCTAGAAGTGGTGCAGTGAAATCTTATAGATTTCACTGCGTCACTTTTACGACCCTCTCTTGCGTCGGAACACCCCCCTCCCTGCATACATTATACCTGGCGCAGGAATAATGTAGCACAGGGGTTTACAAAGTGACACATCTACCTAGATGTGTCACTTTGTAAATATGGTGCAACAAGGCGCATTTTTTACACCACTGGTGCGTCACAAAAAGTGATGCACCAGCGGTGCAAAAGTGACGCAAGGGCTCATTAATAAGCCCTTTCAAATTTTCCTCAAGGACCAACATACAGAAAACCTTAATGGCACTCAGATACTTACCACTGTGTTGATTCACTGTTATCCACAACATTTCATGCTGCTGTATTGCAAATTTCACCATAACATGTTTGAAGCACTTGTTTCAACTTCAAGCACCACACCCAGCACCTTAGATATGGGGGAAAATGTAATCCTGCACCCTTTCAACCATTGTATTGAAATTGAATTTATATAAAATGTTGTACCCATGATGAAGCAATTAAGCGCTTTGAGGATAGAATGCATGCTACTTTTTGTGAGTTCCATGGATGTGGCGTATAGGGGTTGCATTGATTTCATGCATGAGTACTTTTTTGTGTGACAGTACCTAAGCATGCAATTGAAGTGAAAATGGGATAGGCTACATAAGAGGAAGAGACACTCTCATGCAGGCTACCGTGCCATTGAATATCTATCATTTTATATGAGTCTAGAAATATTGGTACAGGTCTGTTACAAAGAGAAATTGGGCAGTTCTGACAACGATGGGCAGTTTAGCTACATTTCAGTTCCACTGAACTTAGCAGACTAAACTTAGTGAAAGTAGGACAGCATTATGCACATTTCAAAGTGACCCGGTTCATGCATTTTATTGACATTTCCGCTCTAGTAGGCATTAGCAAAGCAGATATAATAGTAGGAGCTGTTGAGAAGTTTCGAGTTCTCCTTGCAGCAGACTCATGTGCACACACAGACCATCCAGAATACCTTTCATTGGCAGTTGGCCTTGCATGCTGAGGCAAGAATTCCAAGACTTGCTGTGTGTATGTAGCATGTTGCATTGAGTTCACACATTTGGGTGTGTTGTGGGGGAGTGGGAGTCTTTCCAGCCACTGATGGCTTCATGGCTATAGCACATCCATTACACCTGAGCTGCCACATCTGGCCAGTGTGGCATAGGGTGTTGCCTTTCTCCATCCCTGTAATTCACAGCTGTCTAGGCCTACTGAAGCCTTCTTGTTGTCTCATTGTAGGAAGAGCAGCTGTTAACAGCCTTCCTGAATTTCAGATCTTTTGTGATTGTTCTTATTCTTTCCGACAAAGAGTAGCAGAGCTTAGCTGCCTGTACAGAGGAGGAGATTTTCCCCATTCACTTTTTCTTGTAGGTCGCGAAGATCAGCTGATCTGCCATCCTAGATCATTATGTTCTATTCCACTCTGTGAATATCTTCTAAGTTGTAATTGCAGGGGGCCTGCACCTTTGTCCATCTTTCAAGACTGAATCTTGTAACATAACATAACGTGTATTTGTAAAGCGCACGTTCCCCCGTAGGCATCCTGGTGCTGAGTAACAGATGTTTATTTTTACTCAACTCAATGATACTCATGTTATCAACCTCAAACGGATGAAAGGCTGAGTGAACCCGCCAGGATTTGAACCTGTGACCATGAGTTCGAACACAGGGTCTCTGCTTTGGACGCATTAGTCCCCTGAGTCATTAGACCCGGCTTGAGACCCATTGAAAGGTGAGCCACTAGCGATGGGAAACAGTGAACCAGAGTACTGTGCCGGAGAGGCGTGGCCTCCTGGTGTATGTGTAAGAGCGGTCTCATCTCAGTATGTTTTTAATTCTAGAGAGTCTTCTTAGCGAAGAAAGCAAAACCCTGTGGTTTAGTCCATGGTCCACACAAGGCTTGATAGGGTAATGCCAGTTATCACCTAAAGCTTCTGTGGGAATCCTGGAGATGATGGAAAGTTCATGTTAGGATCCTGCATGGTGTAGCAGGCTCTCTTCATCACTCGGTTTACTTCTGGAGTCAGGGAAAAGCTGCCATCCAAGATTAATCTCAAGCGTCTTTCTTGTGTCAATGTTGTTGGTGGTATTCTAAGTTCCAAAGGTCGGTCTGTCATTGAATGCTAGATAGTTCTTCCAATCACTGTGTGGGAGGATGTCTGTTTTGGATACGTCAAGTTTAAGGTCATACCTCACATCCAGTGATTAACAACTTGTCTTGAGCTATCAACACTACTAACATTTTTCAGTGTCAGGAGAATCTATATCTCATCTGTGTATCTGTAACATGTCACGTTGAAAGATTTGGCCAGGTCTAGTAGCCTGTTGTTGTATGCTCTCCTTCACCTTGTTGCTGGTACTCTTGTACTTTCTTCGTGTTTGCCTGGCCAGCTTGCATGATCCGAGTACCTAGGTTGGTTTGTTGCTTGTGGTGTGGGAGTGTGTGGGTTGTGTTTTTGGGAGAAAGGGAGATGGTGCATGAGTGAGTCTTTTGTGCTTCCTGTCTTTCCTGTTACTCTCTACCCACTTATTCCTTTTCCATCTGCATTTCCTACTTTCCCACCTTCCGTTTTTATGCCATGTTTCAGTATTAACTTTTCATGTCATGTTTCAAGATGCTTTCGCCTCATTTGTTTCTTTCAACTTTTATTATGCCTCCTGAGAGTTCCTTCCTTCCCATTGTAAAGGAGGGAGATCTTGTAGTATGCTGCTCAGCCTGAATGACTGTGTGTGGGAATGTTGGCGTGGGGAATGTTGGAGTGCTTGAGTTAGTTGGTGATGGGCTGAGCGGAATAGAGGCTAGTCCTGAAGGGGCTCATTCTTTGTACAACATACTACTTAAATAAACCTACATGAAAACTACCTCGGCTGGACTACACATCTTATTATTACATAGCCTGATAAGTAGACATTGAAGAGGAGTTGAGAAATGGTTGATCCTTGAGGTAAGCCTGACTTGATGTTGAGGTAAATGGAGAAAGTGAAATAATGCTTTGTCCGTCGCGGAGGTAAGAGGAGATTCATTTAAGCAGGTTTGTGTTTGTTTTTCCAGTCTGTTTAGGAGGAAGTTTTGGTGAAGTGTATCAAAACTTTGGACTGGTGCAGCACAATTGCAGTGAAACAATTGTTACTTAACCAAAGTTGTTTTAGAACATCCTCGATGGAGAACAGAGCACATCTGCGGCTGCTCCCTACAGGAAACTGGTGTACTCGTCCAATAAAAACTTGTTTTCTTCAAAGAAAGTTTTAAATGCACTGTGCCTGTGGTGGTGTGCTAGGCAAGTTGTAGTGTCTCAGTAGGCTCTGAGTTTACCAGCAACTCCCTCGAGGGCAGGACACACTTGCACCCCACACCCATCCCCCACAGGCATCACGCGTGGCTTGGGCAAACATATAAAAGCATATAAAAGGGCCCGAGTGCACGTTCTAGAGACCAGTTAATTAACTATACCCACAGTGTCTGAGTCACTTATTCTAGCAGTATAGTTCAAGTTCAAGTTCAGAAATGTATATAGCGCACTACTCACCCACACTGCTACAATGGCTACAAGGGGGTTTACCCCAAAGTGTAATCTGGCAGCTGTTTTTAATGTTTCTAGTCAGAGTAGTGCAACCTGCTCCTCAGTCCCCCCTCCTGCCTGCTGCCAGTGCATCGGCGAATGAGAAGGCACAGGGCGAGAAGACTGGCTATCGGCGCGAACATCAGCCCCCGCTGATAAGACCTCAGCAGCTGCAGCCGCCGACTGCCATGACTCTGTCCGTTGACTGGTTTGATCACTTCGAGCACAACAACACAGCTAGAGAGACATCCTTATATGAGGGTGAGGCATCGCAGGTAGCGCCATGCTGCGGACAGTTCTGCAAGAGGTGAGAGTCCTCCACCCGCTCCTGGGAGTGCCAACGTGGGCAGACATAAGAACTGCACCGATAGTACCTCGGGCGAAGGGGCCTCAAGTGTGAAAAGAGAGTGAATGTAGACAGAAAGAGCCGCTGCAAACTGCCTGCCAGCCCATTTGCACCCCGGTATGTCCCAAAGAGCTGCTGTGAAGGAGTGATGTGATCGGGTTGGGCGGAAGCCCGGAGCTGTGCCGCAAGCTGAGGTGCCAGATGGCAAAGTGAATGCTAAGCAGCAGCAGCACCGTGGCCATCTCTATGCCACATCCCTGCTCAGGTATATGTAAACTGACCTGCCTGCACGCAGTTGACTGAGACCGTGTGAGGCGGCCCCACCCGCTCAGGATGAGCCTACTGGCAGTGGCTGCCCCCTGCACTGAAGGCCCAGGGCCTCATTTATGAGAAGTGACGCATCGCTGCATGAAAGCAGCAATGCATCACTTCTCAGTGCGCCCTCCTTGCGTCATGATTGAAGCGTCATATTTAATGTATGACGCATCATGTCGCAAGGAGTTACAGATACGTCAGTATTTCTGATGTATCTGTAAGCGCAAAAGTGAGGCATTGCTGGAGTGTGTCACAAAAGTGAACCAACTCCAGCAATGTGTACTTTCACATGGGCAAGTACCATGTGAAAGGGCCTGCGTCAGTCTTAAGCCTGCTGTGAGGCAGGCGCAAGATTTTGACGCAACGACGTCCTAGAAGTGATGCTGTGAAATCTCATAGATTTCATTGCGTTACTTCTACGAGGCTTTTTGCGTGGGAACGCCCCCCCTGCATATATTATACCTGACACAGGAATAATGTAGCACATGGGTTTACAAAGTGACTTTGTAAATTGTGCGCAACAGGAGGCATGTTTTACGCCGTGACGCATCGGAAGCGCAAAACTGACGCAAGGCCTCATAAATGAGGCCCCCAGAGTCTACCTCCACAGCGAGTTTTCAGTTTGGGCCCCAGCATGATCTGCCGTCACAGGAGGACTCCCACGGCTGGTGAGGAGAAGCGCAGCAGCCCAGTGAACGGCAGTGCTATCCGATGGCCATTAGTAATTACTGCACCAGTGGAAAAGGAGCAGTTCACATAGAAACAGCCAGCAAAGGAACCAGACTTTAAGGAAACGTGGCAGCACCACTTACCATGCAAAGCCGTGTGAGACGGGCCTGCTGGCAGTAGATACAGACACCAATGCTGGTGTCTACTGCCTGCAGGCAGTAGACACCAGCATTGTACATACCCTCCACCTGCATCTTAAGCACTTTCCTGCACCGTGTCTGCCTGAGCCACTGCAACAGCCTGACTGAACTGGAGGCTGCAGCACCACCTAGCGGTTGCCTGTTGCAACGCAGCGTGACTGGGTAATTAGGCAGCTCAACCAGGTGAACATAATGTAATTGACAAGCTGCAGTATGCATGGATTCAAACCATGCAGCATAGCATAGAACAGTTAAGCACACTGACTGCCCATTGTCAGCAATTGAGAGCAGCAGAGAATTGAGAAGTAAGGCTGTGGTGCAACCTACAGACCAACTGTACCAGAGCATAGCACAAGACTGCAAATAAATGGCCCATTTTGAACACTGCTATGTACAACGCTGCCCTGTTCACCAAAGAGTATGCTAGGTCCTGTGACCTCACTGCAGGCAGCCAAAACAGTGGCTCCTGGAGCACTGCAGGGACCAGTTGATCAGCCAGTAACACACTAACCACTGAATTCCCCTGGTGGGTTTGAGCAGAGAAGACAAATTGGTCGACTTTCCCCTGAAACAGGGAGGAGAGTACTGCATTTCCCTAGATGGCCGTCTGTTGCCACTGAATGCTGCCAGAGAGTTGCCCCAGTCAAAGAGGAGACTATTTTTCCTCTGCAAGGCCCTGCTAATCAGCCAGCAACACACTGAATGCCACTTGCCCACCACTATCCTCCTGCTGCCAACGTATGCTGCTAGGAGCCAGCAACAACAGTCACCAGGCCCAAGAGTTTGGTGTGCCCCTAGAACAGTGGTTCCCAAACTTTTTTCACCCGTGGCTCCCTTGAGCTAATTGGCAGTTGGACGTGGCTCCACACCATTTTTTTACCGGTGGTTGGGGGGGGGGGGGGTTGTAAACAAGACCTCGGGAATACTTCCTGTTGGCTTCCTTAAATTAATTGGGATGCAATGAAGGTATTAGGGATAAAAAGGATAGCAGCTGCTAGCTAGATATTCACAAACTACCAGCAGACCATTAGTCTTTCTCAGAAGTGTTGTAAGCACATCAAGTAGTACCCGAATAGAGGAGGGGAGAAGATGGAGCTTGGGGTCAGAGCAACCGACTTTGGAACTGAGGAATCATTTTCGAGTCTGGTCTTGGCTCAACCTCCTGTGATCCTGTGCAAATCACCTAATCTCTCCGTATCTAAAAATGGAACATGTCCTTATGAAATGTCATTGGTGCTCATGTCTATATAAAAACTTCGGGGAAAAAATTTGTTTCATTTACTCTTTCAAAGCTATTTGCATCTAAATAATGGAAGGTGCTTGTGACTCCACAAAGAGCATGGCCCTCTCCCATGCTGCAACACCTTCCTTCCTGTCACTGACCAGCATCTCTTTCACAGCTCATCAGCAGCTGAAAGAGTTAATCACCTTTTTAAATGGTTAGAACTGCAAGGCGCCATTATGGGCATCATGTTTTGCCTTTAAGTAAGAAGTGTCTAGATTTTCATTAGCAGGCCAAATGCAGGCGGGCCTCACAGCTACTCCACGCTCTGACTCAGCGCTGTTCGTGGGGGTAGGTGTAGACGGTAATGACCACACGCCACTGAGGTACCTTACCCAATTGTGCCGGCCTCACGGGAGCAGACTGCGGGGCACTTAAGGACACCCCCTAGGGTAAGAATCAAGCCCCTTTCTTCCTCAGCTTTTAACATCTTCGTACTCAGTCTCAATTGAGATTGTCTTTGCTCTTATGATGCTTGGTGTATCTCTGTTTTTAATTGTCTGTGTTTGTGTGTATCACGTATAAGCATTTGCGAGCTAATAAGCAATAGAGCATCGCACTGACCTTATTCTTCTATTGCTTTTACATATTTTCTAGGTCGCATGACTATAGTAGGACCCTTTTGGCCTGCCCTTTTATTGACCTACTGGATGAGGTTGTAATTTCTTTTTTGTATATATTTTTCCACGGTGTAGTACTGAACACTTAGGTCCTGAAGAATTGCCATGACGGCAAGAAACATGTTGACCTGACCTGAGGGCTGCAGATATTCTACTGTGAGCATTCCCAGTTTATATCTCCCCTCCCACCCTTTTAATCAAGGGAGCCAACCACGCTAATAAAGTGTTTTGTGGACTGACTCACCTTTTTTAACGCACCTTCACCTCACGACTACACTTTTTCTCGCCCTCTCACACGCATGCACCATATGGCTGGAACAAAAGATCTCCGATAAAGAGCCCCTTCACGGGTGCCCGTCAGACATTGCAGCGCCAGTCTGACGAGGAGCAGAACCCATATGATGAAGCATGATACCTAGCTCACTGGGTGTGTGAGGGTTTTAGTTCCAAAAGGGATCCTTCCCCCTTTTCTTTCTTCTACGCTACACACTTACACTGTCCTTTACATTCCTACCGTGGAACTTTGTACCGTTTTTGTGTTACTAGGGCCTCTCATCTATGTCTGGGGCTTTAAGGCCACGGGAAGAAGGGGACCCTCCCCAGGGTTAAGCAGCTACAGTGAAAGTGGGCCTCTTCCCCTAATCGTCGCAGCGCAACACATGCCTGTGAGGCCCAGGGGAGAGAATCCCTTCCCCGGGATTCGCAGTGCTGCAGCATAGGTGTGAGTCCAAGACGAGGAAATACTTTTGTGAGACACGGCTACTGCAATTTCACCCCCGCATCTTGCGAGGTGAGATGACAGGAAGTACTTTGCATATCTTGCGCCGGCTAAGCTGCAATACGTTCATCCTGCATTCAGGCCCTGGTAGGGCCTCAAAAAGAAGCATAATATACACACGGCCAGACGCTATCTTTCTCACATTGTGCACGGCTCCCCTGGCTCCTGATAACGGCGCACCAGGGCACCGTGGCACACAGTTTGGGAACTACTGCCCTAGAAGGAAGACTGCTTGCCCAAGCCCGACTGCATTCACAGCAGAGACAAGGCTTGGAGGTGAGCACCCTCAGAGATGAATGCCCGAGAGAGGGGCCCTCTGCCACCACTGCAAGTGAGAAGAGTAGGGACACTCACAGACACTAACCAAGTTTCACAGAGAGCATGGTTGCCTGTCAGGCACCCAGCGCTACCCATGGGAAGGAAAGAGAGGGGAGTAAAGGCCTAGCGTGGGCCGAATGCAGGAAGAGATCGTCTACATCTCCACTGCATCAGAAACACCCCGCAGAGGGCCAGAGCCAATCAAGGGAGTACACCAACACTGCCATAAGACCGTGTCATACATCAGCCCATTAGAGGCCGGAGGAGAGTCACATGTACCCAAGTGGCAAGCTGCCACCACCATAACAAAGAGAAGAGAATGTGGCACAATGCCACATCAAGAAGGAAAGAAGAGTGACAACACTGTCACCCTGAAGAACCAGACGAACACTGGAAAGACCAACAAGGGGAGAAGAACAAGGAATCATTCCACAAGACAAGAGTACACCTGCAGACAAAAGACAACCAAATAATCAACAAAGACCACCTGAAACAGACATACAATACATATTCCGATGGTGTTGGAATACACTCAGTGTGTTAAAATACCCCTCACACACCAAAAGGGCCCTTGGTGTCATGCTTCATCATCGGGGTCTTCCCGCCCCCGCTGCGGGACGGGGCAGTGCTGCGACAAGCGGCTACGCCGGAGCACCTTTTAATTGTGAGTACTATGTGAGTGATAATGGAGTGAGTGTCAGTGAGGTCAGAAGTGATGAACAGTGAAATTAAAGTTAAAAAATACCTGGCCTGGTGTTTAGAAAAAATTATTTAATAGGCACTGGCTGGTATCGTTAAAAGGGGTGAGGCGGAGTGCAAGATCGGGTTACTAGTCTTGCTCTCCTGTGTGGGTCAACATGTTTCGGGGCGACATGCCCCTTCGTCAGGACCGGGATGTATAGATCCCCCTGTCACTCACTAATGCGCTCCCACAGATAGAGAGTGTTGTGTTTGATCAATGTGTATAAATAATTTAAATACACGTGAAAGAAGCTCGGTCAGTAATACTGATGATGTAAGCTTATTGAATGATGAGACAATGCCCCATGAGCCAAGCTGGGCGAAGGGTATAGAGGGTCCAATCAACCCCCACACCTCAGTGCTTCCTCCTTCGTCAGTGGCGTATACCCTTCGCCCAGCTTGGCTCATGGGGCATTGTCTCATCATTCAATAAGCTTACATCATCAGTATTACTGACCGAGCTTCTTTCACGTGTATTTAAATTATTTATACACATTGATCAAACACAACACTCTCTATCTGTGGGAGCGCATTAGTGAGTGACAGGGGGATCTATACATCCCGGTCCTGACGAAGGGGCATGTCGCCCCGAAACATGTTGACCCACACAGGAGAGCAAGACTAGTAACCCGATCTTGCACTCCGCCTCACCCCTTTTAACGATACCAGCCAGTGCCTATTAAATAATTTTTTCTAAACACCAGGCCAGGTATTTTTTAACTTTAATTTCACTGTTCATCACTTCTGACCTCACTGACACTCACTCCATTATCACTCACATAGTACTCACAATTAAAAGGTGCTCCGGCGTAGCCGCTTGTCGCAGCACTGCCCCGTCCCGCAGCGGGGGCGGGAAGACCCCGATGATGAAGCATGACACCAAGGGCCCTTTTGGTGTGTGAGGGGTATTTTAACACACTGAGTGTATTCCAACACCATCGGAATATGTATTGTATGTCTGTTTCAGGTGGTCTTTGTTGATTATTTAGACGTTCATAAGAGGAGGATTAGCCCACCGCGGTGCCTTGTTGCACCACCTCTTCACTCCCTTTGTTGATATTTTTGACAAAAGACAACCACCAAGGGGGACGCCATCCCTGGAAACAGCTCAACAGGAGAATCAAACGTAAGCAGCAGCAAGCGCAAACCACATCTCTCTCCAATGCTTCCCAGTGCGTCCATCAATTCCGGATCGTCTGCAGTCTAAGTCAAACAGCATCCCTGCTCATGACCACAGATGCCAGTGCTTAAGAACAGCCTCAGTTAAGACACCGAATTACGTGGCTGTGAAGTCTCTACAGCCATCCTCACTCCCAGTGAATCACCACCACATCATCATCGCCATTATGACAACCACAACTTCATTGCCATATGCATCACCCAATCCAGCCAAGGAGCAAGTCTTCACCAGGGTGGGGCCTTGCACCTGCAAAGCACCAAGAGGCTGAGGTGCCACTGGCAAATCTGGTCATCGAGTGACGTGATGCCTCAAGAGAAGATAGTAGCGGGTTCCTCCGATGTACCTGATGCACCAAGTTTGAGTAGTCCGACACCAACAGCATCACCGCAAGAACACACAGGTCCATCCAACAGTGTGTAGGTGGATATTGATCTGAAGGACAGGCTGCCAAAGAATTCTGACTGTTTGGATGCCTTGTTCTTGCACAGTAGTAGCTGGATGAATTATGGACATGTGCCGAGATGCCTGGGTGCTCCCAGTTCCACCTGTCCAACGTTGTCCCGCGGTCTGCCTCTCAAGACTAAGAGACTGTGTGGTGTCTCATGTGCATAGTTTATTTCCATATGTTGGACTTTGTTTTGTTTTTAATAAAGTTGTGCTGGAAACGTTATAGTGTCTCAGCAGGCACTGAGTTTACCAGCCACTCCCTCCAGGGCTGGACACACTTGCACCCCACACCCATCCACCACAGGCGTCATGAGCGATGTGGACCTACAAATAAAAGGGCCCAAGTGCACGTAACCAGTTAATTAACTATACCCTCGGTGTCTGTGTTACTTATTCTAACAGTATGCGGGCCTAGGGCCCATAACATTACAGTGCCCTTTCAAATTTGCGAAATCTGAGGCAGGTGATCAATGCTATAATACAATAGGATCCATTTCGCCTTCGAAATCAGGATTTTAAAAGGAGTCTTTAATGTATTACCGCATTTCTGGTGTAATAATGCCACCTAGTGGTGAAAGAGGTTAATGCACAACAAACACAATCGCGTAGTCTCTGAAGACGGGCAAGTAGCCAAATCTTCCAAAAACATGACTTTTTCTTCCTGAACCGGATTCCCCCAGAACCGCAGACGCCTCACTTTAGATTGAATCGGAAGTGCTGTGAGTGGCTTTTATAGGAGGAGCTCAGCATTTGTTAAGCGTCTATGACCCAAAATATAGGTGTTTTTAAGAGCTAGGCCAACTCGTTAGCATAATAAATAAGGACGTCACTGAATGTCACTGCACAAGCTTGCTTACCTGGATGATGAATTACACAATCTCTGAGGATGGCATTGTACTAAATCACTTTACAAGCTGAAACCAAGATTAGAAGAAAGTAATGTGTGAATTGTGGCCCATCTCCATTTACCTTCTCTCTCCTCATCGTATCTTCTAGATCTTCTAGTTAATTTCTCACCTTTCCTCGGTCGCTATCCTTGCATACCAACCGACCACTTACTTTCTCTCTTACCGCCCTTCCCAAAGGGTTTCCCCCCAGCCCTGTATAACCTCCCCTGCCCTCTTCCTTCTACCTCTTAATTTCTTACTCTCCTGGTCCTCTGTCATCTGTCCCTACAATCTATTACCCTGTGGTGAACACCGTGAGTGTGCGTGCTCCCTTTTCCTAGAAGAGTGGACAGGGGTGTGTGTACCAGTACTTTAAACCGGCGGGGGATCTTACCATGGACTCCTTCATGGACGCTCACTAGGGCGGCCGTCTACTACATATAAGCGTATTCAAATCGATATATATATATTACAAGAATATAAGTTCAACAATAAGCAAGTGATTGTATGTACAAGTATCCGCTACTGTTGTTTATCAGGTAACCTTTTAAGAGTGCTGGGTGCGGTTCCTTTATATACTTACAGGGCACTTCGGGGTCTGTACCAAAGTTAATTCAATTCCTCCATGTGCACCAACTTCATGCTAGGGGCAGCTGCTGCTCCGCAATGGCGGAGGAGATCTCCCAACTGGTCAGAATCCATCAATGATAATAAAACAAATATCATTTTATTTTTCTGTGAGGGGCTCTAGCTGACTATGCACGTATGCTGGCTGGGGCGTGGCGGGGCGATATCAGACAGGAGCGGGTACTTAGAAGTCCACACGTAAGTTTGTCCGGCTGTCTCAGGTTGGCCAAACAGACATGCACATTTCTCCAACCAAGCTGTGCTGAAAAGATGCAGACTCCCAGTGTCTGAGCGGCAGAACAGGTCGCTTAGACGAATCAAGACACTGTTCTCATATTATAAGTGCAGAGTCTCAATTGGCTGGGCAGCCTGTGACTTCCCATAGACTGCTGGGTAGTGAAGCAGTGAGGCGGCTGTCGGCGTCGGAGCAGCAAGAGGCAAGTTCCTTTTTAATATTTTATTTTTACCCTTATTCCCCCCCACCCATCCTCCCTCCCTTACCTCCTCCTCTCCCCCTTACCCATACTCCCTCCTTCTGCCCGCCCCACTTTCGTTGAGTGACGGCTTCCCCTGCTGCCTGATTAGGCATCCAGAGACGAGCAGGATGGCTGCTAAGGGAAAGGGCTGAGAGTGCTGTTGCATGCCCTGAACAAGTCCAACTACTCCTTCCCTCTACTTCAAGCTCTTGTCCCATAATGGAACAAAATGTTGAAAAAAAAGTACGCATGACGGTAGCAGGAAGGCAGAGAAACAAATGAGAGTCAATCAAGAATCATTGTGTCCTACACACCCGAAATATTACAAGGTGCAGGGAAGTCTCTCGCACCAGTTTCTTGTCTTATTCTAGACAGCCTCTCCTCGTGCTGGGCATAGGTAGAAGCTGTTTACTTGCAAAAGGATTACAGGGCTTACATACCGCGCATTGCGTAACATTGGATTGGAGTCTTTTTTGTAACTCATCTTCTTGCTTCCTATTCAATGGGTTTCCTTGTCTCTGCTTGTCCATTTTGTGTTTATCCCACCCTTTGTAAATAACCTCTTTGCCTTCTATTTGACTGCATGTCTTCTAGCCTGCCCCTTTTCACTTAGAGAACTACTATTTTTCTTTTTGCATAAGCACTCTGAGAGTGAATGTGTTTTCCAGCTACCTCCCTCGTTTGTTCCTCCCCCTTCCCCACCTCCTCTGGTGCTTCCCAAGAATCCTCTGTTTTTTAGGCGGTCGGGGGAGGGGTTGATTCTCTGTAGTTCTTATTCTCTTCCCTCCCAAAAGGCCTGCTGTGGTACACTTAATGACAGTGCTTGTGGCTTTTACTCTCTCCTATCCATTTTCCACTTTATCCTTGACCTGCTCCCACAGCATAAGGACTTTGTAAAATAAACCTATCACTGTGCCGTTATCGCCTGGCCTAATAGTTATAGCAAAAGAATTTGAATCAGATTTGAATTTGTATTCTTACTGAGGCGTGTTGTCTTTTACCTTTATGTGAAAAATGCACTTTAAATGTCCTTTCATCCTAAATAAACAAATAAGAGTATATGCTGGCTTTTAGGTTTTACTGAAGATTTACGTTTAATTTAAACAAAAACAACAAGATCAATCTCAGTCACGTCTCCAACATAATTATCAGTTTAGTTAAAAATGAATTAATTGAATGCCTGCATAAAGCCAGAGTAAAGTGTTTTAAAAAAAAATCATATTACCCGGTTACATTTGACTTTTTTTGTGGCAGCGTTTAGTTTGATCTTGTTTCTGTGCCTTGATTTAATGCAGGGGTAGGCGCTCATAGCATGGCCTGCCTCCCAATTTCCTTTTGAGTGTAAGCTCTCACTGTAATTGTTGTTCAAGATCAGTGTTCCAAGGGCAGAGCAGCCTGTGTATGTTGGAGGGGGTTGGAGAACAAAGCCGTCAAACTCATGAAGGCATTCTTTCTTGCACAAAATGCTGAATTATTTATTATCGCCATGAATGTTGAATTTAGCTTTAAAAAAAGTGACAATATTTTTCTGTTAAAAAATATCCTTTTCACACATAATATCCAATTGTCGCTGGTAAGATCCAACTTACAGACTCAACTAGGCCTGTGGCAGCGTAATTCAAGGGAGGTTACTTTAGTCTTGGTACACAAAATTACCATAATTATGCGATTTCACATCATTCTATGCAATTTGGGGTAAAAATTCACTGTGAATGTCTCTTGCTGTAAACATGTACTGCATTCGCACAGGAAAAAAGAACAAGAGCAGCGGTGTGCAATGCTTTTTTGCACTTTTGCACACGAAAAGATGCAAGGGTGCATTTTGTGCTAACATATAGCACATCATGAATTTGCATTTAATATCACTTTGCCAAAATTGCATGTAATTACATGAATTTCTCACATCCCTATCCCCAGCTTTGAAGCCTTCAGAAGATGTACACACACACACACACACCCACACACACACACACACACACACACACACACCCACACACACACACACACACACACACACGCACACACACACACACGCACGCACGCACGCACACACACACACACACGCACGCACGCACGCACGCACACACACACACGCACGCACACACACACACACACACACACACACAAGAGTTTCAGCCCGGTGCTGTTTCTCAGAACAAATATTCACAAAACTTTTAAAAAAAACCCTGTTCATCCCCCTCAGCTCCTTCCTGGAAAGTTTCACCACAATCTGTCAAGCACAGGCAAATAGAAAGAGGGGTGGGAGGGGTAAAACAAATATTGATTTATCATGTTATTCCTGTAGGAAACCTCAGTCCCTGCTACAAAAAATGGTTGAACGGAATTACACCAAATTTAGTAAAAACTTTGAACTTTACTCAGAAGGCATTCTTTTTGATTAACTGTAATTCTGTTCATCTGTTTGAGAAAACAGCATTTAATAAAACAATGTAAGAAGGGGGCTGGATGAGTACATTCTGAACCCAAGGAAATGTGGAGGAAGGGCCTGTTTTTGAGGGTCCCAAAAGGAACACATATAAAGATTTATAACAGATTTTAGTTACAATATAAATCACCGGTTGGTAGTACCACACTAATTTTAGGAGTTGTGGTGTGTTCTAGTGTGATTTTACCCTATGAGAAATGTTGATCCTCTGCTGGATATGCTGAACCATATTTGAGTGAAAACTGTTTATTTTGTGATTTTATCATAGAGGTTATTGGAGGTGCTTCTGAAGCTAAAGTGAAAGCACATTTTCTGTAAATTCATACTGTCTTTTTGAGCCAATTGAGACTAAAGCCTGATATTCTGCATAAAACATGTAAATCTAACCACAGCAGCCTGTCTGTTGACACCAAAGTGTTCTACGGCAGCTTCCCACAGTGTTCTAATGAGCAACTAGAGCGCTGACAAAACTGTGGCACACCTGAAGGAGTCTTCATGGATTCATGGTGGGTTTTCTGAGTGCAACAAGCAGGATATGAGGTATAGCTGTGAAATCCCCCACATTAAGACAACAGGTTTTCTTTTTACGAGCATTGAGGAGCACGAGAAACGTAATGGCTCTGTAGACATTAAAGCGATCAGCAACTTATTAAACTTTGAATAATATTCGAAAATGTGGTCATTATTTACCTTTATGAGATGTGCCTGTTTAATGCCTCATTTGACACAGAATTTACACGGCTTTACATCTATACATTAGTCAATAAGGTACGCACAACCAAGCACTATGGACAAGCCGCTGTAGTATGTACAAGTACCCTACACAAATTCCTGAAATGAGCAGATTGGTGTATACTATTTTAACAATGTTTAAGATCATACACCAACTTGAACCATTTGGGAGTCACCCATAGATTATACATTCTATAACAATATATAAATGTTTCAGAATTTCAATGAATTTATGAAAATAAAATCAGCATTTTTTTAAATCTGCAGATTATACAGAATTTGTTTGCAGACACAGACACACATGGGAAGGCTAATCTTAGTATGTGTACAGAAATCTACATGTTAATGTATTATTAGAAGCTTTACTTTTTTGCATATCTTTTGGCAACAGGCCTTTGAATTAACCTATTGGAAACGAATGTCTGCAACTCCCTAGTAGCTTGATTAAATGAAGAAATACTTGCACTTGAAACTTTACTGGTAGCTAAAATGTGCACCATATAACTTTAGCACCACTGTTTCTATTTTGTACATGTACAAAAATTCAATCTATGCTGCGTTCTGTCATGGACCCTTTACTACCTACTTTATTTGTCAGAACAACTGGTTTCCTGGGGCACCAGGGATTACTGAGATCCAGTTGCCTCTATTGGAATTGGTCACCACTGGTTGTAGGAAGCTGGTTCTGTATATACTATACCAAAATGAGGTATAGTTTGCACATAGACCAGTGGAACCCAAAACGTAGGCAGAGGTAAAGTCGATAGCACCTCACTCTCTATTTGTGGTAGTGTGGTCGAGCAGTAAGGTTTTATCAGAGGACAGTGTTAAGCATTTGTTGTACACACTCAGTCAGCAAACACATTTACACTCAAAGACTGAAACTCAGACCAATTGTATTTTGTATAGAAATATTCTTGTAGTTATTTTATTTTCTAGAACCAAGCAAGCCTGGCACAGGTAAGCAATAAATACTTCACAGTAGTAATGCAGTTTGTAAACAGTTTGGAATGCAATTGTAAATGTACTTTGATTTGATTACATAAATGTTATTGCTTTTCAGAATACAGTGCACATACTTTGTATAGGATATTTAGTAAAATGACGGGTGTTACTTTTGAAATTACTTTTCTTACACAGTGCAGGTAAGTAAAAGCATTTTTGTTAGTTTAGACAATTTCAAAGAATGTCTTTAGGTTTTCCAACACCACACTTCAAAACTTTTTAAGTCAAGATGGCGGCCGTGGCATGGGCTTTGTAAGCAGCTCAGTCCTTTGCTCTGGGTTTTAGGGAAGAGAACTGCTATTCGTGCCGACCCTGACCCGCCTTTCAGAATACGACGGTTTTGGAGTGTGGAAGCAGTGACCTGTGCTTTGTGATGTACTTTTTGCCGGCTGAAAACGCGACGGAGATACGATAAGCTGGGAGCATCTGGGTTAACCCATAAGCGGTTTCTTACAGGCAGAGACGTGACGGAGCTTCGGTACGCTGTGAGTACCTGTGCGGACCCTCAGCAGCTCGGCGTATATTGCGCGGATGCTGGTCGGCTTCCTCCTTTTTCGTCACAGAGCCCCATTCTGGCGGCTCCCTGCCCTATTGTTTGGATTCCACTGCGGAGTTGTCCGCAGACGCGGAGGAGCCACGGCTCGAAAGAAAATGCCGCCGAAGGTGACCACACTGGCAGTAGTCAGGGATGAGACCCTGGCCTTATACCTCTCAGGGCTCTCAAACCTCTGTGGCGGTAGAGAGCGGGGGGCAGTAGCCTCAGGTGCTTGGCACCCTTTGTCCACTCTCCCTCCTGTCAGGTCAGGTATGACATCCTGGCACTGACCCACCAGCCTCAGACCGGTACCTGGCACTGGACCAGAGACTGGGGTGGGCTCCCCTACACCCGGTCCTCTTCCTTGGGGCTCTGTACCCTCCCATTTGTGCCCAGAGTCATTAAACCAACAAAAACAGGTCAGAGAGAATATTGGAGAAAGGCAAAAAGTTCAGGGATGACCCTGCCAAAAGGGCCAAGTCCAACACCCAGACTCAAGCACTACTCATGACAGAGGCAGCAGTTCCTTATCGACTGCTATGGTAGGCAGAGGTAAAGGTGGCGTAGTCCAACCTCCCCGTACCCCGGGAATGAAAAGACGCGATTTTAAATGGTCTGTCCCCCAATCCCTGATAAGGACTCCTTAGGTGGACTGGAGGAGCGGAACCACGTGCACCCGCCAGGGCCTACCGTTTCCGGGATGAGGATAGCAGGCTTTGCTGCTCGTCACTTCCCAGGACACGTGACTCTGTCTGCTGTCAATCTCTGTTCTGGCAGGACCTGTGATTTGTTGCCACCCGCCCCCTCCACAGGCATCAGTCTTTTCCTCTGGAGATGCCACTGAGCGAGACTCATATGTTCCCAAAATAGCACCGGATGGCGACAGCCTCTGGGTACAGGTGCCAGGTGTGCGTGCACTCGGGCGATCTGTTTGAGAAGGACTCCGAAAGAAAAGACACAGTGAGAATGTTTTACCGCTATTGCCCCATCAGTGCTGGAATTGGGTAAAAAGTAAAAATGTATGAGTTCCCTGTGACTGAGGAAGGGAGGGGGGAATCTCGAGGAGTGAGCTTAAAAAGCAGAATTTGACAGTCAACTTGTACATTTGTTGAAAGATCTTAAAGGCAGGGCTTTAAGCGGGCCGGATCTCACCAATGCTGAGCACCTGCAGTTTTTTAAACGGGGGCTCGAAACGGGTCTCTATCAGGCTCTGTTTTGTGTCCTGGCACAGGTGTTTCATTTTCTTCCGGACTGCAGTGACAGCAGGGGCATCGATGTGCGCATGCTCACACTGCGCACTTCTCACTAGTGGAGCAGTTACGGCATGACCTCATAGAAGGTGAGTGTTTTGGGGGAAGGGAAATCCTTTAAAGAGAGTCCATTTACTCTCTGGATTACCCTTCTCTTTTTAGGTCTCACCTAGCGATGCAGCGTATGCGCTATCGCCTTGGCAAGACCTATTCTTGTTGGTTTCTCTGCCGAAGGGGGACAGATGTGCACTCCGTACACGTGCACATCTCCTGTCTCCATGTGCAGCCCATACGCGTGCACATCTCCTGTCCCCGTGTTGGGCTGACTGGCTCACAGTGCTTAATGGTGGGTATGCTGTAAGCTGAGCCCTGCAACCTCTTGTGCCCGGAGTCTCACGTAGGTTGTGTCCAGTGTCTGGGTCTAGTTTAAACAGGATGTAGTACTTTTATTTTTTAAAGTGCCCTGTTTTCAGTTGTAAACGTGTATTTCTACATATCGAGCCAATTTAGGCATTTATTTTGAGGGTTGCCTTGTTTCTAAGCAGACCCTATTTTTGGCAAAGAATTATGGAAAGGGAAGATAGTGGTTTGGCCAGGATCACGTACCTTATTTGTGTAATAGTGAAGCTGTGATTAGAGCTGGAATCTTCTAGTGCAGTCCGAAGTGGAATATTATGGGTTCAGTTCTTCAAACAATTATGAAGGTGAATACACCTGGGTCTTTTATGGAGGTTAATCCAGGCGTAGGAATCAGAGTGTAGATTTATTACACTAGTAAAGAGATTTACTTCCATGCATTGTGCGACCAATGGGCAGGGTAAGGACGTTACGTGGTGTGAATGCTCTGGGACTGGAAGTTTCTCCCCGCAAAGCTTGAGTGTTTGTGGGTGTTCTCGCAATCCATTTCCTCCTCTGACACGGTCCAAAATGTAATATTGTCCGGGCAGGAGTACGTCTTTAAAGAGGGTGGCAAGGGAGAACAGACTCACCTAAAATTGTTTGTGATGCAGGGGAATGGGTTTCTGTAATTGAGAAGGATTTGCGCATGCGTAAATGTACGTTACCTATATTTGTTTTCAAAAATACCCATATGAGAACGTTGAGATTTACAAAAAATTCCACAACTGGCCTCACGAAAGTGTGATTATCATCTTGGTTTCCCAGCAGTACGCCTACAATTCTCTGCAAATTCCAAAATGTCGGAAATTTACTACTGGGTGACTTTTCTTCAGAATCGATCCTATATCTGTCGCAACCAGGTCAGCAGAGCTGTTGTAGAGCCAGAGAACCAGGTCAGCAGAGCTGCCAGAGAACCAGGTCAGCAGAGCTGCTTCAATGCCAGAGAACCAGGTCAGCAGAGCCGCTTCAAATCCAGAGAACCAGGTCAGCAGAGCTGCTTCAAAGCCAGAGAACCAGGTGAGCAGAGCTGCTTCAAAGCCAGAGAACCAGGTCAGCAGAGCTACTTCAAAGCCAGAGAACCAGGTCAGCAGAGCTGCTTTAGAGCCATAGAACCAGGTCTGCAGAACCGCTACAGAGCCAGAGAACCAGGTCAGCAGAGCTGCTTCAAAGCCAGAGAACCAGGTCAGCAGGGCCGCTTTAGAGCCATAGAACCAGGGCAGCAGAGCTGCTCTGGAGCCTAAGAACCTGGTCAGCAGAGCTGCTCTAGAGCCTAAGTACCAGGTCAGCAGAGCTGCTCTAGAGCCAGAGAACCAGGTCAGCAGAGCTGATGTAGAGCCGGAGAAACCAGGTCAGCAGAGCTGCTTTAGAGCCAGAGAACCAGGTCAGCAGAGCTGCTCTAGAGGCAGAGAACCAAGTCAACAGAGCTGCTGAAGAGGCAGAGAAGAGGGTTAGCAGAGCTGCTTTAGAGCCAGAGAACTAGGTCAGCAGAGCTGCTTTAGAGCTAGAGAACCAGGTCTGCAGAGCTGGTTTAGAGCCAGAGAAACAGGACATTGGGGCTTATTTACAACCTCCTTGCTCCGCCGCAGCGTCACTTTTTCCCACACAAAAAGTGAAGCTCTGGTGGTGCAAGGGACTTGTAAATAAGCCCCATTGTACCCATTCGAAGGCAATAAAACTGTTACGTAACCTTCACACCACGGAAAAGGTGAAATAAAGCACAAGTTTCTAAAGTTATTGCTCTTTCCACAGTTACTGTTAACTTAACCCCTTCGATGCTGGCGACGGAACCATTCCGTCATCAGACACGGTTGAGCTGTGCTGATGACGGAATCGTTCCGTCACGACCACACCCATTATCATTGGGGCCCAGCACAGGGGGAAAATATCAACAGCAGCGATGAGGTTAAGGCTCCTGCCTGAGGTCTCCTACATTTATTGTAATTTAAAAATTCAGGTATCAAAATGCAAAGTTGTGTGAGCTATTAGCCTTACACTGGCTGAAGAACTGCGTCCTACCATAGGACTGTTACGAGTGTCTACAAATCTAAGATTGTATTTTGGGAAGTAGATGATGCAACTCATGCCTACAACATAAAACAAGTATTTGCAATGCAATTGGGCTGGCATCACTAAAAGTTTGATCTATTGGCGTTGCAAATGATAATGTTTGTTAGTCTTTGTATTTTTTGTTAAAAAATATTCCAGCAGAAGCATAAATAATTAAAACAAATTTTCGTAGACCACCACCACTAACACCACCAGTACCACCACCGCCACCAGTACCAATACCACCACCACTACCGCTACAATCACCACAAGTACCATAACCACCACTACAATTATTACTATTACTACTCTGTGGTGATAGTAATAATAGTGGTATTTATGGTACTGGTGGAAAATTACTATTATAAATTACAGTACCTGTTAATTTTTCAAAAGGCATTGCCATTTACAATATCAATAGCTCTAAAACTCGCAGTTGCGAGACCTATTGCATTGTAAATGCTTGTTGAAACTGGGGAGCAGCAACATTGTTGTGGTGTCATCAGGGCTTAAGCGGAAGCTTTTGCAATAAAATATACCAGCCATAGTTGCTGCTTATTTATCTTATGCCACTAACAACCATTGACAAAGTCAATAGTCCTGACTTCTTGTAAGTACGATGTTACTTGTTGAATCATATATCTGGATGCAATGACAGAAACAGCAAAATCCAAGTGGGGCAGCACATTATGCTAAGCACAGACTTTTAGCTTACGTGCTTTTAAGCCACACCCTTAATTACATTGACCACGCCCCTTTGAGACACACCCGTTTTTTCATGCCACTTAAAGCCCTGCTTATAGGGTTAAGACACCTGCTGCAGAGATCTTTGTGGGTACAGCAATTTTACGGGTTTATAATAGTAGAAAGATAACTGGTAGTTAATGCAATTCTGGGAGAGTTCTGTGTTTTGTCCAATCACAGTTTTGACTGAAAGTTGCATAGAGGGTTAATGTGCCAGCTGCAAATCACTTACTGTAAAATGCAGATCATGTATTTTTATTTTTAGGAAGAGAGGTAAGTATGCTACTGCTTTTAACACCGAGATCATTCTATCACTTCCAGTTCATTAGTTGCAAGTCTAATATAGCACAGTGTCCTATTTACCGACATCTAAGGGCTCATGGGTTTAGATCCTGCTTGGTTTTTGGTCAATCTGTTATTCTAAAATTGAAAAAGGCTCAACTCTAATTAATATGGTTGTTAGTGCAGACAACTTTAAATCACTGAATTAGGTTTTATATCGTGACTTTGATTTTCTCCAGACTATTCAGGCTTAACATATACATTCTACAAGTCTGAACGATATAGGATTAATAAACCTTATAACCTAATTGTTTTAAGTAACATTTACTGCAAATTGATTTACAACCTTGTACAATTTATGGTGTTTCTGTGCCCTGCTGGAAATAGAAATAAGAAAGCTGCCTCTCTGCCTGCAGGTTGCTGCACCGACCAGACATGCTGACACGGCAGAATTATGTCCCAGTGTCTGAAAAGGACACCAGGACAAACTCAGCTTATTTCTCTGGGTCAGCCAGATCCGAGCTATCCCCTGATGCGAACCCCCTTCTTTCCAGCACTGCTCCCCCAAAAGTCTTTCTTCATTTGGTCTTCAATGTATATGCAGAGCCACTCGAATTCAGTGACTCAGCGATTGCCGCGTTTTTGTTATTATGATGTGCCACATACATTTGCAACATAATGCATCATCCCCTGCATAATCTACAGATTTTAAACAAAATAATTTGTTTTCTAGCTGAAATGGATCAAAAATTACTAAAACGATGGCGACACGTGTTCCTGCGCATTGCAAATCACTTCACAAAGGTTGACTGGTCATCTTCATTTGCTTATTGTTGTATTTTGTTATTAAAGTTAGTTCTATTGAGCTGAAATCTTAAGTGTTGCCATGTGTAGAAGTACAACATAATGAAGTAATACCACTAAAAAAGTGCAGTATTACGCTGCATAATTTACCTTTTCTACCTGAATAATTTAGTCAACCCTGCCACATAATTTGGTCCTCTTCTGTTGCATTATTGTAGTTGCCCTGTGCATAGGATAACTCAAAAACATTAATGCTTGGTTATTAGATACATTACTGTGCAAGTACATATGTAAAACTCTCTATCACGTATTTAGGTCTGGTTTACACTATACAAGATTGCTCAATCAAAAAACAAAATTCGCCTCCAACACAAACGGCGAAATCTAGGATAGACTTTCACGTGCACACACCACTGAGCATAGAAATGTCACAAGAACTACCCATGCAAAGCACTAGATCTCTGTAGGTCAGTACTGTCTGTTTACCATACACCGAAAAGAGACGCTTACCCCTGGCACTAGCACAGCCACACCTCACTCAGTGACCACATACAGGACTCAGTGACCACATACTGGTCACTGATTGAAAAAAAATGTACGTTCAGAGGTGTAAATGCGCCAAAAATTCAAACTGCGCACATTGTTCCGGCTTCGAAAAAAGCCCTGAGGTCAAGAAAGGAACAGACTGCAGGCTTCCACTAAGCATTTATGAACTAAATGACATACACAAAATGAGGTAAATACTTGTAACTGCGTGCCATCTCGATATCGCCCGACCACTGTGTTTGTTTGTATACCTCGCATTAATGTCCTGGGACTCTGAAGTGGCATGCTTTTCCCAAGTCATAATGAGCACATTTAGAACAAGCAGCCCTCCGGCCACAGTCACCCTCACCCAACACTGCACCACTGTCACTAACCTGTTCAATGGTGCTGGGTGGGACGGGATAGATCTATCTATGCACTTGACTCAATCTAGAGAAACTAAAACTTGAGATATGTTAGAACCTATCGTGGTCAGTTATAGTGAAGAAGAAATAAGTGCCTTGGTGTCTAAAACTCCATCACTGTTAAGTGGTGATAAAGCAGCTACACAGATAACGAATGTTGACAAAATAGAAAGATTAAAACAACTAAAGAAAACAAAATACACAGTTACACGCACAAGTACTGTCTGAACATCTAAAGAATAATACGATTCCTGTGGGTCTGCAGGTGGAAAACATTCCTGTAATTTTTACAACCGACAAAACATATCTAAATAGATTTGGTGGAGCCGGTACTAAATGTTCAGTGGACTGGATGGCCCTCTCTGTTGAGACGGCACTAAGACTACATGAGGAGGAATTGAGAGAAATAGAAGCTCTTGAAAAAGAAATTCTAGGTGATACCACAATCAAGGATAGTAAAATATTGTTAGAAGCAGCAGAAAAGACCACCGCTGACTTTACCATTCACAACACTAACGTAAAGATTACAAAAGTTGGTAAAGACATAAAAAACTTTAAGTTAGAAGAAGTCTATCCCTTCCTTAAAGAAGATTTTTATATCAATAACAATCCCAATTCATTAAACCTACAATATAGAGGAAGATCTAGAAATAAGTTAATTACTTTCTATGATACCTCTTCAGACTCAGATCAGGGGTCAAATAGCGGATACTACCCCCATCCCCAATTTTCTAGACCAAGACAACCCTTTTTAGGCTGAGGGAGGTCAGACCATGGGGAGGGAGCCAAAGGTGGAGAAGTTACAACCAACAAGGGGGCTATACCCTCCACAAGGAGAGCACCAACAACAGAACACTATCAAAACCCAGAAGCAGAGACCTTCCGGACATGGAAGAAGACATACAGACGATGAGGCAAGGGGAAGTAGAGTTGATTCCAATCTATAATTTGTCGAACTATACCCCCACAAATGATGAATTAGCTATTCTAGCTAAAGGACTTACATTTGTACCTTCTAAATTACAGAACCCTATAGATACAAAAACAGAGGTTTTGGGATTCCTCAGAAAAGTTAGACTAAAAGCATACTTTATAGAACGTGAAAGTATTGAACAGAAGAACATCAGTGGTTTAACACCTTGCGTGCTGCCCCGATTTCCCCCCGGTGCTGGACATTCCATAACTGGGTGTGGTCGTGACGGAACCATTCCGTCATCAGCACAGCTCAACCGTGACTGATGACGGAATGGTTCCGTCACAAGCATCGAAGGGGTTAAGAAATAAATCAAAATTTCTACCTGACAGTATCCTTCTTCCACCGGAGGTCCTAATCTTTGAAAATCAAGTGCAGGGGAAACTCGATGACTTACATACCAAAAAAATCTTCTACAACAATAATTGTAGTAAATCAGAGCTGGTAGCACTTGAACATCTTTCTTCCAATCCGGTAGTAACTGTGAAACCGGCAGACAAGGGCGGCGGAATCGTCCTATGGGAAACATCTAAATACAACCAAGAAGTGATGAATCAATTATCGAATGAATTACATTATAGACCATTGGAAGATAACCCATCCTCTAGACTTAAACAGCAGATTCTAGAAATTACACAGGAAGGCCTTGACAGGGGGTGGCTATGTTGAAATGAATTTGATTTCTTAAACAATGATCAAAACAAAAAAATTCCAAACTTCTATGTACTTCCCAAAGTGCATAAGTCGCTGATTGATCCGCCCGGTAGACCAATTGTGGCGGCATGTGGGTCTATATTGGAGCCCCTAGCTAAGTATGTAGATGTATTTTTACTTCCACTGGTAAAGAACACCCCAACTTTTGTAAGAGACACCATGGATTTGATATCGAAGGTGGAGGGACTAGCATTTAATCCTGATGTATCAAGCTTTATATAGGGCAGACAGTCCAAGCTGTCAGAAAACGTATATTATAACATAAGTCAAGAGTAAAATTGTAAATTGTAAATTGATACTTGTATAGCACACTACTCACCCGTAAGGGTCTCAAGGCGCTTGTACGAATACCGCTGTGGAACCCATCCTGGCTTTCCCTGTGAGGCGTTCACTTCTGGGCACCCACAAGGTGGAGGCCAGGCATCCTTAGCGTTGTGGGGGCCGTTGTGGAGATTAAGCAAGCTATTGCCCAGAGTTGCAGAGTTGGACTCCATGATGGGAATAGGCACTGAGGCGAGAATTATCAGGTCCGTGGAATTTTTGAGCCCAGGACCCGCCGAGGCGGGGAATTGAACCCTGGTCCCGGGCTAGACCTCTGCATGTACAGTAACAAATACTAACAGAGGAGAGGTAGAAACCAGAATAAACCGTTTGGAGGCAAGATTAATTGAAAAATATCAGACAGCTAGAACAGGTCTCAATGACAGAGATGAGATTTGGGCATTGCTAGAATAAAGAAAAGAATCAGTCTGTGTACTGCAAAGTGAGAGTGTAAAAAGAGTGCAAAAAGAGGCTGCTGTTTTCTCTGTAATTTTTCCTGAAATTCTTTTTATAATTTTCTCTGGACTTCGCTATTAGATTGTGAGAGGTGTTGGCATCACACTGGGTTATAAGGTGATCAAAAATTATAACTTTCTTTAGTTTTAGAAATCCTTTTAATTGTTTTTAGAATGATTCGTAAACAGGAACGAGGTGACTCTATGAGACTTGCCCGTTCTTTTGTAATTGTTGGTTTCAGACTGCGGTATTATAATGTGTAATCACACTCAAGAGAGTCTGTCCGCTTTTTATGTCAATGCGCTTTTGCTCTTAATGGGTAAACATCGCGGCATTTGAGAAACGAGAATAGCCGGGTGTAGCGTAGTCCGCTGTCTAAGTCTATTATGGAAGCAATGCGGGCTACATTTAAAACGGGTAGCCATCTCCGGACGTACTCCTAGTTGAGATGGAGAGCTGAAAGGATTTCCTTTTCATACGGAGGATCGGCTCACAGGTATTTAGTTTTTTCCGGAGAAAAATGTCCCTAGCTTATGTTAAAATATAAGTTGGTGAATTGAGAGTGATTACGTAACATTCTTGCCCTAGGAACTATTGGGAGAGATAGAATCTAACATGACGATAAAGTCTGTATCCTCGGCTTTCCTTTATGGAGGGTAAGTCCGATCTTTACGGTACCCATAGCGATAATATTTACCTAAGGAATATAAGATGGTTCATTGGGTGTTTGATTCATTTCCTTTTAGTGTGAATTAGAGAGCTACCCGGTGGAGAATTTATATTTTCATTCTTCCATATTTAGACTGCAGACGTACATATCATTTCCCATTATATATATGCTCACTTTTTGGGATTGATAACTGCATGTAGGTGGTTACATAGTGTTCTATGCTGGAATCACTGGTTTCTGGCTGTGGTTCATGGATGCACTTTAGAGTTGACTTTTTAATTTAATTTTTGGAATACTCTATTCTTTTTTGGTGCACAAACTAGGGTGTTCATATTATTTAAGACTTTTCTGATGCCACTCACCTTGAGTAAAGACACACGATTATTTAAAATGGGTTCAAATGTATATATGTGTATAGATGTTTGAATGATATCCCTGAAGATGTATATAGAATGTAAAATAGGATATTTGATTTTCTTAGGTATGAATCGTGTTTTCCCTTAAAGTCCTGATGAGGCATGGAATGATAAGAGGCTGAAACGCGTCGACGCAGTTGTTTTGAAGGCACCAATACAAAAAAATCTTATTTTATTTGGAATACGCAATAATGATTTGTAAATTTTTAATTCTGTCTCGTGTGCTATTGCTCAACGTCTCTTACAAGATCTTGAAGCTCTTGACCTGCATCTCTATAATTCCGACCCTACGCATAAGGCCGGTAACCTTTTAGACCCTATTATTTCCAATCTGACGACCATTTCCTATCAATCCTCTACCCCTGTTCTTTGGTCAGATCATTTTTTAGTTAAGTTTTCTGTTAAAATATGTATAGCTGACACTTCCAGGCCAGACCTTACCCACAAAACTAGTAGGAACTGGAAACGTCTAGACTTGGACAGATTTAACTCTTTTCTGGCCAACTCTATCCCGTCAGGTTCTAATACAACGATCAAAGAGCTACCCACAATTACATCATGGTTAACCACAGCCTTGGATTCCTGCTTACCTACCCAAAAAAATAAAATTCAAATTCACCACCCCCCGGCGCCCTGGTTCAATGACTCTTTACGCCTGGAAAAATCCAATTGCAAGAAACTTGAACGTATTTGGCGTGCAAAGTATAACCCCGAGCACAAAGCTAATTATAGATCCGCTCTTAAATCCTACCATGCGGCATGTGACACTGCTAGAGCTAACTTTGCCAACAACACCATACTCACGGCTCAAAACAGGCCCAAGGCCCTGTTTAAAATTGTTAAGGAGCTCTCTGGTGCTTCCTCAGTTCCGAAAGACCCATGCTTAGACACTGCACAGTGTAATGCTCTTGCTAATTTTTTCCGGGAAAAGATAGACAAAATCTATGCCATTTTTAATTCCACTTCTGCTACCCCTACCCTTGTCGCGCCCCTGGTTACTCCTCCTTGTTCCTTGCCTACTACTCCCCCATTGCTTTCCTGGGATCCTATTTCCCCTGCGCTTTTTAAAAAATACCTTCAGGACATCAAATCGGGTTCTCCCCTTGACCCTCTCCCCCCTCAAATTCTGGGTTCCCTCGACCCAGTTCCTCTCCACATTATTTTGGATGTCCTCAACGCCTCATTGGTAGAAGCGACTGTTCCGAATGAATGGAAGCACGCAATGGTGGTACCACTATTAAAGAAGGCCAATGCTGATCCGAATAATCCTTCCAACTTTCGCCCTATTTCTTTGCTTTCTTGTTTCTCCAAGATTTTGGAGAAACATGTCAATTCTTTACTTAGTTCTTTTGTTGAATCCTCCAATTTTCTCCATGGATCCCAGTCCGGTTTTAGGGCTGGTTTCTCCACGGAAACTACTCTCCTTGGCGTGTCAGAAACCATCAGGCGCCAAGTGGATAATGGTGAGACGGTGGCACTCATCTTGCTTGATTTGAGTGCCGCTTTTGACACCGTCTCCCATTCCATCTTATTATCCACCTTGGAGGCAGTTGGTGTTGGTGGTACCGCCCTGGCCTGGATTGCTAACTTTTTGTCTGATCGCACGTTTCAAGTCTTTTCTTCTACCTCTGTATCTTCCACCCTTCCTTCTTCTCACGGTGTTCCCCAGGGTTCTATCCTCAGCCCCCTTTTCTTTAACCTGTACGTAAGGCCTCTTGCGTTCTTGGCCGAACAGGCTGGTCTTACAATCTACTCCTACGCTGATGACACGCAGGTCATCTACTCACTTTCCACTAACAAAAACCTCCCTTCATCCTCTCTCCAAATTGGATTAAAGCATATATCGGACTGGATGTTGAAGCACAAACTGAAGCTCAACGGGGACAAAACAGAGCTGCTCCTGTTTGGACCCGACACCTCTCTCTGGGGCTCTCACCATTGGCCTCCGGAGATGGGTCCCTTACCCATTCCATCAGTGTCTGCGCGCAACCTCGGTGTGATCTTCGATAACCAACTCACTTTCAAACATCATGTTGTGAAAGTTGCGGCCACCTGTACTACCATCATCAGGTGGCTGAGAAAGATCACTTGGATGCTGCCTACAGACACTTTGAGGACTGTTGTCCAGGCCCTTGTCATCTCACGCCTGGACTATGGGAACATTCTGCTCTTAGGTGCTGCCAAAGAGGTAACCAGGAAATACCAAGTGGTTCAAAATATGGCGGTTCGTCTGATTTGCCACCTTCCCGCAAGATCATCGGTCACTCATCACAGGCGCAACCTGCATTGGCTGCGCATTGAAAGCAGAGTGCACTTTAAAGCACTCTGCTACATGCATAAAATCATGACTGATAGAGCTCCGCGTTATCTTGCTGCTTTAGTCCAACAATATGTTCCCCCCCGTACACTCAGGTCCTCGTCACAAAACAAATTTAAAATTCCACGCATCAACAGAGCCAAAATGGGTGGCCGCTCGTTTGCCCTGTTGGCTCCATCCTTATGGAACTCTCTTCCTCAACCCTTGCGCACGGAATCGTGCTTTCTGAAATTCCGTAAAGGAATAAAAACATGGCTTTTTAACAACTAATGTCCCTCCCTCTTTTCACCGTTCAGTTTGCTTTAGCGCCGGGAAACCTCCGGGTAGCTGTGCGCTTAATAAATGTAATAATAAATAAATAAATAGAAGGAGAGAGGTTAAGAAGTTTTATACCTTGGACGCTTCTTTTTGTTTTGTTGATCTCGAAATAAGGAATGTTTTGGGTATATTTGTAAAGATAAATATCCTTTTTGAGAATAAGTTGGGCAAAAGAACCCGAAGTTTAGTTTGAGGAAAATTGTGTATAATAGTAAATGTAGAAGTTTGTTTGTATGTGTATATATGTATACATTGTTTATACCTAAGTTAACCGTGAGATATAAGTAATCAAATGAAAAAAATAGTTTAATTAAAAGAAATATTTAAACCATACACACGGGGATATTATTAGTTTTGAATGGCTGCCTAAATTGGAGAAATCCCCAAAAAAGAAACCTACCATTGATTTCTTAGAAAAATTATTAATCAAAGAATGGACTATTAATGGTATCCATTCTGAAAATAAGATGGATATGTAACGATTCCGTAGGCTTTACCCCCTTTTTTTTAACTGTATTGTATACACAGAGGCCTATGGGTTAATTGGGTTGCCCTGTAATATACACGGGTGGGACGGGATGGGCGCACAACCCCGGCTACAAACATCCAACAGCCCGGCCCAGCTACAAGCATTAAAGCCCTCGCCACCTCAGTGCACGTCACATGGAGCTCTGGATCAGCCTCGCGTTAGGCTGCAAGGCTTGCTACGGGGACAGAGTGTGAGCAAACATAGGCAGCGTGAGGAGAGCAGTGTTGAACAGATGACATCCGTTAAAATATCAACAATGAGCCGTGCATGCTAGGCTGGGGTTCACGGACATGCCTTATTGGTTAAGGGATTGGAAAACAGAAAATCATGACAACTGCCATGTCTCGTGGCCGGCTACCCCCACTGGTGATTAGCATCTCCCCCTACTAGGGCAATTCATGGACAAAGGTTACCGTTCGAGGTGAGAACTTGGGCACCAGGACAGCAGATCTCATTGGTTTAACAATTTGTGGACACAACTGCTTACTGACCACAGAATGGATGTCTGCCAGTAAGATTGTCTGCCGGGTCGGACAAGCTAAAAATGATAAAGTGGACATCTTCGCCACAACTAAGTCAGGAGGAAAGGGAATATCTACTGTTTCTTTCAAACTGCTGAAACCTGAATGGATAGGTATTTTGGATCCGTCTGCGTTGAGAAAATGAATTATGACATTCGTACTGACAGAAATAAAGGGATTCTCCCCTCCCCCCGCCCCCCTCCCCACCAAGTCCAGCTAATCCTCTTGGTATCGAGATAGACAAGGGAACTTGCACTTTCTGTGCACTTCCACAGAAAGATTTAGAAACCCTGTTTCAGGGAATGAGTGGAGATTTTACACGTGAACATTTCTCTGCTACTTGGTACTTGTGAAAAAAAAATCACTCCTCAACAAGCTTCGATCAGCTCCGAATAGCAGCTAACAACCTAAGGAAGCAGTTCAACAAGAAAAACCAGGCTAACTTGGCATATGTGAAAGGAGGTCTGAGCACTTTCTTTGATGTACGGGATGCCTTGTCAGCCATACATCAGAAACTCAAAGCTGACGGAACTGAGAAAGAAGAAGGCTCTATGACGCAGAAACTGGAGAATGTGCTCAATCGAGCAAGCAATACTGCAGATACACTATTCCAGGAAGTGCTAGGCCGCAAAGACAAAGCAGATTCTACATGAAATACGCTAAATGTGCTCCAGCATTTTAAATTTCTTTTCAATCTCCCTCCAAATATTGAAAAAAATATTCAAAAGGGGGATTATGATGTGGTCATTAATGATTATGAGAAAGCCAAGTCACTCTTTGGGAAGACTGAGTTTCAGGTATTTAAGAAAGTTCATGCAGAAGTTGAAACCTGGATCGAAGCATTAAGACAGTGTCTGCTGGATAGGTTGCTAGAGACTCTATAAGATATCTTTCAGATCTGCATGGAGCTGGAGACACAGCCTGGCAGTGCATCAGTGCTCAGCACAAGTGGATTCTCCATCTAATGCACACCTGTAAAAATGGCTATATCAAGGAACAGAAAGGAAACCTAATGCAACATAGTCCAATGCTTGACCTGGACAGCGAAGGGCACCCTTCTCCGATAAGCCGAATCAACCAGATGGCTTCTTTGAAATGAGCAGCAGCTTTCATTCAGCTCGAGATGATGCTTGGGGAGGAGAGCAGTGCGCCCGAGCCAGCCGTGAACATGCACATCGCCTGTCCAGGCGTGTGCACAGCGAGGAGAGCAGTGCGCCAGTCGTCCAGAGCCGTGAACGTGCACATTGACTGTCCGGGCGCGTGCAAAGCTCCTGCCCCCCTTCCCAACACAAACCAACGACAATAGATCTCGCCAAGGCAAGCAGCGCATGCACTGCGTCGCTAGGCGAGACCTAAAAAAGAGCCTCAGCTATGGACTACATACCTTACTCCTCTATTTAATTACTGCTATCCTGGTCTAGTATTATTCTAATGCCCCCCATTTAATTAAAAAAAAAGTTTAAAAAAAAGAGCCTCAGACCCCTACCGGATAACTACTGGCAAATAGTTCTACTAGATAGAGTAGGGAAAATATTTGCACATAGTATTTTGGACAATCTCACTGACAAGGTGGTGGAGAAATTTCATCTCATAGAACAAGTAGGATTTATAAAAGGACATTCCAACTTGGATAATATTTGCAGGCTGACGTTAATAGAAGAGAAGTACACTTTATTTCGTAGGTCAAATGAATAGGTGGCATATATAGATTTTGAACAGCCTTTGATAAGGTAGTCTGAAAAATACTTTGGCAAAACTGCAGAAAATGGGAGTGCCCGCCCCCTGTTAACATTAGTTATCCCCTTGCACTCCCACAAGTGGTACTAGGTGCTATCAGGAGGTCAGAGCCTATTGGCTGTAATACCCACAAAAAATTGCCTGAAGTAGGACAGTTTTAGCCCAGCTACTTTTTTCTCGGTTTGTAGCAGATTTCCCGGAATGCTTCTCTCCCTTAGAGGGAGATGAACCTAAGCTAGACAACAGCCCTTTCTTATGTACGAAGACGATTTTGCAATTGTGGATTTGACCTCCATTGGGTGGAATAAGAAGTTGACATCTCTGCAGAAATATACGTGGGCGCAGTATCTGAAGGTAAACTTCTCGATTAATAAAGTTCTGATTTTGAATTGTAGCAGGAGCAGACAATTTAGCTATTTCAAATGGAGAATTAGCTTTGAAAAGCTTGATAAAGTAGATTCTCATCTCTATTTGGGGAAAATAGCGGCTAATTCAAAGAATAAGCCCCACATTGAACATAGCTCATGTAAAGCTGCTTTACATGCAAATGGTCTAAGTGTATTTTATAGAGTAATTGTTCAAAGACACTGTCTACATTGGTTATATGTTTTCAAAGCGAAAAGCCTGCAACACTATTATATGCTATTGCATCAATTCCAGTTTAAGACAGGAGCTTCCTTGAGAAGATAGGCCAGATTTTATGTAAACTATGAAATTAATACACTGGTTACGACATCTGCTAGGAGATTGAAATTTGGTCTGATAAGCGCATTTATTAAAGGCTTAGCCAGAGTAATTCGGTTACGTTCCCAGTTAAAGAATAGTGATTTGTACACCACAAGGTGTTTCTT
Source organism: Lissotriton vulgaris (assembly GCF_964263255.1). NCBI lineage: Eukaryota > Metazoa > Chordata > Amphibia > Caudata > Salamandridae > Lissotriton > Lissotriton vulgaris. The sequence goes on from NC_141693.1 coordinate 1,801,833,163, forward strand.
ATTTCAAGAAATCTTTGGAGGAAAAGCAGATAAATACTCCTTCTCCCGCAACTTCACTATGGCACTGCATTTTTTCCAAGCACAGGAGGAGTTTGCGAACTCCCTCCTGCTCATAGAACTTAAATCCTTTTAAAAAGCACTAGCTGTATTGTTAGTTTTCACAGATGTCAAGTATTGTAGATTGGCGGTAATAGCCACCTCAAAAAACCCGAGTGTGGCTCAAAAATAATTATCCTGGAATTTAGACCATGGTACCTACCGCAGTTGGCTAACTATTTCACATGAATCTTTTACCACTAAATGATTTATCAGCAAACTGCTCCCCTGCTATGAAAATCGGGACAATCTGTAATATGTGTAACTTGGGCATTCAGAACCTCAATCGTACTCGGTTTGCTTGCCCGGCCTTGCTACCATGCCGTTTTCTGTGGTTTCAGCCACTGTTTACACTATTTAGAATAACATCAAAAGCGTAGCATCAGCCTGCGAGTTTCTCTTCTCACCCAAGAACGAAATGGTACAAAATTATTCAATTTTTTTAAGGAGTTCTTAAACATTTTTGTTTTTACTGTTATCACTCAAGAGGAAGGTGTTTATATCTGTAGGACCATCCTTCAGAAGTGTACACTATTCTATTGCTTATGGATAGAAAGGGGTCCGCCACAAAGGAAGGAAAGCCAAACTTTACTTCGGTTACATTTTGGGACCTATGGAAACTCATGACCAGGGACCTAAGTACTGGGCCTTTTGGCGATCCTTAAAAAGGCTACCGGTGTTTTATACTCCAAGGAATACATTTTGCACTCAACTATTGCTGATAGGGGTGGGAGGGAAGTTTTAGCTATAAATGCTTTCAAAGTTTCTTTTTGCTCACAAATCTTTGCTGCTATTTAGTCGCTCTTTGTACAAAATTGGAATGCAGCTTGCATTCAACTTCAGCTGCTAGGGGAAGTGACATTTTATATCTAAATTGTTTCGACCTTTCTCCTAAAATAATCTGCACATAAATGTCAGCTGCTAGATGACTGCTTTTTGCACAAAATTGGATTATCTACAAAGTTGCTATTCTATCGAAGCTTAATATTAACAAATTGCATATGTACTTAACTCCATTTATTGGTTGCGGTAAAGGTTTTAATTATGTAATCGCAATTTGACTACTCCATTATAATGGTGGTGATCCCAAATTATATCCCGTTTCAGTGTCCTTATCCCCTCCGGTATATCCTTGTACATTTCTCTTTGCTGCAAAAGGGGAATCTAGATTTGGTCATAAAGGTTCTCTCCTTTTATAGAATTTTGCATGTAAACTTCTGCTATGTAGTAATGCTCTTTGTTTTATAACAAAACTAACATATGAATTGTTAGGTTTCGACCTGGCGAGGGGCAAAGCCCCTCCCAGATCGAAAACTATTGTCTACAGTAGGGATGTTTGGACCGCCTCTGTCTATCATTGGCTAGCTCCATAAATGGAGGCTAGCCATTGGGAGACAGAGGCGGTTAATCGCGCTTTCTCCAGAAAACGCGATTCGGGGGCGTTTCTGGTGCTTTTTTTAAGCCCCGCCCCTTTGTCCCGGGCCGCGCTGCGATTGGCTGCCGGCCCGGGACACCCCCGTGACGTCATTCCCGGGCCGCGCTTTGATTGGCTGCCGGCCGGGACACCCCTGTGACGTCAGCCAATCACAGCGCGGCCCGGGACCTGACCTGTTAGGTTTTGCCTCGGCAATGCGTACTAAGTACGCATGCGCCAGCAAAATCTAATGTTCTCCTCTGTGGAGGGGGGTTGTTTTTGTGTCATTTCATGCCGACCACGAGCCCAGGTGAGTGCTTGTCTTACTTAGCTAGTGCAGTCATGGCTAAAAACGAGCTGGTGCAGAAAGCCAAACTGGCAGAACAGGCCGAGAGATACGATGACATGGCACAGAACATGAAGAAGGTAATGGAGGAATTTACATCCCGCTCCCGCACGTTTTCGCTCTTCATGTATTTTTTCTGTCTGCTTTTGTTTACATCCCGCTCCCGCCCCCCCCCTCCACCGCCAACGGAGGAAGCCTTCCCGACCCCCCTCCCGCTGTCCCCCCCCCACCGCCAACAGAATGGCGCCAAAAATACGAACAACGTACACTAAGACACTTACCCCTTAGAAGGGTGTGGTAGGCAAGCAAACATTTGTACTGGGTAGGTCCATAGGATCCGTAGTAACCACGGACGTGGTGTAGCAGGTGAGGCAGGGGACTGTGAAAGGGATTCAAATATACGAACGAATGAATGCAGGGAAATTACGTGCTGCAAGATGAATGTAGCCAGGGCACAAGCAATTCTTACCGAAATGCACATGATGGCTCTCTCTCTTCGGGAAGGGATGTTTAAATTGGATGAAAAAGCTTTCACCATCAATGGCTGTAGCTCATTTCTGACGGTGCAGGCACTGTGAAAAAGAGTCTGCTATTAGTCTCTTCGTCAATATTGGCGGGATATTTACCAAAAATACGGGCTCGAGCTCCGTTTTAGTGAAAACATTTTACCTGGCAATAGCACTGTATTCAATCGCGGCCTCCGTAATAAGGCCTCTCTCACTGGTACGATGACAGTGAGGCCCAGCACTGTGTAGTCTTATATACGGACAATGCGTAGGGTAAGCGTTTTTGGCGGGGAGTGGGGGCTGGTGAATAGAATACAGAGCACGGATGTGCTCAGTGTATCCGTGCTCTCGGCGGTCACCGAGGCATCAACATAACAGAGAGACTGGGAAATGAGTGTGTCTACGGCAGGTGTCTCGTACTAGCCCACGATCTGAATCGGCCTCTGCATCTGTCATCCGGGTGCCTAGTGCTAGTCGGTTTAATAAGTCAGGCAATGTTAACTACGTTGTACACATAGATCCTGCTATTTGATAACATAATTGATCAAACCAGCGGTCCTGATATGTGATAGAACACAATAAACAATAGCGACCTGTGTGGAAAAACATTTGCAATCATTAATACAACATTTCTAATACGTCTTAGTGAGATCATGTCATTAACAATCCGTTGTCTATTCAGTTAGTGGAACCATCCTGCATCTATGGTTTGAATACCGATCCTAGGTTAGCAGTACATTTACAATGGGCACCTCTTGTATGACAGTTTTTTCTTACATATTATAACCACCACATTTCAGTATAGTAAACACTGCAATCATTCTTTCAACATTTCTAATATGTAGAAAATAAATAAATATTGGCTAGGTAAGTGCATTTGCTGTGTGCATGCACTTTACATGTCCATGATTACCACAGTTGGCAATCCATGGTCTATCGTTAGTTGAACCTTCCTAGATGTGTGATTGGCATAGTATCTGTTAGTGAGCAGTGTACTTGCAATTGGCACTCTTTTTCCGACAGTTCTGCCATACAAGTGTAACCAACAAACACCTCACTGATCTTGCCTGGTGGGGGGTATAATTGTTCCAGATGGTCTGGTCTATGTGTATCTGTGCTCACGAGTGCTCATCTTGAGAGGATCGGGTAGTTTACATTGGTAACTAAATGACAAATCCTGATGTTGAGCCCTGATGTGATTGAATTAATGCGCACTATCCAGCGACATTCTAGTCGTTGAAGGATTTGAGACAGATCTCCACCCCTTGGGGGGATCTGAACCTTGTCAATGACCTGCCATTTGAGCTCGTCTGCTGTGTGAGATTTCTCTAAATAATGGTTGACAAGCGAAGCATTGAGAACAGAATTCCTAATTCTGCTACGGTGCTGTCCAATCCGTGCTTTGATGGGCTGTTGGGTTTGGCCTACGTATGGAAGTCCACATGGGCAGGTAATGCAGTAAACCACATTTTTAGGTTTCGACCTGGCGAGGGGCAAAGCCCCTCCCAGATCGAAAACTATTGTCTACAGTAGGGATGTTTGGACCGCCTCTGTCTATCATTGGCTAGCTCCATAAATGGAGGCTAGCCATTGGGAGACAGAGGCTGTCAATCGCGCTTTCTCCAGAAAACGCGATTCGGGGGCGTTTCTGGTGCTTTTTTTAAGCCCCGCCCCTTTGTCCCGGGCCGCGCTGCGATTGGCTGCCGGCCCGGGACACCCCCGTGACGTCATTCCTGGGCCGCGCTGTGATTGGCTGCCGGCCGGGACACCCCCGTGACGTCAGCCAATCACAGCGCGGCCCGGGACCTGACCTGTTAGGTTTTGCCTCGGCAATGCGTACGAAGTACGCATGCGCCAGCAAAATCTAATGTTCTCCTCTGTGGAGGGGGGTTGTTTTTGTGTCATTTCATGCCGACCACGAGCCCAGGTGAGTGCTTGTCTTACTTAGCTAGTGCAGTCATGGCTAAAAACGAGCTGGTGCAGAAAGCCAAACTGGCAGAACAGGCCGAGAGATACGATGACATGGCACAGAACATGAAGAAGGTAACGGAGGAATTTACATCCCGCTCCCGCACGTTTTCGCTCTTCATGTATTTTTTCTGTCTGCTTTTGTTTACATCCCGCTCCCGCCCCCCCCCTCCACCGCTAACGAAGGAAGCCTTCCCGACCCCCCTCCCGCTGTCCCCTCCCCCCCCCCCACCGCCAACGGAGGAAGCCTCCCCCCCCCCCGCTCGGTAGTTATGCGCTTGTTCACTAGTAGATGCTTCTTACACTGTCCGCTGGTGCCACTTAAAGCACTGATCACTGGTACATGCTTCTAGTGCTTAATTTGAGCCTGTGTGGGCACCAACAATTAATTCTCCTCATTAGACTTTTTCCGAGAGCAAGAGAAGGAAACAAACACAAAACAGAAAGACGGGGGAAGAGAAAGACGGAAACCCCGCCATAAACGGAGAAAGCAGGAACCTGTAAAACTGAGATAAGGGGGCAGGGAGTGACTGGCAGCGAATTAAAGAGGGCAGCGGTGGATTTAAGGCTACGCACCCTTGGTATTCGACAGGCTGACATTTTATAGCGCCAAACACAGGTGTCTGAGCAGCGCTTTAGTCCCCAGCACTTGTTATTTCACAAACGAAGCGCTGCGGGCTTCTCCCTCTGCCCTCAGCGGCTCTCCTTCCTCAGTGTGCCTCTGCCTGCCAACCCCACTCTTTCCACACTGCCCGCCAGTGCCAGCTTCTCCCTGACGATGCCACATCAAACCGCCAACTGTACCCAGCAAACTCCTCAGGCTGGTTGTGGAAGCGGAGAATAAGCTTCGGGACAATCCAGGGTCTTCTCTGCTCGGGCTAAACACACCCTGCTGCTGGACGCTGTGTCCCTTCTTCTCCTCTCCTCTCGCTTCCTCTCACCCTCCCCCCTCCTTTCGCCCTCTTCTCTTTACCTCTTCTTCCCTCTTCCACTCCTACCCTCCTCCTTTCACCCTCCTCCTTTCGCCCTCTTTCCCTCTTCCTTTCGTCCTCATTTTCCCTCTTCCTTTTGCCCTCTCCTCCTCCTTTCGTCCCTCCCCGCCCCTCTTCCTTTCGCCCTCTTCCCCTCCTCCTTTCACCCTCTTTCTTGCGCCCTCTCCTCCCCTCCTTTCGCCCACTTTCCCTCCTCCTTTTGCCCGCTCCTTCTCTCTTCCTTTAGCCCTCTCCTCCTTTCGTCCCTCCCCTCTTCCTTTCGTCCCACCTTCCTTCTTCCTTTCGTCCCACCTTCCTTCTTCCTTTCACCCTCTCTTCCCCTCCTCCTTTCACCCTCTCCTCCTTCTCCTTTCACCCTCTCCTCCTCCTTTCGTCCCTCCTTCCCTTGCTCTCCTCCAGCTGCATTTCGCTCCTGTTCATCCCATGACCTGCTCTCGTTTCCCAAATTTCTATTTTTATGCTCTGACATGCGTGCTTTTATGGTTTTCCTTTAAGTGTTGACCTTTTTTATTACCCAGACTTTAGAGGTTGGATCTCCGTCTGCAAGGCCTGCGGCGAGCGCATCGCACGAGGGGACACCCTGCCTGGCAGTCGCTGACTAATACAAAGTGTATGGGTGGGAAATTATGGGCCTCGTACATTAAGGAAAGACAAGTTCGGTATGTTAAAATAAATGGTTTACAGTGTGCAAAAAAGTATGGATTCCTTCAGAAAAAGTGACAGGAATAACTAACATACGAATCGAGTTACACTCATTTCCCTAAAATGTATCCATCTGAAAGTACCATGCCTCCATAGACAACTTTAGGTCACCCTATATGGAAATCTGTATATCTGAGAGTGAATATGTGACTGTGTGTGAGGGACAGGTGTCTAATGAATGGACGTGTGACCATGTGTGTGTGATTGATAGTTTAATGACAGGTGGGCATGAGATTGCTGGTGTTTGCTGTATGTGTATGTGTGAGAGTTAACATGCAGCAATGTGTGTGTATGGTTGCATGTGTGACGAATGGCTGTGTAGCTTCATGTGTGTGTTTGACAGTGTTGCCACGAGTCAACGTGATGTTAATTGTGTGACATTTGCAGTTTCTGTTGCCTGCTGTTGGTGGACCTGAGTAGCGCTTGGAGATTAGAACTTGCCCTTGATCTATGTCTTATTTATACCATCTACTTGCAGAATAATAGATCCACTTCCTTGTCTCCGTCAGGAGAATTTATTCAAAATCAATAAGAGAAAATAAATGTATATTTTAAATGTAAAACTCAAGTAAGTAAGCTTCATTCATCAAGGGCAAAGGCGTACTGCAGTCCTGACATCCCACTCCGGCTATCAGCCTCTTCACAAATCCTCTTCCTGTCTTTCTTGTTAGATCCCTCTTTCTGCCACTCACTCCTTTGCACTTTTCCCTGCACCCTCTCGTCTGTTTATCTTCCATCACTTTTCCTATTAATCCTTTGCAACACTCCCTCTGTTCTTTATATCACTATTACATCTATTTCTTGTCTCTAATTTCCTCAAACTCATTATCTTTTGCTACTCCTAAATGTATGCTCCCCAGCACACTACCCCTTTCTTTCGCCCTCTCTCTTTCATCTATTTCTAAAGTCACATTTATATCACTTTGTCCTATTTACTGTTTTTCACGTCCCCATATCCCTTTTTTCTATATTAACCTTTCCACAAGCTTTCCATTTCTACTGCTCACTTTTACTTGCAATAGAGAAATATTACTGAACTAAATATGTATATTCTGTTAATATCTCATATCAGCATGAAGGAGGGGTTAGAGAGCCTGACAGCATTTTCATTTAATGGTTTATGAGTTTACATCATCGTCTACGTAGCCTTTCAGGAGCTAATATTCACATCTATAACAATCATCTGGATTTTTTGCGCCTTAGAAGGAATCCGCAGCATCTCTGTCACACAGCTCATTTAAGAGTATAGGGTCTGGACCAGCCATATGTCCTCAAGCAGTTTCCCATTTTCTGTTCTCTGTGCCTCACCCAAAAGCGTTTATCTACTTGGAAGGTGGTCTGGTTTGGTTGATCAGTGTTGCCAGACCAGTTGTTCATTTGCAGGCAGGTCCTTGATTTCCAAAGAAAGTCGAGTATGCTTCATAAGGCTTGAGGAAATATCTCTGGCTAGCTGACAGTTTTATGTATACAATATATTATTGGTCAGATGCCAGTATATTTGCTCCAAATTTCTCCAGACCCTTCTTGCATCGCTCTTTTTTCTACTTTGTAAAAGAAAGCATGGATAATAAATTCACTTTTTTTTAAAAAAATGAAAGGAAACAAGCATTTACAATGCAACGGTTTCGCCTTTGGAAAAGTTAGAGCTATTGGCAATGTAAATGACAATGCCATTTTTTTATCTGTTTTCAAAACCAACACATAAATAAAAATGTTGTCATTTACAATGCCAATAGCTCAAACTTTTCCAAAGGCGAAACCGTTGCATTGTAAATGCTTGTTTTTATATTGAAGTTATATAATAACATGGTTTATGTATTACACTTAATTTATTCATTGCAGTAAAGAACAGAATATGTAACTGTAATTTGACTATTTCGTTATAATTTAGATTTTTGTATACTGTGTCACACTCCTTCTGAGGACCTCATTTGAGGTCCAAATCTTAATAAACAAATTGAATTGCTTTGGTTCATTTTTGCAGCGTTTAAACCAGAGCTAGGGATTCATAGGAATATCAGCCCCTAACATTTATCAAACGCATGCTCCACACTGATGTGCAAGGCCCCTGCGGAGCACGAAGCAAACAGGAGTTGGACGTGAGAAGGCAAGGGGTGAGACTGGCAGGCATGGAACCATGAAGGGGGTTGCTACAAATACAAGCACAAGACTGCAGCAGAGGATTCAGAGAGCATGTGTACACTGGTGTGTTTAGGTCGAGGCTACCGTTCCACTGCGAAGCAGTGGGGGGGGCGGAGCCGAAGATTTCATGACTTCAACAGTGTGGGGCTTTAACCCGCCTCTCTCTTCCATTGGCTAGCTTCGTAAATGGAGGCCAGCCAGTGTAAGCGATGTGTGTCAATTACTCTTTTCCCCGGCTTGATGCGATCCGTGGGCGTTTCTGTCTCTTTTTTTAAGTCCCACCCTCCCTCCCTCTCGCCGAGGTCCCAGTCTATTCCTCCTGTAATGTACCTTTTGCTACCTCTTGTATTTTGTTTGCTCACAATTGTCACTTTTGCCTCATGTAACTTAACATCTGCTTTTGTAACGTGTTCACTCGTATCGTAATCTTCTCCTGGATCATTTCTGTTCCTATTGTGAAGCGCTCTGACGCACCGCCTGCAGTGACCTGAAGGGGCCGCCGAGCTGGCCGCCTGTGTGAGTTCAGGGTGCAGGTGTGTGCCGTTATAAACGAAGGGCGCGTGGTGATGTTTACGTGAGTGTCGGGTGATTAGCTTGCCTATAGGAAGACGAGGTGCACTAAGGTGGGGAAGTATGTGCCTGTGCAATGAAGGGGTGGAGATGGCTTTCAGTGGGCCGGGTCCCACCGGTGCTGAGTACCCATAGTTCCAAAAAACAGGCGTTGAGTCGGAATCCTATCGGGCTCTCCATTTTTTGCCCTCGCCCACCGGTTGAAAAAAAGTCTTACCTCTGCAGTAGTGCCACCCTTCACTGCCTTTGGGGTAACTTCGTAGAGCCTCGTTAACATTCTTTCAGTCTTAGAACTGAAGGATTGTCACATAATATTCAAGGAAATCATAGTTATTGCTTATGCAACTAACCACCATTGACACAGCCAATCATTTTTGCTTGCTGTAGGTGTGATGTTACTTGTATTCGATATCTTATTGCAATGACCGAAGCAGCAAAATAACAGTCGGGCAGCAAACTATGCTAAGAACAGATTTTTTGCTTGCGTGTTTTAAGCCACGCCGTTAATTACATTGGCCACGTCCCTTTGAGAACCCCCCTTTCATTCCACTTAAAGTCCTGGGTGGTGATGTGCAGAGTGAGAGGTGTGCGAGTACAGGGAAGAGCTGTGCCTTTGTGAGTGTAGGTTGAGCATTGTGCTTCTGTGCGCGAGGGGTGGGGGGTGCATGTAAGATTTTCGATTGAGGGTTTTGTAGGTGTGAATAGGCCGCGTGAGTGGCGTGCATGTGTGCACACATTGGGAGGGGTGTGCTTGGATGCATGTAGTTTGAGCAGGGTTCTACGACTGCAGCGGTCCGTGCAGTTAAGAGCGGTGGGGCGGGGGTATTTCGACAGACAAGGTAACATTAATAATTTATTTTATTTTCCCTTGTGGGTGTCTGTTGAATCCCCCCACCCCACCGCTCTTACCTGTGTGGGCAGCTCCTGTTCTACGAGTGTATGTCGAAAGGTGTTCTTTTTTAAGTTTACTCAGAGCAGTGTGCTTGTGCGAGTATACAGTCAGTGGTATGCTTGTTATTGTAGAGTGAGTGGTGTATTTGTAAGTGAGCGATGCGGCTTTGTGAGCTTGTTTGAGTGCGCAGATAATGTACTTGAGTATACAAGGAAGTGGGTACTTGCATAAGTGCAGGATGAGAGGTATTTTGTGTTTACTGGTCGAGTTACAGGGAGAGGAATGTTCTTGTATGTAGGAATGCACGGTGGTAGGTGCGTCTGTGCCATTGTACCTGAATGTGTGCGGCGCGAGGGGTGTTGCTCCGAGTGCAGGGATTTCTGTGCCAGTGCGGGGTGAGTGGTGTTCTACAGAAGGGGTGGGCCTGTGTGGATGCAGGAAAAGGAGGTGGGCCTGTGTGGATGCAGGAGAAGGAGGTGGGCCTGTGTGGATGCAGGACGGGTGGGCCTATCTGTGAGTGCAGAGGCAGGGGGTTGCGTGTGTAAGTGCTGATACAGGATGTGTGCCTACGTGAGAGCAACAGGAGAGGCGTTTGTGAAAGCCAGGGGAGGAGAAGTGGTTTCCCCGTGCAAGTGCAGGGGTTGAACAGTGCTTGTGTGAGTTCAGAGTGATGAGTGTCTTTGATAGTGCAGCCCATTAAGGTCATACTTATTTGTAATGGCCAAGCTCGTTTCTTAATTTCCTGACATTTTGACGCAGCGTGAACATATTACTTTTTGTGGTCCAGCCCACATAGTTTAACTTGTCTGATTGCAAAAGGCCTACTGTGTGCCTACAACCTGTCCATTGCTTACCATTGGTTGTGTTTATTGTCAAGCTCATTTATTTGCTTCTTATTCGATGACTTTTTATGTCTCGGATTCTACTCCGTGAGAGTGCATAGGTTTATCAGCTCTTCTTCTGTCCCCCATGTGATCCCCACTACATTTCCATCCCCCATATGTTCAATGTTTCTCTCTCATGTGCTTCTTCCCCCAACCCCTACTCGGACTCTTCGTAGTTATATCTCTGGTGGTGTCAATTTCACGTGCTTCGAGTACTTCTCCACTTGCTCTTTATGTTCTTTGCTAGTGTGCGTGCTGCATCTCTCTCTCCCCATGTGTTTCCCTCCATTTCCGTGTTGCTGTCTCCTTTGCTTCATTTCCCCTCCTTGCTCCTCTCTACATGTGTTTTTTTTTTTAATTTGTTCCTTTGTACAAAAAAAATAGCCATCTCGGACTGGTATTTAAAAACTAAGGCAGATGGCTCCCGAGTCATTTTTCTAGCGCATGCACCAGTGGAATGTTGTGACCACCAGCAGTGATCGCGCCATTTTTTATATGAATGTATCTATTTGTTATGCTGCTGCACGACATCTAGGACAAAGCAATTAGGAGACCTATTCGCTTTGCCAGTGCCTGCTTCTTATTGTGAAGCTGTGTTGCATTCGTGATTTCCTTCAAAGAACTCTGGATGCTTCTACACAATCCTTCTGGGAAAGGTGAATTGCTCAGTGGATTCAATCATGGAAGAGGATATAGACTTGGAGAGAAACAGATGTTTGGTGAGACTAGTAGGTGGTGGGTAAGATATGAGTGTCTTGGGGAGGATAGAGATGGCACAAAATGTGAACATATACAACAGTTCAGCATCGCCTATAAAAGATCTGCAACCTTATCTTGGCTTCCAAGTCACAATTTCCTGGTGAATTGTGTTACATTACATAAGCTGGGACGTGTTGTAGTCCGGAGAATCTTTCGTTGTAGTGGGGGCTGGCTCCTCAGGGCATCGGCGTTCAACCCATGACACATTGGTATATCTGTGAGACGGCCAGTCTAAATGGTATTTGAGGGGATTGCATAAAAATTTGCAGGGGGCACCATTTTTTAGAACCACACAGCATTGCAGTTGCATTGAAGTCTCTAGACCTATTGGTTTTATCCACCGCAGTGTACTTGAGGAGTACAAGATCGACATTACCATCCGCTAGTCAAGGGTCTCTCACTACTTAATTCTTAGAGGACAGGTCAGCTAGAAGTGGTGGTACCCTGCCAAGCATGAGGGTGTATAGTGTGCTTAGTGATGGGTGAAAGAGGAGACTCCTTGAGCTGACAAATCGAGCACGACTCAAGAGGAATGGTATAAGGCAAGAGCGCTAAAAACTCTTAAGTAGGTGAAAGCTGATTGGAACTGGATGAAAGGTCAACATAGGTGTGTAATTCCTATAGCCCGAATCCCAGGACATATTGTTTGGGGTCAAAGACACGTTTTAATGTTTATTTTGAGTCCATAATTCATCTGATGAATCCCATCTAACTCAAACTAAACTGTTATTAAAATATTAATATTCTATAATCCAAATTCCTAAAGCCCATGGAGAGTTAGAAGTCTACACAGAAATATGTCCTGCATTCGGTTCACACTCCTACTTCATCAGGAAAATTTCCCCACACCAAATTAAATCATAGAATATATAGTGCATTCACACAATACTGCAAGTATAAAATTAAATTGCACAATGTTCCTACATATACCGGTGTGCCTCAAACATGTTTTTCTATCTTCAAAGTGTATGGTAATGAGGGTGGAGAATCCAAATCTGTAAACATAATAATACTAATATAGTGTTATTATTGTTCCCTTCTTATTAAAGTTTTATATGGAGTAATCACTGAATCAATGGTCATTTATAAAGCGCACTGCTACCTCGACTGAGGTATTCCGGCACTGATAAAATGGAATAGAGGGACTGAAGTTCCAAGATACTACTCCCCCTGCCTAAAGAGGTAGGTTTTTAAAGCCTTTCTGAACTCCTGTTATATATCAGGCAAGGCATTCCACAGTTTGGCAGTCTTCAGTGTGAAGGACCTGCCTCCTTGTTGCACTTCTGAACAAGCATTTGAAATGCAATAGGTCTTGCATTAGGAACGTTTGAGCTATTGGTATTGTAAATGACACCTTTTTAGGTCGAGGCTACCGTCGCACTGCGAAGCAGTGGAGGGGGCAGAGCCGAAGATTTCATGACTTCAACAGTGTGGGGCTTTAACCCGCCTCTCTATTCCATTGGCTAGCTTCGTAAATGGAGGCTAGCCATTGAAAGAGATGCGTGTCAATTACTCTTTTCCCCGGCTTGATGCGATCCGTGGGCGTTCGTCTCTTTTTTTAAGTCCCGCCCCCCACACCCTCCCTCTCTCCAAGGTCCCAGTCTATTCCTCCTGTAATGTACCCGTTGCTACCGCTTGTATTTTGTTTGCTCACAATTGTCACTTTTGCCTCATGTAACTTAACGTCTGCTTTTGTAACGTGTTCACTCGTATCGTAATCTTCTCATGGATCATTTCTGTTCCTATTGTGAAGCGCTCTGACGCACCACCTGCAGTGACCTGAAGGGGCCGCCGCGCTGCCCGGCGGTGACCCGGAAGTGCTTCCCTCCAGGACCCGGATTCAGACCGGGGTTCTCCAGTCGGCTTGGGGTTTGGGCCTCTCCCTGCTCTGTCCGGATTTCCGCTCCGAGCGTGCCTCCTACCCAGAGCCTGGAGAGATGCGGCGCTGGAAGCCCCGTGCAGTGGCTGTCCATGTGAAAGCACACAAATGAACGAGTGATTAATCACACCCGTACTGGATCCCGGGCCGCAGCCTAGCCGACGAAGACTTGCCGGAAATATATAGAGCCGAAGGAGAGTGCAAAAGAAAATAAAACTGTGATTGCTAGTTTGACAAACGCAGAGCTTGTAGGCGTGTGCTGTGTGTATCAGATCGGATGAGCTTGCTGGAGGAAGGGCCAACAGGCAGGGACACTGATCGGCTATTTGTTGGAGGGCGGTGATCCTAGGGTGGAGGGACGGGGCAAAGATGCAAGTTCCAGAACGTCCAGTGTTTTCTTTTCAGTTCCGATCAGCTCAACTCTTGTACCGTAAGTTGCACCCCGCTGACAGAGTAGGCAGATCGCACACATGAAAACGCCCATTCCGTACTGAAAGACCCACGATTGCCTGTTACAGGCGGGATGCTGCTGCTCCACGAGTGGTGAGACTGCACTCCTTCTGGCGGCCCCTGCTCTCCGCAGCTGCACCCATGCTTCTGGCCAGTCTCTCCGCTTGCGCGGCGGCGCTGCTGGCCCTGCACCTCGTGCTGCGGCTCTTCTTTCCTTACTTCTGGCTGGACCTGGGCTACTTGCTGAAGGTGCTCTGCAGCGGGTTGCGCGTGGAGCTCTACAAGCACAGAGGTCGCGTGTAGACAATCCTGATCCGCTTTCTGGCCGTGGCAGAGAGCGTGCCCGACAAGACATTCCTGATTTTTCGAAGGGCAAAGCCACACCTATCGGCAAGTGGACTGCAGGAGCAGCCGGGTGGCCCAGGTCTTTCTCCGCCATGCATCGTTCAAGAAAGGGGACATGGTGGCCCTGTTTATGAGCAATGAGCCCGACTTTGTGCACGTCTGTCTGGGGCTGGCCAAACTGGGCTGCCGCGTGGCCTTCCTCAATGTAAACGTTCGCTCCAGGTCACTGCTGCATTGTTTCAACACTTGTGGTGCCTCGGCGTTTGTGGCGGGAGCAGGTACGTATGATGTAACTTCCGCAAGTGATTTCAAAGCGATAACGCTAGTTTAAGAAATCCGAGGTTTCTTTATACAAAGTAATAGAGATGTTAAGTAACTTTAATGCCATGTGAAACGGTCAGTTAGCCCAGACACTTTGCCAACGCAGTTCGCACCCGCCCTTCCCTCCGCCCCCAGCTCTCCTACGCCCCGCTTCCCCCCCCCCCCCCCCACTTCCCTCCACCGCAGCTCTCCTTCGTCTGTCTTCAACCAAACAAAAGCACATCTGTAAACACGGCCTTTCCTCTGATGCACCACGTGAAACTAGGCAACAACGACCACTCACCCCCAACTTTCGGGGCAGAGTCTACTTTGTTTTATTGTCCCCTAAAAATGTTCATCTGACCTGTACTTTCCTCTCAGCTAACTTTCACATCTCCCCCTTGGCACCTTACTCGCCCCCATCCTCACCGGTTCCTCCCACCCCTCAGCTCTCGCTCCCCCTGGCTTCACTCGACAGATGCACCTCTCTCCACACGCGGACCCGGCAAAACAACATCAGGAAAGCACGCCGAGCTCGGCAGGAACTGGTGTTCACACAGTGTGGGACCCCAGGCCTCGTGCCAACCAACACCAGTCACATGGGTGGGACAGGAAAGACCAGGGAACCACAGAGCCTGTGCCAGGCATGTCACACCTCAGGACAGGCAGGTTCGCGTCTCACGCGAGATGCGTGGGAGTTGGTAGGACCGTTGCCGATAGCCGTACCGAGGCACTCCAGAGGGCTGTGCTTGGCCCCCTGGCTGCGCGCGTGGGGCTCTGGGGGTGCGCGTGTGGGGCTCTGGGGGTGCGCGTCTGGGGCTCTGGGCAGGGTCGGATTGGGATCACAATTTGGCCCGGGCACTGATGAAAAAAGTGGCCCACGTTCAAGGGGCGTGGCATTTCATGAAACACTATTTGGTTACTCTTTGAGGTCTAATTCGTAGAGAAATATTTAGTAAATTAAGCCTTTTAAAGCTTACAGAGCAAGTAACATTGGTAAAGACTAGGAGCACTGCAGGTCTGATAACTGAATACTTACATGCAGTCTTAACGCCCTGCACAAGGTCGTTAGATACTCTTTCCCAACCAGCTAATCATCATATAAATCAGAAATCTAGTACAAAGTCAAGGAAAAAGGGTAAGACTGGAGTCTCTGGGAACAGAACATGCAATAACAAAAGTAAGAATTCACAAATGAGGAAAAGGCAGTCTCGGGTGTAAAGAATGCTGAAAAAATGTATCTGTACAATCTAGTCATACATTTATTTCACAGCCAACAAGTGATTTCTATATACAAAAAACACAGTTTCATTCACATCTGTTGCTGCCTTCAAGTCTGGGCCATGACGAGACTGAGGATTACTCAATTAACTATGAAAAAGATATAAAATCTGCAAAAAGGAATTCTAACCTGAACATGCTAGAAAAGTTAATTCTTCTGCACAGAGAAAGAAGTGCGAAGTTTGCAAATTTTGCTTAGGCCTCGAACAAGGCCTAGCATAGAATGAGGCTAAACAGCTCTCTTTTGAGAAATCACATTACACAAAGTCTTACACATGTCCTGAAATCAACACACAAACATGTTGCCACATTCTGGCCTAGGACCTAAAATAGAGTGCAGTCAGACCTACACACTACAAACAAAAACTAACCAATTAATATTTTTGGCATATAGAGAAATATGCCCCTTGTCTGCATTTTGGATGAGGCCTTTAAAATAAAGTTACATTATTAACTGGCACACAAATGAACCAGTAAATTGTGCAAAGAAATGGTAAACAAAATGGTTCCTACCGGTTCCTTCTTGCTTCAGAGGAAGGGATCGGCTAGCAACACATTGCATTTCTGGGTGCTGGATGTGGCAAGTCAAGTAAACCTTTGAGGAAGACCTACTGCACTGAGTCTAGTGCAGTATTTTCTAGATTCGGTGGGATGACAATTGAGGCACACTCGATGTAGCTTTGAGTACTGCTTTACTCAGCCTACTTTGGTCAGCCCTGTGGCGAGTGGGATGCCAAGGGGATTAGATGGCCCCTCTTGAGTTAGAGCTTGGCAGTATGATGCATCTGGTTACAAGAGTAACCAAATAGAAAAGGCAGGGTGAACACTCTGTAGTTCTGTATGGGAGTGTCAGGACTAGGGTGACCAACTGGCATGGGTGCAAATTCAGGATGGGGAGTGTAAAAATTCAGGACAAAGGGTTAAAATTCAGAACAAACCTTCTGGACAAAAGGTACGTTTTACAGACCCATCAGAGGAGGTTGCGCATTATTATGTAAGTAAGTAAATAGACAACCATTTAAGCACTAGTCAAAATAAGTTTATATCAGGTTGAACCAATCGTGTACTTCACGGTTTTTCAGTATGCACGCAGCTTTGATCAACTGTGCAGGTCTTTATATATATGGCGGATGGCTGGTGGAATCACTGAATAAATCACCGAAATTCAGCACCAAATCTGGGCTCACTCTCTCGTTATTTTCTTCTACATGTAGAAAAATGGAATAGCGTTTTCTTATATATATATATATATATATATATATAGTTACAGCACTGGGTTGTCCAGTCTGATATTTTGTTTACAATTCATGGTTCTGAGCAGGCATGCTTGGTGAGAGAAATGGTCGGTAAGATCTGCTTGGATAGTCATTGTGTGATGTACAGTGGCAAACATAAGATGCCGCTAATCCAGATCCAAACAAATTCAACCATTTGCAAACCTATCCATCATGTATTCTTCCATCCATCATTTCACTCATCCATCCCTCCATCCACCCTTTTACTCATCCACCCATTCATCCACCCATTCACCCTTTCACCCATCCAGCCACCCTTTCACTTACTCATCCATCCACCGAGTCACTCACCCTTAGACACATTCACCCTTTCAGTCATCCAAACATCCATCCTCACTTTCTCTCCATCCACCCTTTCACTCAATCCATCTCTTCACTTATCCATCTAGCCATTTGCCCTCTCACCCATCCTTTCACTTTCTTATCCATCCACCCAGTCACTCATCCTTCCACCTATTCACCCTTTCAGCCATCCATTCTCCCTTTCTCTCTCCATCGACCCTTTCACTTAGCCATCCATCCTTCCTTCCATCCACCCAACTATCCATCTACTCATCCACTCATGCATCCATCTATTGACCCTATCACTCATCCATCCTTTTCATCATCCATCCATCTTTTCTCTCATCCATCCTTTCATTCCTTCACTCATCTATCCAATCTTTTGCCCATGTACCCTCCCTTTCACTCTCTCATCCATCCTTACGGCCACCCTTTCACACATCTGTTCATCCTTTCACACTTTCACTTATCAATTAATCAATCCATCCTTCATTTCATTCATCCATCCATTCTCTGTCATCATCCATTTACCCTTTCATTCATCCATTCACCCTTTCACTGATCCATCCAGCCATCCCTTCACTTACTCTCTCACCCACCTTTTCAAAATAATTGTGAGCTGAGCCTTTGTACGCTGAGTTGCAGACAGAAGAGACTCATCAGGAACTCACCCCTCGCTGTAGTTCCTAAAGCAAAGGGAGGCTTTCAAGATGCCCCTGCACATAGTCAATCTGAAACCTTGGAAGTCATGAGTCATGCATGATGCACAGTGCCAGGCCCTGAGGGGTCTGTGACATGATGTTGTTTCCAGGGCTTTAAGTGGGATGACAAAACTGAGGGGTCTCTCCAAAGGGGATGTTCAATTTAATTATGGCCGTAGCTTTTTTTTGTTTAAATCTCTTTATTAGCATCAGATTGGTCCGTATAAGCATACAATCACATAGTAAACCGATTACATTGAAAACTTGAGTAGTCATCATACAGAATAGGCATCTGGAGGACGTGACCAATAATATTACAAATGGTGCAACACATTCTAGAAGTCTTATTTTCCTTTTTCCAGTTCTACATGTGAATCGCACGTGTGGAAGGATAATGCAAAGAGATATATGCTCTAAGGTGAAGATTGAGCGCTTTCAAAACATCACCTGGCCCCCACAGCCAGACCCATTCTCCCACGCCCACTGTGCCCTGAATGTGAGGGGCTGTTGGCGAGGTGTTAAGACTATCACTGTTTCCCCGGCAGCGTGGGCCCCAGGGGGGCCATGGTGAAAATGGCTCAATAGGCCTGAGAAACACATGGCCCCCAGGGAAGCCGATTCTTGTAAACAATCACCCCCTCCCCAGCCACCCTCAGCGTGATTGCTTTGCAGGGCAGGGGGTGCAGTAGAGGCCACAGCTGATAATCTCGGTATGGCGCACCGTGAAGCGCTTTCATTTCTGTCTCCGTGCTGTGGGCCTTTTTTTCTCCCATTTCCCAGTCAACAGAGAGCAGACAGCAGAGAGCACTCTGTGGACTGGGAAAGGGGAGGAAAAAAAACGGCCCACAGAGGGCACTGAAACAGCAGCCCTTCGGCCGAATGCCCGCAGTGCCAATACACGCACGGGGGTGTGGCTGTGCGTGGTGCTCTGGGTGTGGCTGTGCGTGGTGGTGTGGGTGGCTTTGTGCGTGGCTCTGTGTGGGTGTAAATGCAATAGCTCGCAAATGCATGACCTATTAAGCTATTGGCATTGTAAATGACAATGCCATTTATTTATGATTTTAAAAAAATGTCATGAGCAATGCCAGTAGCTATACCCTTAATAATGCAGAGACCATTGCATTGTAAATGCTTGTTTTTAGCTTGCCATCGAGCTGGTACTGGCTTGATTCTATCTACACTGATTTCCAGGGGGGGGGGGAAGAGTGGGGAAGCAGGGGAATTGGCACCTCGAGAAACATGGTACAGGAGCAGGGAAACGTAAGATGCACATATGCGCCTTGGCATCCTAAGCAAAACCAAAGGGGATGATGGACGGAGTGTTGAACATTGCAAGCACTAACCCCCAGTCAACTGAATCCATCATCTTTCATTCTCACTCGGACACCCCAGTTTAGACATGGCCATATGCAAACAAGTCTCACCCTGTGCCTAATGGGAACAGTCCAGCCTGAACTGCCTTGGGATTGTTCCCACGAGGTACCTGGTCAAGACTGATTTGCATATGACTGGGTTCAAACTGGAATGGCATGAACACAATCGATTTAGGCCCAGATCTCTTAACTGGGGTGAATGTAGGACATTGTTCTGCAGTCTCAACTGTTTTTGCCTTTGGCATACTAAGGAATAGTCAGATGACAGGGTCACAGATAGAAATACATACATTAATGAACTACATGTCTTTAGGGACTGGTTACTGTTCTTTAGGGGTGACAGAATGCCATGGAACTCGTTGGTAAAAGTCAGAATGAGTAGTTTCTTAAGTTACTCAGGATGACAGCTTCCAAACTATCAACAGGGACTGCACAAAGTTCTACTATAGGCCAGATCCACTGCAACAGAAGCCGTGACCCTGTTTTTTGCAGAGTGACCGCTCCCCTTGCTTTCGGTTCCTGTGGCCAGTGTTTAAATACGTACCTTGTTCTGCCCCCTTTACTAAAACTGTAACTACTTTTTGCCCGTTATTCTCCAACTTGTTTTGCACCTTTTCAGTCTACTCTTGCCTCACAAGTCAACTGTTTCTCCATTTTACACCTTCTTTTCCTAGATTACTTCAGCTCTCTACATCCATTGTCTGTTTAAGTGCTATTCACATTTTTTTGAAACAGCATGAGCCAGCTTACAGCTCACTCCAGCCAATAGCTCCCTTCACTAACCGTGACTCTGCAGGAGGACCTCTTCCATATGTAAGCATTAGTTGCCTCATTTGATTTTATTTGTTTTTGCTTTGATTTTGTACACGCCGTTTTCTGTACAACCATGCACGGCACTTTAAGTTGGCAATCATATTACGTTTACGCGGTTAGTGCATTGCATATGCTTGCAGAATAAGCAGGTTTAACAAACATTGGAAATGCAATAAGTCTCGCATTAGGAAAGTTTGAGCTATTGGTATTGTAAATGACACTTTTTTTGTTTATGTGTTGGTTTTGAAAGTAGCAAAATTAATAGCTTTGTCAGTTACAATGTCAATAGTTTTAATTTTTGCAAATGTGGCACCTATAGAAATTGTAATGCAATATGTGTTGTATTTACGGGACTTCGATGTATTGATATTACAAATAACAATGGCTTATAATTTTGTAAATAATTAATACTTAAATAAGTTATTGTAATTTATAATGGCAATAGCTTAAACGTTTGTAAATAACTTTTGTGAAGATTATGTTCAGTGTATGTTATTGTGACGAAAATCCAAGAACATTGCATTTGCACCTACACACAGAGCCACACACATATAGATGTGGTGGTGGTGGTGGATCTGGTGGTGGATGTGGTGGATGTGTTGGTGGTGGATGTGGTGGTCATGGGGGTGGATGTAGTGGCGGGGGTGGATGTGGTGGCGGGGGTGGATGTGGTGGCGGTGGATGTGATGGTGGATGTGGTGAAAGTGGTGGTGGATGTGATGGTGGATGTGGTGACAGGGTAACAGATAGAAATACATATGTGCATGCGCATTGATAGGTCACGAGACCTAAAAATGGCAAGCTTGTGAGTGCCAGACTGCTTAGCTTTGGTAATTCCATTTGCATAACCAATAGCTCACATTTTCACTAGAGAGACCTATTACATTACAAAGGCTAGTTTTATTTAGGTTCAGGAAATCCTCCCAGAAAGTGCCTGCGCCCGTTGGATGTCAGTCCTTACACATGGGCCCACCCCCCAATCATGTATAGTTACTGGTTTTACTTTGGTTCAGGCATTAGATGTGCTCATTTTCGCAGGCGGTCACCATCCTGCATTGTTGCTGGCACCTTAATGCCTTTGCACACTGCCAGTGTCAGAGCTTGTTAATAGCCGATGGGAGCGTCAGAGGGGCAACACTGCAGTGGTGGCATGGTATTCTTACTCTGTCCTGGGGCTTGTTAGTCATTGGTTTGGGCTCTGGAGCAGCTCGCCCCAGTACAGATCCGAACTTCAATCTCTGGCTCTGTGGAAGTGATTTATATCAGAGCCTCTGCTTGACAGAGCGAGCAAGTGCGGTGGTGAGCTGTGTCCCTTTACGTAATATCACATACTAACTGTACAGGGGGTGCAGGAACCAAAAAGCTTCTCTTTAGGTGTGAGCAGATAACTCTAGCTGTGTGCATGGGACCAGAGGGCTGCACTGAACCTGTGCGAAAACAGAACCCAAGAGGTGCACTGAATGTTGTACGCACATAACAGGAAACAAATCCACAGAGCTGTTGACAAATGGAACCCAAGAGCTTTACTTAACTATGTGCAGTCTAAGAGCTACACTAAGCAGTCTGTACAAAACCTGCGAACATGCATGCAGTGTTGTACACTGAACTGTGGTTATATCGGTCTTAATACCACACGAGCTGCCCTTGCAGGCTGCAGCAACCGTCCTAAATAGTCTGCACGATCCAAAAGCTACAGGAGCAGCCGTCAACTATACAACTCATTGCTAAAGGATTTCTCCTTCGTATGCACCATCTGAGAACAGCTGAACTTTTTCATGTCCACTGAAAATATGCTGTTGTAAGGGTCAGTCTCTGAAAACAACTTGCGGGGAGTCTAGCAATGTCACAGAAACTGAAGTCTTGATCTTGTATTCATCAGTTTAATGGCAATGTGCCCAATTTATGGTCAAAGCCAAACGATAATTGCTGTACAGGATAAATGAATGTAAATACATCCATACATGTAGGTATTTATATTTGCACATGTGCATATTATGAAGTACTACACAGCTATTAAATCTAAATTAAACCTTGAATACTTTTCTAAACTCTGCACTCAGTTATAATTTCTGGTCTGAACTGAAGGGTATCCGAGAACTATAACCTTTTCAATGACTTTAGCCATGTTGTATAGCAGCTGTGCAGCATGGTTGCAATTTATTTTTTTATGTAAATTTGTGACGTGACCAACTCCGACCCCTGGCACAGCACTTTAATATATTTTAGCCATGTTGCTGTGCAACCTGGCTGAAAAACAAAGCCAATACCTCTTGCATAGGTAAAACATATTGCCTTTGACAATGCTCATTAGGATTGGAATAAGCGGACATGAAACGGCAGTATACAACTAAATGTTATGTAGATGTTTGAAGGACTATCACAGTGGCAGGCTACAATTAAAAAACAATCTGCAACAGTTTGTACAGGTATCCATTGATCCTCAGCTGACCATCTCAAGCCCTTAAACCAAGTACCAAACTCCGAACTTGCTATGTGAGCAAGTTGGTGTTTTAAAGTGCTCGTTTTACGAAGCGCTGCATGCTTCAGGCTAGGCGGGAGAAAAAAACCTTTACATCTCACCTACATTAAGATTGTGTCCACGGAAATGTACATGAAATAATTATCATAGGCAAGAAACTCGGCATAACTCCCTCTACCACCTCAAGCCTGGATACCAAGGGTACTAGACACACCGATTACCATGGGATTACCCAGCCACATGCTGCCAGACGTTTCCTGTGTGAAATCTGGCCTAAAACTAGATTGTTAACTAGCAGACGTCAATTCCATTTGTTTCCAAGGCAATACCATTTGTCAATAACTTGCATGCTTTATTAATATGCACGCCACAGACTAGCTCGTGATGGCATGCATCCCTTTACTAAAGCAGATCAGAGCCTCACTTCAAGTCCCAACATCAGTCCTCTAGACAACACTTATGCCCACAGTTTAAAGTATTAACTAGATCTCAAATACCTGCATTCTACATGTGCTAGAGTCCCTTTTATTTCATAAATTATGGATAATCCACAACAAAGCAGAGACAGAACTGTAGGTGCTTATTTGCCTCGTCACTCCATGGTTAAGCAGAGAATTTTTCAAGCCCTTTCTGGAAAGAGGGTCGGCAATCAGTTACCCTCTTTAGATTGCTTTCTAAAGGGCAACATTATCAGTGAATCAATTCATAGCTACTCTATCTATGCATGTTTCAGCTATATAGAAGCCACAACCTATTTTTTTCATGTGCAATATACTGTTAAAAGTCAAATACATGCATACCAGTCGAAGTACAGAATAGAATCTCAAAATGTCATTTAATTATTCACTTAAGTCAACCAGGTACTCTTGAACGACAAATCACCCAACAGTTTTATATTCACATACTAGTTAACAGGCACACTGGATTCTGAAAACAGGTTTATTGAATAAGAGTTTAATACATTACAAATAAAACAAAGCTCATGCTTTTCGCCATAATGGTTAAATTAGCTAGCAGCACTCCCCATTTCTGTAGCTTCATTTTTTTTACCTGAACTAAGAGCACAAAGTGTCCATCTGTTATTGTTCCCTCATCTCGTTTCTTAAACTCTTTTACTGACCAGTTTGACTTCTCACCTAGGTATATCAAGTGGGGTAAGCTTCTGGTCAGGGTAAAACCAAAATGCTATAGTGCCACACATAGGGAGCCTCTCGCATCACTATTTTATCTTAGCAGTCAGCCTTTCTCTCCATTAATTGCAAAAACGTTGCTACTATACTGCACGTGTGCTATGTGATACTTTGACTTCTGAAATGCTTTATTAGATTGTGGAATTTTCCACATGGTTGGATTCTGAGCCATGTTTTACTTTAGGATTACAGTCCTGTCATAATTGTTTCCAACCAACCCTCCAGCAAAGAGCCTCCCACTACAGATGTTGATGCTGTTTATTACATTATTGTAGCATGTCCTTAAAATTGTGAAAGGGCATTTTCACATGCTGTTCAGTTTAACTTGCGACGAGGACTGGCTACTCATTCCAGATGGAATCCTACGAACTGGAGCATTTAGAAGCCATGGACTTTAAGCTGGTCATCCTTTGCCAGTCCCACCTGCAAAAAAAGAGCATCAACTTTAATATTTAGCTTTCAATAACCACATCGCTACAAACTGTGTGTGGGGGAGGGGAATGGGGGGGGGTGGGGGGGATGTGGCTTACCTCAATGAGGAACTGGCATGCGTTTTTACGCTGGTCACCTTGAAGCTGGATTACCTCTCCGTATTCTGGGTGCTCAACCACAGTACCATTGCAAGCAAATTTCTGGAAAGAGAAAAAAAAGTTATATCAGCAAGCTCCCAATTTTAGACAGAACCTAATTATATTAGAAGTAAAAAAAAGGTACAAAACAAAAAATTACTTTCACTGGGACCAAAGTAAATCAGGATAGCTGATGGATGCACACAAGACTAATGTTCATATACTGGACAAATAAAACTACTAGACTCAGGCCACGATTACAGTCAGCTTGAGTACAAGGAGCAATAACCTGTATACTGCATGTTACAAGTGGTGTAGCAAGCCCCAGCATAATTTATGGAGGTAATTTAAAAATTAAGGTTAAGAAATGCTGGGGCGGGGCGCCATGCAGATTTAAAAGCAAAAGGCACTAAAATCCACGCTACACTAGAAGAAACTGAAATTACTTGCTTTTGAGGCTGCTTCGCGTTCCACATAAATCACCTGCTGCATAATCTGCTTACTGTGGCATAAATGGTTTGTTTTATGATCTCAACCATAAGTTATTAACCCCTTCCATGCTGGTGACGAACCCCAGCCGTCACGCTCTGCGGCGCTCGTGTGCTGATGACGGCTGGGGTTCGTCACGGCCCCGCCCTGTTCTTTTGTTTACCGCACAGCGGCGGAAACGGCCCAGCATGGAAGGGGTTAAGACGCAGAGATGTGTTACTGCTCTGTGTTCGGAATGACCGACAGGCCACATTAGTTACTTACCGCTTTGGGTGTTAAACTGGTACTGAAGTGAAGCCTATTCTTAGGCAATGTTTAAGTACGTAAAAACTGTTGCACTACCAAAAATGCCCCACACAAACTACGTTTTCTTGCTGCATAATGTAGTCAAACCTGACAATTTGGTTCTCCACCGATGCATAATTCTAGTGGCTCTGATTATACACCATTACTAGGATTGTAACCAAGACAATTATCTATCCCACCAGTGACAATATATCTAGTACAATAAATATCACACCACCTTTCCGGTTTTGTCGAATTTAAGCTATAAGAAATGAGTTGCTTACACTTAAAGGAATAGTCTTGACCATGTGAATCATTCATGCGCCTGGAACTCTACCTCTAAATATAGAAGTGGAGATTAAGGGCAACCAATTGGGTAGCTGAACTAACCAGGACTTTGGACATGTCAAGTCTTGATCAACCCAGACCAAGCTATTCACCCCCCCCCCCCATCGTGCTGTTAACTAGAGCTGTTTTACTGAAATTACTCTTAAAAAGCACTACTTCGTACACTTTAGAGGTCCATTTACTAACACCACATACCTTTTTAAAGGCCTTGACTAACTTCTTTTTATCGTAATCATCTGCAATCCCTTGCACGGTTGTGAGGGTCTTTCTGCCGTTTCTCTGTTGGATCCTTATATGAATAGAATCCTCTGTCCCAGCTGGGAGCCAGGCATCACTCTTGGTTGCATCAGCAAAGGGGTCTGAAACACAAAACATTAAATAAGCAAGCTTTCCATTACATATTCTGTGACAATGTAGCAAAATAAGTCTTGTAAACACAGACCGTAAACCAATTGATCACTGCTGGGCTTGGAACAAAAAAACCAAGTCATGCTGATCAAGAGATAGATTGAGGCTGCATGCAATCACTAACCACGTGTAATTGGATATCCGACATTGCATACTTGTGCAAGAAGCTCAAACTTCACTGTTTTGAGGCCACCATTCACTACATAGCTAACGCCAGTAAGCCGGGCTATGTCTGAGCCAAGCAATGCTCGACAAGTCAAGTGGTTCAGTTCTACAGAGCACACAAATTGCGTACAGTGATAGGATACTGTTATCCAAGATTGTTAAATGAGGGTAAAAACCTCAATTTAATTAGATCACTAAAAAATGTTTTACCCTTCACATTCTTAAAAAAAAAAAATCGAAGTTCTAGGACAGAATACGACTAACTGCATCAAATAACTTAGTTAACCGCTGCGAAATGGCAGCTACTAGAGAATGCCTGTATTAAAATGGTAGCTTCACCCTCAGGGTGGGAGGCGTCCCAGTTAAAGTGACAAGCAATGCCCCTCACGCACATTGATGTTACCACTACGGACGAACCCCAAAGCTAGACTAGGCTAACAGAAAATAAATCTTAGGACTGCAAGTCAGCCATTTTAAACGCACAAAATTGGGCAGCAACACCACACCAAAAACTGGTAGTCACACAGTGACTAGTACTTGGCAGTTGGGCACATCGAAATACTTAACTCTAAACATGCAACGTTAGACCATCAAGAGTCCTCAAGCAACCATGTGTAAATAAGCATTGGTAAATGCATTAGGCTTCCCCCCCAAGTAATTAATCTGTTTTTTAGGCCTCTGCTGTCGAAGGCAGCGCATGCGCTGCTCTCAGCATTCAAGAGCTTCTTGAAATCAATAGACTCCGAAGCTCTCGTAAATGGAGTTGAAGCCCCGCCAATCTTTGATTGACCAGCCTCATCTTCAATGCAAAACGCTGGCTTCTGATTGTAAAGGAGGCTTCTTAGTCCCTCCTTGTTGCCGCCTAGTCTCCTTTTGGCTACGCCCACCGTAATTCGATCTTTTACCAGCGGCGTGACTACCTCATTAGGTAGTACGCACTTTATTTTCCTCAGTTTGAGAGTGTATTGTGGTAAAGGAATTTTTCGCAGACTGTTCCTTCGAAAGTTGATGCTCATAACTGAAAAAGTATGAGCGTTTCTTTCAAATTAAACCGTCACCATTTTTTTGCTCCTACGAGTGGTCCTCATTTAAGACAGTCTTGGTACGCTGTGTCAAGAGAAGGAATGCAGATGTAGACATCTGTCAGAGGAGCGACTTCAAATGTAGCATCAAGGCTGAGAGAGATGGGGAACAGACAGTTGAAAAGTAAACTAAGATTGGGAGGGGCTGTGGGAACAGATTTCTTGTCTGACCTTTAAACCTAGCGCTGCCGACTCCCTTGAGCAGCCTTAGGGGAAGAAGAAAAGCTGTAGAATCGGTACTTGGCTGCTTCTGCCTGGTGGTGCTCGCTGGCTTCACGCAGGGGCACGTGGACATGCCCTGCTTTTTCTGCCACCAGTGCCTAGAAAGCCGGGGTAGGGGTGAGGTGCTGCAGCCGCTCATCCTTAGAGCTTGCGGCCTTGCCCCGGTGCTGATGCGCTCCCCAGGAGGATGAAACAGACCTGGGGCTCCGGTTCTCTGAGCAACAAGGCAGACCCCGCCCGTGGCTGAGGGAAACAGACACTAGCGGTAAGTTTAGGGTTGGGGATTGATTTCGGGGTCGAGGCAAATAAGTGCAGGGGTGAGGAAGGTTCAATTTCGATTGGTATTTCCTATGCCCTAAGTGCAGTGCTTTAACAAGGTGCTTCACTTTGATCTTAGTTTTGTGAAAGACCGGTAAAGAGCCCAGAGTATGTGTGACATCAAGGTCAGGCACAGAATCGAGATCATTTATTGAAATAACAGGACAGATATGCAAGGGCTAAGAGCGACGATGAGTGCAAACACAAAGGTGCTGCCTAAGCAATAAAATAATCTTGCCCATTGTGGTTACCCCTTCAGGAGAAGATACAACTTTAAAATCTGGTACAGCAGTGAGCAAATGCACAAGATAAGTACAACACTGATTGTTTACTGTTTTACAGGGCATTTAAGACCCATAGTGCAGAGAAAATCAGACAGTTAAGTACTTTGCGGATTTGAAGATCCTGGAAGAGACCTATAACAAAGATACTGTAGTAACCCAGTGCCCGATAACATCCATTGGACTAGATAATTTATCTGCTGTAATAATAAAAGCAGAGATCACCTGGTGGTCCAGCTAGCTTCACATCCTTTTTCATGAAATACTCCTGACAGGAAGATTCCTGGATAGTTGGAAGGCACAGTAATTAAACCCATAAACAAGCAAGCATTGAAAATGCAACAGGTCTTGCCTTTTATTAAGTTAAAGCCATTTGCTTTGCTATACAATACCATTAGCAAAGCAAAGGACTAACTTAATCAAAACCTATTGCATTGTTTTAAGTTGTAGCGTTAGGACTAGTTTATGCACAAAAAAACCATAGAAACATATTGTGCTGTTACTAGTGGTACAATACCAGTAATTAATAAAACTTTGAAAGAAGGAAAAAAGAATTGATGTTATAGCAATATCGTGTTCAGAGGAGTTCTGATAACTTGGGGCCAGTGCCACTGCACCATTGAAATAATGGCCCAGTGCCACTGCACCATTGAAACAATGGCCCTAGTGCCTACAATGTAACTGCACTTGTGACTGCTTATTAACCCCTCCCATGCTTGTGACGGAACCCCCTCCGTCACAAGCCACGGGTGAGCTGTGCTTGTGACGGAACGCTTCCGTCACGGCCCGCTCGCCGCGCGGCACTGATGCTTTAATGGGCGGGTTCGTGACAGAACCGTTCCGTCACAAGCACAGCTCACCCGCGAGCCGCGACGGAGCGGTTCCGTCACTAGTATGGAGCCGCTGCGCGGCCGCCCCACCCCCTTAGCGCAGCGGCGGAATAGCCGCCGCAGCGAAGGGGTTAAGTAGGTAAATATAGCAATATTTGGTGTTTAGAGCAGTTGGCATAACTTTTGGTCCAGTGCCACAGTACCACCATTGAAATCATGGCCGTAGTGCCTGCAATGTAACTGCACTTGTGACTGTTCAGTACTAAAATATAGCAATATTCTGCATGTAGCGGGGCCACTAGAGCTTTTGGTACTGGTGCCACTGCACCACTCAAATAAAGTTACTTTCATCTAACTGCAAGGTAACTGCAATTGTGACTTCCCGTTTGGTGGCAAAATATAGCATAGTTCCTGTACATAAACTTTTGTATTTTAACTGCAATGTTTATTACACTTTTTAGAATTTGATCATAATGACCAAAAAAATTAAGCTGAAATTTAATCAATCTGAGAATACCTACAAAAGGTCAAAGAAAAGTACTGAGGCATGAACAAGGAATGCCACTAACATTCTAGGGCTAAAGCATCTGCTATACACAACTAAGTAATAAAAAACAAGCATTCCAGCATACGGTTAGAAGCGATCTGCCTTTTCCGTTGGTAGAGATCTTCTCTGGACAGTAAAGGGGGCTTAAACAGTAACAGCTTTACAGTCCTGCCAAGTATCACAAATCAGGTGTTAATCTAACGCATTTCAGTGCGGTAATCTGCAACACCGCACTGAAATGCAAAATCACGCTTTATAGCGCCTTCTCTGCAAACAAGCAAGAGCGGTGCTTTAATGCATGACTGACCTACAGTCTGGCAGAACGCGGTGCTCCCGGCAGGCTAAAGATCTGCCTGTTGCTGTACTCTGCTTGCTACAATTTTTCCATAGTAGTCAGACACACCGGGGCCCGAGTAAACATGCGCATAACTGCCGAAGATCTCACAGGCGTCAGTGCCATACCTGGACTACTAGTAAATGCTTCAAAGACACAGGCTAAGGCGGGTGACGAGTCACAGGTCACGCAGTTATGCAGAGCTCAGCTGCCGCTTGCGGGCGGCATTTCATCAAAGGTTTTGGCTCCACTTTAGGAAGCGCCGTAATTCTGAACTGCGCGCCAGTTTAGAGCTATTCGACCCTGTCCTGGTGGGAGATCTTGAGGAATGGATTGATTCCCAGGGACGCACGGCATCTAGGACAAAATTATGTTGGTCAACAGCCTGCTAAGTGCTAGGCAAGCTGAGAGCAGCATGATGGGATCCAGTCTGGCGACTCAACCCATGACCTCAGGCCTACCTGTGGCTTACAAGAGTCAGGCAGGCCTGAGTCGCTGGCGAACCTATGCAGCAGTATAGGAGCTGGCTAAGCTTTTCATGTTGCGGGAGCAGATCCCAGCTCGCTGCCGCAGCACAGACAGCCGGTCTCAACTGCCACAATAAATCATTCATCTTCAGGATCAGTACGCGAGTGCAAGTAGGTTTTAAAGTAAACACTTCTTGCCTTATGTATTTTTTAGACTACTTTTACAGCCTGCTACATAACACGCACTGGTGCAAGTACTCTTAGATAGCTTGGGCTTCTTAATGCTCTCTCTCAAAAAGTATATATTTGAAATAAAATGGTCTACAGCAGAGTTGTGACCCCAAGACTATGTGTACCTTAGTCAGCCTCTTCTCTGGAGGTTTGCCTGCGCCCCCATGCTTAATTGTGTTATAATGTTAATTGCTTAGACTATCCATGCAAAGTAGCTTCAGCCTCAAATTGTTAATAAATAACGGGCAGCGCCACACACCCTGCGGTTATCAACACATTGATTTTTAATCAGACTGATCAGTGTGGCTTTTAGATATAAAAGGCTGTCTGCAGAGGAATTGTGACCTCTAGGTTACGTGTGTTCTCTTTAATTTCCAGTGCTTTGCAGTAGTTTTAAAATCTTCTCACAATTTCTCGTTGCTCAAATGGGTGTAATTTCTGATATTTAGGTTCCCCTTTTCATTGCTTGATTTGTCTTTTGAAAGTAGTGTCACTCAGTTGTTGAAATGTCACTCAATTACTCTGACAATATGAAATCGTCAGCACATAACAATCTGAAACCTTGGCAGCTACCGCTTTAGTAGAAGTATTTTAAATGTGTCCAGCCAAGGGGAAGTTAACAAAAACACGAACAAGAGCAGTAATTCGGTCTTTGTGAAGTAATAAGGGCTCCCTTTTAAGATATATTAAATATATGCGATTGCACAAGCAGGCCAAAACTAAAAATACATTAATAACGATAAATACCAACCATTAGTTACATTGGTTGGTGTGCCACTGCGCCCAGCTATGCAGCGAACTAGCGCCATCGTCAAAACACCAGTAACACCCAAAGAGAAACGCCATTTTAAAAGGCGTATTTACAATTTTTAACGAACCACTGGTCTCTTACGCACCATGAATCAGCACTATTACTGAATAAAACAAAACTATGTCATAACTCTAAACTTAACAGAAACCTAGAGTATAATTGAAGAAAAATAATCTCTTACACGTATACGAGCACACAAAAAAAACCTCCTCTAATAAGAAATATTTCTCACCGAACGACTGGAGGTTCTGGATACCGGACATACGATATGCTTCTTTTTCCTTGATGGAAACTGTCGGCTGAGTACTAGGCGGATGGTTGTAGTCGATTCAGGGAGGGCTCGAACAAACGATATTTCAACAACAGCTCAGAAAGGACAAAAGATGTTTTATAAAATGGCCGACGCTCGAGCAGTTATATACCGTTGCGTGTGTTCGTCATCACGCAATTGTGATGCGATTGACGAAATGTGTGCGTCAGGGCGGTGGCCTTGTTAGGGCCAGGCCAAACTGTTGATGATCCGTAAAGAACTTCGAGGCAGACGAAAAGACTGAAACCCGATAAGCTTTCGCCTGATCTTAGCATGGTCTCCGCGAAGGACACAAATTTGTGAAATAGTCACGTGAACCTGTACACGCAAAAACGCATAATTAACCTCGCCTACAGGAAGTAGACGTGGTGGCTCGTATTGAGGTCATTAGTAATTGTTTTCCAATTATTGTTCTCTGTTGTTTACGACGTGAAAGTCAATAAATAGCGACGAGACAACGTTGAACTTTTTAAACATCGATGTATTTAACTTTATTTTAAGTTAACATCAGTTAATATATTTTACGAGATCACGATTTTTCTGTTGCATTTTAATCTGCAGTACTAGCGCCGATACTCCTTTGGGGGGGATATATTGCCCTATACGAGCAAAGTTAACACTACACAAGTCGCGTTGTAAATATTTCAGTTGTTCAATTATATAAGGTAAGGGAGTGTGCTTTGCTTATACCATGTTAATAATGCTTGTCATGTACTTTGTTAACATTGTATGTTATTGAAACGTAAGGTGTACGTGCTGTTTCTTTAAGAATGACGTTTGGTTTCCTGCTGTTCAGAGTCCTTATTTTATGTACGTAAGGTCGCCAACACCATCACTATCGAAGTGACATTCTGTGCCCTTATCCCTGCCAAGTATCACGCTTCACATGTGACACTAACGCATTTCAGTGTGGTGATCCGCATCACCGTACTGAAATGCATTGTCACGCATTATAGCGCCTCCTAAGCTGCCATGTGGAGCGCTGCCATAATGCACATATGATGGACCGAGGTGCCTCTCAGCGCTGTGCGCACTGCTCCCGGTAGGCAGAGGCTAAAGAGGCTGTCTAAATCTGCTGCAGCTCTACAAGTACTGACTGCTACAATGTAATTGTACCCAAGTTAGGCATAAGCTGGGGCTGACTCACGTGGCGCCGAATTTAGACTGACTTCACTACAGTCAGTGTCCAATGGAAGATTGACTGACAGTGAGATAAATAGCTACCTTGAGTCAGGGTCCATCCTCGAAATTCAATGGCGCAGCTCCTGACCCGCCGCTCTCACTGCAGTGGAGTGCGGGCCGGGGATGAGGTGGTGGATTTCGGCCGTTGATGGCTCAGGAATCCAATCTGGAATCGAATCCCACCTGCAGCATTCGGCCACAGGCTGACTCACCAGTCAGTATCACCGAGGCTGCAGCGCCGGGGCCAGTTCCAGTGAGAGTGGGTGCAGCATGATTAATGGCACAGCGGCAGCCGTAATATCTCACACAACCAGGGCCTTCACCCAGCGACCGGGCTTTGCCACCCCCAGCTGGGCTCAGCTGCCCAGTGAGGATCAGGATTTTTCAGTAAGTGCTTGGGAGAGCAGGAAATCTTAAACTGTAATTTTACATTGCGTCTTAAAAAAACTTCTTTGTGTGCGCTCGCATTTCTAGTGCTTTCGGATGTTTATTTCCTGCCTCAGCCCGGGCCCCTAGAAATTCTTGCTGTCGGCTGGCAACACTGGCACTCCTGAACACTGCTCTGAGTCCGGGAGAGGCTGAGCAGGTCGTGTTTAGGGCAGGCACGCCTCTCATACAGGCCTAGCAGGGAACTACAAATCCAACTAAAGTAATTGTTTAACAGAAACAAACCATGCAGGTTTGATGGATCTCTAATTCAGATAAAAAGGTTCCCATTAATGCACAAAACATAAATATACATCTCAGTGTCCAGTTTTTCATTCAGAGGTCCTCAGCAGTCGTGACTGGGGACAGACTGAATTCGATACTGTGCATCAGGTGGGAGAGTATGCTGCCGGCTGAGTAGACAGAGAGATTTCTCTCAAGGACTTCGGCAGATGAACTATTTTTTATTTTTCCCAGTCTAAGTGCGGGACGGTAGTGTTGTAACTACTGGAGAAAAGGTAACCGTGATTTCGCACAGAGGGGTTAAATATCCCTGTTGAAAACTATTAGCTGTACAGCAGTTTTAACATTTTCTTAGTTTCTTGTTTCTCAAATGGGTGTCATTTCTAATATTTATATGTTTCCCTTGTCTTTATTACTTGATTTTGTTCGAGAGAAAGTGTCACTCATTGTGGTTGAAATGTCACTCATAATTACACTGAAATTATAAAAATGTCACACATGGCCATCTGAAACCTTGGCAGCTATGTACCCTAGATAATTTTGTTCCCTCCTCCACTCCCCATCTTCCGTTCAGTACACGCATTTTTCTGTGATACACCCATTGTTCAAAATCATTTTCATCACACATTTTTATTACGAATAAAACCTTGTGTCTCACTCAGCGTTTGGTTGAGGGGCGGACCTCTCCCGCCAAACCTGCCTTTTCTACTGCTCCACTTAGAGTCGAGATCCTCTGTTTTTCCTTCGGCTCCGTCTGGTGGCGCTGTTGATAGTAATCTTGGCCCAGCCCTTCCACCACAAAACAGCTTGGTGATGGTGGTAGTTGCCTCTTTCTGTTGACGGTGTGGGGGTACTGTTCCTTTCAATGTGTGTGTCTGCAATGCGGGGTGGCTGGCGGACTGTCTACCGTGATGTAAATGACCTGTTAGTTCTCTATCATTAGTGGATGGGTTGGGATTCTCAACTCACCACAGCAGCCTCACAAAAGAAGTGCACACTTTTCACACCTACTTAATTCCAAGGCCACTGTAATTTGCCTGCAGTGAAGAGTAAAATTACATGGCAGAGTTCTGTAAAGTGCAAGGCAAAGTAATGCAAACAATGCCACAGGAAAGGCAAATTATAGAAAAAAATGATACCTTTAGGCAATTAAGGGCTGCAGTAATACAGAGATCTCAATGATATAGATAATGCATATGGTTCTTAAAAAAAGAAAAGTGTTAACATTCTGTAGATGCTGTTCAAAGCCAACACTGGTTATTACCAGGCTCATTTAGAGCCTGGAGCCTGTTAAATTGCCTGTCAGGTCAACAGAGGCCCGACCTAGAGCTCCACTAATAGAAAATTGTGAATACCTTAAAATGTTTGCCTGTTTGGTGAGGATCTATTTGCCCTCAGTGCAAGTCCATGCAGCAGTTGCACTGAAGGCAAAGCTTCAGTTTCAGTTTCATAAACTTTTATTCGATTATCAATTGTATAATCATAAAAAGTACATATAGAAGAAAAAACTTTTCAGCACATAAATGAGTTTAAAAATAAGTCGAAATACAAAGAAACATACTAAAAATAAAATTTACAGTTTTGTGTGCTTCTGATTAGTTTAGAACATTTTGACGTATTGTGATGACTGCTTTAAGGAAAGTCACTATAAGTTTAGCTTCATGGGGCGTGTTCAGAGACTGCAAAAAGAGAACCGCAGAATAGCATTGTCTGTGGCCACTAGATCGAAGAAGTGGAATAATCCACATTTTTCGTGGAAGTTTGTAATATTTACAAAATAAAATAACATGGATCGTTGACTGTGGGGAAATTCCATCACATGGACAGTTCATCAGATTGCGGGACCAATTTTGAGTTTCCGCAAATGAAACTAAACGGAAAAAAATGTTAAAGCGAAGTCTTGTTAGTAAAAATTTCTCGTGGTTTGATAAAAAATATGTCAAATATGGTTGTATGCCGTTGCAGGATTGTTGTGCACAGATTTTTTCATTAGAGGGTTTTAAGATCTCAGCTTGATTCCGTAACTCTCTCAGGTGACCCAAACACATTGATTTTAGTTGTTTCCTGGGAATATCTTCGATCGTAGCAGGATCTTCGAAGTAAGACGTATGGCCCAGGTCTTTGAAGAAGTTCCATATGTAGGTCCACCATGGAATTTTCCGCCAGTTTGTCAAGGCTAAGCAGTATGTAATAAGGGAGCGAGTTAGATGGCATTCAGGGTTGGTCCATATTCAGTGCCACAATAAAACTGGTTGGCAGCGAATAGTGTCTACAATATATTCCATACCGAGCTCACAATGCGAAGCTAGTATCGGGGAACTTTGAGGGAGGGCTAGAATATATTTAATAAAGCCATTCTCCGTTACTTGTAGTTGATCTATACGCCCATGTCCCCAAACGTCAGCTCCATAGGTAGCCACACTATGGCACTTTGCGTAATATATGGTCAGAAGTTCGGGTGGCGCTGGTTTCCCCAGTTTCCTCGAGAAAGAAATCAAGGCCGATGTTGCCCGACGAAAGTGAAGGTTTCTGGCGTCGATTGCCTGGCGCCAGTTTACCGCATCGTCCACTAAGATTCCCAGGTAGGGGTAGACTGAGGTTTTTTCCAGCTTCGTTTTATCCACCATTATCGGTTTAGGGTTTTTGACCCTAGGACCAATGTGCATTGTGAAAGTTTTCTTTGTTTATTTTGAGGCCAAGTGAGTCCATAAATGTGGCATATTTGTTAGTTTGTATCTGGAGTTGGTTCAAGGTCCGTGCTAAAATAACTGAATCATCAGCGTATAGCAGTGTAGGTATCGGACGGTGATTTATCTGGGGTAAGTCCTGGCTCCCTTCCAACATAGCCTGCTCAAGCCCGTTTGTGTAAAGGTTGAACAGGAAGGGAGCCAGTACACATCCCTGTCTTACTCCCTTCGTTATTTGGAATGAGCGGGACAGCTCACCACTGGTACCAAATCTTACTCGCCCTGAGGCATTAGAATAGAGTTCACGTAGGAAGGCTATTAATGGGGGGTCCACTCCCAGGTCACTAAGTATTTGCCAGAGTTTTGCATGTTGGACGCAGTCAAATGCCGCACTTAGGTCGACATAGACAAGGAAGATGTTACCTCCTTTGGCGCCAACATATTTCCCTGCTAAAAGGGGAAGGCTAAGGGCCTGTTCCACAGTCCCAAGCCCCTTCTGGAAGCCATATTGTAGGTCGGTTATGATGTTGTTCTCCCGGGCCCAAGATTGTAAACGCTCCAGGAGCACTCGACCCGCGATCTTGCCCATGGAATCCAGAAGGGAGATTGGTCTGTAGCAGGCTGGGTCGTTGCGGTCGCCTTTTTTAAAGATGGGTAAAAGGATTGATGTCGACCATGACTGGAAAAGCCCGACCGAGGTTACAGCTGACATAACCCGAGTGATTAGCTGTGACCAAAAGTCTACATTGTGGAGGAAGATGTCCATTGGAACTCCATCGGGGCCAGGAGCCTTGCCGGATTTTGATGCCCTGATTGCTTTGATAACTTCACTAAGGTGGAAATGAATATTTATCGGGTAGGTGTTATTTTCCGATAAATGGACCTCATTTGTTCCTGAACCGTTATCTACTGCAAAGTCCGGAGGTGGGCCAAAGATTTTTGAGAAATGGGTGACCCAATCTTCTTCAGTTACTGCCACATCTAGGTGTTGGGTTTCTGTGCTATTGGCCAAGAATGGAGATCTTATGACTTGCCAGAATAGGGCGCTGTCCTTTCTTTGGGTGCTGTCGGGCAGTTGTGACCATAGTTCTTGTTTGATTCGTTTTTTACGTTCCCGTCTGGCAGAATTATATGCTTTTCTTAAGTTAGAGATTTCCAAGGGGTCTCTCGTGGGTCTATGTAAGGCTTCTTTAAGAGTTGAAAGTGCCTTCCGACAAGCGGTGTCAAACCATCTCGTGGTAGGGGGCTTGTTGTTCTTTTTTAGCTTGACAAATAGTTCGTTCCTTATTGTTTCTTGGATGCTTTGGAAACTGCTAACGATTATTTGAGGTGACGCCTCCAGGGACGTGCATTTAGATGTCCAGTGCTTGGATTTTTCAAGGACCCTCTGCGTCGTCTCTTCCGGGTCGATCTTAGCCCATTTGACCGTATAGCCATTCAGTTTATTCATGGTAAGTGAATGCTGATTTAAAAGGCTCGGCTTTGCAGGGTGGCCATTTACCAGTTTGATGATGATTCTTACACTGAGTGGATAGTGGTCACTCGTTGCGTTAGTCCCAGTTTCAAAGTTTGCTAATTGCCCTTTAAGTGAATGGGAGGCTATTATGTAGTCTATGGTTGTTGAGTAGCCTCTTCCGTGGAAGGTTGGTAGAAAATCCTGCTGCGGGTCTACTAGTTCATTCACAAAATCCAGATCTAGGGAGAATATAATGTCATTCAGTTTGCTTCCACATGTCGAGTGCACAAAGTGGGGTATGGGGCTGCCAAGTTCGTTTTGCAGCCCACAGATTTCTCTTTTATAATTTGGGCACAAAGGGAAATTGAAATTGCCTCCCCACATTAGGTGTGTTGTAATATTGTTGTTGTAATTTTGCAGTGTTGTTAAGAAAGTGGCAATCTCTACTAAATTTGACCAACAATCCGAAGTGCCAGAGTTGTTATAATAATTGATAAAAATATAGGTGTTACCATTAGTAGTGATTATCTGCATGATTTGGTATGTTGGAGACTCTTTAAACAGTTTCGATATAAAGGGAAGAGTATTGGCGACATAGATCATAAGCCCCCCCTTTGGCCTGCCCATATTTCCCTGCACTGCTGGGGTGAAGAAAGTATTATATCCCGTTAGATGTATCGGGGTTGTGCACCATGTTTCTTGCAGGCAGAGTATCTGGTGTTCCCTGGCTGTATCAAGCCATAACTCTGATGTTATTTTTGAAGACAGACCTGCGACATTCCAATATGTAATGGAAAGACTCAGATTGGTGGGTTCAGGGGATACGTGAGGAAGAGGTAATTCCCTCAGGGAACTCACTATCAGGGTGTCTATTGAGTACTCTATCTGGGTCTGAGAGGGATTGATGGGATCTCTTAAAGCTTTTGTTTGATGAGAGTATGAGTCGGGCACAGTCCCAGAGGGGTCGGTGGGTATGGTAGGCATGGCATTAGTAGGATTGAGGGAGACATCAGTGGTTGTCTCCGACTTTTGGTTTGTGTGGATAAGGGGAACAGGCTTAGGTGGCGCTCGCTTCTGGCTTAGATTTACTGATGGGTAAGTAATATTGATGTTTTTGCTCTTTGATTCAGACCAGAACGGTCAATCCACCATCTCTAGGCAGTCGAAGCGATTTTTTGTTGGAAAGCCCTGCCAACCTTCATATGATTGGTAGGGTCTGTCCTGCCAGTACTGCCTTGGCCAATCTCTAGATATGTTTCTGTTTCCGTGGTCATAGGTATACCCCACCTGCTTCCACTGATCACTTTGGGGCTGGTGCCAGTTCCAGGTTGGGGTATAATGGTGTTGTTTCGTTGGAGGATAAAAGAAAGAGAGATGACGAGCATCAATTCCACCTTTTTTCTCCAGCGAGGGCCAAGCACAAATATAATCCACAGTGGAAGGGTCTCTACACGTTACGATGATGCAGTCTCCGCGGGTCGACTTTGGTGCTTTACCTACCCATACTACCCTGCGGACTGTGGAGATCCCTCCAGAATGATGGGGTTCTAATGGCCTGTTGATGCTTAGCCATTGCATGACCTTGTTTTTGAGTGACCAGGCAGTTTCTGGTGTATCTTCTGTTAATTCGGGTACACCAGTGAGTACGATTGTATATGGCGTAGCCTCTGGGGGCAGATGGACTGGACGCCTGGCTCCTGGTGTTTTTTTGGGGGTCTTTTTGGGTGACAACTGGGGTGGGACCGTTGGTTTAGATGGTAAAGGTGTTGACTTTTTAATGGAGTGAGTTGCATTCAGATTTCCTGTTGTGGCCCCTGTGGTACCTGGGATTACCGGGCCTATGTTAGGTGTATGTTGATTCGACACCACAGTTGTTTTAACCTGTTGTGCTCGAGGCATTGCATTTTGCAGATTTTGCTTTGAAACATTTTGTTTTGGATTTTTTAGGGGTGGAATAGTCGGAGTTGGTTGTTTTGTTACTTTGGGTGGTTGTGGTTGATAAGATGTTTTCGAGGGCTGAATCACATTTCGCGGCCCTTTTTTTACAGAATGTGCGTTCGTATCAAGAAGTGTGGTGGAAAGGATTGCCAATTGGGCTTCAAGATTCCTGATACTTAATTGTATAGGTTTCAAGTGCTGTACCAGGAAGTCTTTAGTTGCGGTTAGTATTTGTGAGGTGGTTTTACATGTTCTGCAGGGGTTATCTGTAACCTCGTTAGGGGTGGTAGGAAGCAAGAGGTTGGTTTCTAGAGGGATTGCTGTAATTAGTTGCACAGATTGTGTTGTTTGATTTAATGATTCCCTCCCCGGCTCCGTCTCGTGACCAGGGAAAGAAGCCGTAGCTACTGCAATGTCAGTGGGGTTTGTACTACCTAGTTTTGGGATGGCTCCTTCTCATGCCCCTCGAAGGTAGGTATCTATGTTGGTGTCGGATCCTTCGAGTGTTTGACAGGCTACTAAATCGGGAGATGCCTCTAGGTTATCTGATGTTGATGATAAGTCAGACTCGAATTGAGTTACAGATAAATCAACTGTGGACGGGACTGTACTGATGTCAGGAGCAGTCAGAGTCACGGGAAGTGAAGAGTTTGGGAGGGTTTGGAGAATGGGAGAAGTTGCGGTTGCTAGAGTGCCCAAAGATGAGCGTTTTGCATTCATAAGGTCCAGTGACACTCTTTTTTCAAGAAGAGAGATGCTCTGGTTGATAACCTCATGGGTCCGTGAAATAAATAGATCTATCGGTCCGGTTATTTGAGCTACCTCTTGGGCGTTCTTAGATTTGGTCTTGGCGTTACTTCTGGTTCTAGTAGGCATGGTACAAGTATGCTGCAGCAAAATAGGCTATGAGGTGAAAAGATTTGATAGCTGTTGAAACCGGAGCCAAAGGGGGTGGCCCGGGCCCGGTCTCTACCGGTCACTAACGGGCAACAACGGGCCCGCCCTTGGCCCGGGCTTCGCCCCGGGCTGCGACCCGCGCGCGTCCCGCGGTGCGCGTTAATGCCCTTGATTACGTCTCTGTAAAGTGAGAGGGGGCGTGGCACTGGGAGGGGGCGCGGCTCACGCGGGAAGAGGCAACAGCTGATGGAATTGAACGCTGAACCTCGCAGTCCCGGGGCCGCGCCTCTCGCCTCCTCTGCGGCCTCGCAGGTGGTTTTCCTCCTCTTCACCAAGGGCACAAGGGCTGGAACACTGGAGAAATGACGAGCTACTCCTGTAGCGGCAGGCAAGAGTTTACAGTGAAAATCTCAAAGCAAGCGGGGGCGCGAGAGGTTATGAGCAGCTTGGTGGGGGCGGGCACTGGGAGGGGGCGCGGCTCACGCGGGAAGAGGCAACAGCTGATGGAATTGAACGCTGAACCTCGCAGTCCCGGGGCCGCGCCTCTCGCCTCCTCTGCGGCCTCGCAGG
The DNA here is from genome assembly GCF_964263255.1 of Lissotriton vulgaris. Taxonomy (NCBI): domain Eukaryota; kingdom Metazoa; phylum Chordata; class Amphibia; order Caudata; family Salamandridae; genus Lissotriton; species Lissotriton vulgaris. The sequence goes on from NC_141693.1 coordinate 1,801,873,918, forward strand.
TCGTTTTCCTCTTCTTCACCAAGGGCACAAGGGCTGGAACACTGGAGAAATGACGAGCTACTCCTGTAGCGGCAGGCAAGAGTTTACAGTGAAAACCTCAAAGCGAACGGCTGTCCTGCTTTTCTAAGCCCTTTCAGCAAAGATTTTTTTTATATAAAACAAACTCCCAAAGTGCAAGTTTGTTCTAGAAAAATCAATAAAATATTGGTGTACATGGATTTTTTGCTCTGCGCTTTGTGGTCATTGTTTGAGTTCCTGCCATGGACCATCATGTCTTGCATGTCAATACTGGGTAAGGAAAATCAGTGATGGGCGCACCATTCTATATAGGGATGGATGACCACCACTGAGACCCAGTAGTCCAAAGGCAGACTGACCACTGGGTCACGTTTTTTCTGGTGGAAAACCATCAGTAACCTCATCTTTAAATGGGGCTAGACAGGTGCAAGATTGGAGGGCTAGGTATCTGCTATTTAAAAAGCAAATGCCATTTATTTTCTCCTAGGGCCATATTATATATAGGGCGCACTTTCCCTGTTTGCTCTTGGCGGCTCTTAAAACATTTGCTCCGCCGCAAACAGGTAAAAGTGTGCCCATTACATAGAATATGCTGCACCAGGGCAGCCCCATACTCTCGCTGGCCTGGGGCAGCGCATTCTGGTGAAAAATGAAGAAGCCGTTCCGTCTTTCACTATTCAGGCAGATGCAGTGAGTGACTGCACCTGCTTGTAAGGAGATGGCTGGGGGTCCATAGGACACCTTTCCCCCCTTCAGACGGCTGCTATCAGGGGGCACACTGACAGTGCGCCACCTTCTGGGTAGGCCACTGTCAGTGCACCCCTGACAGCTTATTTGCCTATGTGCCCACGTTTGTAATATGGAGCGGGCGCAGAGGCAAAGGGCTTCCATTTTTTGCATGGGTCACGTCCCCATGCAAAGGAGAGAACGCCCTCTTGAGAAAGCACTGGCGCCATAAGTATGCCTGCGCTTTCAGTATTACAGAAGGGGCCACAGAATCGTCTGTGTCCCCTTCTGTAATACCAAAGAGCCCGGGGGCAAGCAAAGCGGGTAGAAATGCCCAGTGCTTTAAATGGGAAAAAATGTGTGCAGGTACTCATTAAAAATAGAGGTGTGGCAAGTGGGTGGGGCTAGGGGCAAGATATGATCATACCTAATGACTTCTGCACCAGTTGCAGCACATATCAAAACTCAGAGAAATGCATTCATGGCAATAAAACAGATTAACCTATTACACATAATGTCATGCTCCTCGGAGGCAGAGTGGAACCTGCCCTGCATTGAAGAAGAAAACTAACCTACCCGTGCCGTGCTGTGGATCAGGGTACCGGTACTGCACCTGGCTACAGAGAAGTGCCGGTACTGACGGCAAATAAATTCGGAAGTTCCAGTACTCCGTCCCAAGAGTACCGGCCCATTTAAAGCACTGGAAATGCCCATTGCACCTCTGAGGAATCCAGCTCCTGGTGTCCAAGGCAGGAGGCATGGAGAGCTACATTATATTAAAAGTCCCAACACTCCTTCAGTCTTGGGGAAGTGCATCTTTTTATTGGAGTCTATTTTTCCTGGCCTTTGTGTCCAAATTCAGAGGTCAAACACGTTTTGACTGGTCAAGCTTGTTTTATTTTTTTGGTAAAACTTTTTTGTCTTAATTAAAGCTTATGCTCATAACAATCTTGAAAAGATGAGCAATTAAACAATGCAGCATCTATAATTTCTGCGGTGCACAAAATATCGAAAATATGCAGTAGCTAATAAACATATTATACATCAGTATCAGGGGAGTGCATACACCAGTTGCCCCATGTTTAAGGTTGTTCTATTGATACCATGTCATAGTGAGCTCTACAAGTTGTAGAACTAACCCTCAGATTGAGGTACCTGTGTCCTACTGCTAAATCCTCTAGAAGCTCATATTTATTAGGTGCAGTTGAGTTATCTCTGCCTTTCAAGTTGAGGCTACTAGACAGCATAATGTCTGTCACGAGACATATTGTCCGGTCCTAGGATGCTTGTTTCCAGTCCAGGGAGAACCTGGCTTGGCAGTTCGGGCTGGACTGTTCCCATGGGGCACAGGGTCAAGACTGATTTGCACGTGGCTGGGTTCAAACTGGAATGGCATGGCGAGCAAAAAAAAAAAAAAAGGATGGATTTAGGCCCAGATCTCTGTACTGGAGTGAATGTATGACATTGTTCTGCTTTCTGTCCATCAACTGTTGTTTTTGCGAGACATATTGTGGCTTACCAAAAACATATAGGGGCCTGACAATTGCTTTCCCTTGGTTGGCTTTTCTGTCTCCCTCTCATTTACCTGTAAGTCTTTGTCACTCCCAAGGAGCATTGCCTCTTTGACATCTCTTTTGATTGGCTGGCATCTCTACTTCCACTGTTTGCTTTTCAACCTCTATGAGAGTGCATATGTTTTTGAGCTAAATTCCTCGTGTACTTCACTCACCTTGTTGCTCATTGTTGCCTGAATGCTTCCATCCATCCCCGTGTGCTTCTACCCATTGTCCCCCATGGATAATGAGTTCATTCATGCCAGAAGGTACAGTCATAGCAAAATTGGTCAGCTCTAGTGAGAGAGAATTTGTATTGCCAATATTTAATAAAAGTAGGACACAGCTCTGCAATGGATTTTAAAGTGGCAGGCTGCACCCTAAATATTTATTTATTTATTTATTTAATTTGTATAGCGCGTTATAACCACCGGGGTCTCTAAGCGCTGTTTGTCCAGATTACGTAGTGGGGTTCGGTATTTACTTGATCTTAACACAACGCCTAGAGGCTGCTCCATGCTTGCTTGAACAGTTCAGTTTTTAACTTTTTTCTGAAGGATAACAAATTGCATTCCTTCCTTAGTTCTGGGGCCAGTTTGTTCCACAAAGCTGGGAGTGTGTTGGAGAAAGCACGTCCCCCCACCGTGGCCAGTTTAAAACGGGATTGGGACAAGAGGGTAGCGTCCGACGAGCGCAAAGTCCTGCTCGGTGTTTATGGGGATAGGCGGGATTTCAAGTATCATGGTGCATTACCATACAGCGCCTTATGTACGATACACAATCCTTTGAATACAACCCTCTGCCGAATCGGGAGCCAATGTAGCTCCTGCATCAGGGGGGAAGAGTGGGTAGTCCTAGGTTTCTTGTAAATCAGCCGGGCTGCGTCATTCATAACCCCCTGTAGCTTATCCAGCAGCCGCTGGGGTAGACCAATATACAGGGAGTTTCCGTAGTCCAGCCTAGCCAGGATTGTGGCTGAGACCACATGTCTCAAGGTGGAAAATGAGAGTAGTGCAGAGATCTTCCTCAGTTGTCGCATCAGGCGTATACAGGTGCCCACTACTGTGGTGACTTGTTTTTTCATGGAGAGTTTATCATCCACGTACAGGCCCAGACTTTTGACTGCAGTCGCCGGTTCCGGTGGCACACCCAGCTCCACAGGCCAGAATTTCTCGCTTCAGGGGTTGCCCGTGATGGAAATAGGCAACACCTGGTGGGGCAATCACTAACCAGCAGTGCCTAGTCAACGCCAAAGCTGTCAGTCATGGCTCATTATAAACAGAGTTTATAACGAACCATGTTTGTGAACTCTGGCATTGAGGATGAGGCAGTGCAAGTGTTCAGCAGTGGGTTAAGAATAATAAAATAAAATGCACTCACCCACTGCATGCGCTGGCTCGCCTCTGGTCCTCCTGCTTCATTCCCTCAGTGCTGGCCTGCAGCAGCTCTCTGCACCAATCCTAATGCTGCTCACATGCTGCTGATAATGTTGTCAGCATGAGAGCAGTGCCAGGATTGGCTGGAGCGGGCTAGCTCGATGAATGCAGAGCAAATCAAACATTCACCCCAAGCTAGCTCGAATCCAGTGGCACAGTGAGCCCGGGACCCATGTCGGGCATACCCGGCGCACTTAGGGTGAGAAAGCAAAAGATATGCAGATGATGGGCGGGGGGGGGGGCGTGGTCATGAGCCGAGCATGGCGGACGTGCTTTAGATCAGCTCCGACCACTGCCCGTAAAATAGGCTGAATATCCTGACTTCCCTTGCGCCCCGATCGCCCAGCTAACCCCTGTGCACCTCGACAGGCTGTGGGTCCTTCCGACCGCCGTCTGCCGACCTCGGCAGCCACCGGTGAGCAGACACGGCGACTCGCACCGGTGCGGCCTAGATCCGGGACAGAAGCCGCGGCCTAAAGTGGGGAGGCAGGCCGACGGCGGGGAGACCAGCTAATCGGGGGCGCACGGAGCGCTGCCACACAGTGCGACACTTGGCGACCATTGCCCAACCTGAGGGGGACTGAAGCGGTGCAGACAATAGCGGAGCGCCGGCAATCGTAAAGGAACGAGGTGAGGGAGTCCCCAGGCCGACAGAGAAGGAATCCTGAAGTCCCACGGAGACGGCGCCTGGAGCGCCGGGGCACTGTGTGCGCGCGCCTGACCCGCCGAGCGCGGGACTGAAGCCCTGACAACAGCGGGTCCTGCCTACGTGTCCAGTTGGAGAGTCTGGTGCTCGATGGACTGGAGGTGCGCACTTCATCAGACGCGCTGGGCTGGATGGCGCCATTGTTACAGGACGCACCGACCTCCATATTGCTGCCAACATCCAGCAATTGCTCCTGAGGGCGACGAAGGCATAAGAGAGGGGCGGAGGCAGCCCTTGTAGCGCACCCAAGGTACTCAACCGCGGCGCAGTGCCAATGCAGCCTGTGAGGTGGGGCCCACACGATATATGAGACCCAAGACTGCATGGAAAAGTGCACGTGACAATATCCGGATTGATCTGGGGTGAAACCGGCATTGCACTCGCTGTCTGAAGCGACTCCCGAATGCACCGGGTGCTCTGGGTGTGGCGCATAACGATTGTTAAAGTGGCTGGAGGGCGCCATTTTACTACGAGACGCCGGTGACACCCCAACAGAATATCCATCGGGGGCACTGGTGAAGCCTGCCACTGGAAGCGGACGCAGCCCTGACGCACTGTAGACCATCTACCCATGCATATGTACAAGCGCCTGTGAAGCGACCGTGCTTGTTACACACAGGTCACCTTCAGGATACCTGCACATACCCTGACCCCAGTAACGGAAGAGGGGCATTGCGGCTGCCACCCTGCAGACGAGGGCCATGGGCAGGAATAAGGCTAAAGTACAAGACCACGGCACCAACACCGATGTTCAATCTACAGGATCGGAGGATCCACTGGCCTCCTCCAACATGGAGATAATACCGCCAACAGGCAAGAATACACAAGACGCTAAACTAGACCTTATATTGGCCGAAATAAAGGCATCCAGGGAGGCACTGAAGTCACGTATGGACAATATGTCAACGGGTTTGTCGCTCCTCAGGGCAGACCACAACAAACTGGCAGAAAAGGTCACTGAACACAAGATCGCACTGGACGACCTAATTCCGCAGCAAACAGACCACGCCACGAAAATTGAAAACATGGACAAGCAGATCAAACAACTCTGGGACAAGATGGACGATGCGGAAGGGCGTGCCCGCCATAACAACGTGCAAATTTTGGGTATTCCGGAGCGCAGCGAAGGGAGGAACCACACACAATTCGTGGAGGACTGGCTGAAGAAGATCGTGGGCCCTCAGGACCTCACCACGATGTACAGTGTGGAGAGAGCGCACCGGATGCCGGCGAGGCCACCCAGACCGGGGGCGCCGCTGCGCCCACTGATTGCGCGTCTATTGCATTACAAAGATAGAGACTCCGTATTGAGAGTGGCAAGAGAAAAAGCCCCACTGCATTATGAAGACAAGACCATTTCAGTGTACCCGGATTTCACCCCGGCACTGCAGAGAGCCAGATCATCATTCTTGGGGGTGAAGCGCAAACGACGGGACAGAAGCCTGAAATACGCTCTGCTGTTTCCAGCTCGTCTTAAAATACTGTATGATAACAAGACCTATTTCTTCGACACACCTGAGGAAGCAGCGGAGTGAATCGAAGTAACCCTGACGCCTCCAAATACGCAGGACCTGTTTGAAGGAGGCCAGGGTGAAGGACCTTCGCACCAAGGGGAGCGGAGCCAGGCTGACATGACTGAGGAACGCGTGAAAGGGTCTACAGCTAGTGAAGGGACAGCACCGGCTAGATCTAGGAGGATGACAGGGATTGGTCAACTGACGGAGGCCGCACTGGCGGAACATGACGAAAGAGACCAAGCGGCTACAGATAGCCGCTCTGATACACATATGGAGGTGTCGGGCTCGGCTGATAGCCTGCAGCTATTCCCTAAGATAACGGCACAAGAGGCAAATGAAATCTGACTACACCAATAGAAGACTTCGAATGGTAACGTATGAACTTTGCGCAAAGGGCGATCGGGGATGAGGGACACACTTGCCAAGGGCACTACAGAGTAACACTAACAGACTCAGGACTGGTGTAAGTGGTCCCCACTCCCCACCACATAGACATGTCTTTGCTCAACCTATGCCCACGTTGGGCAATAATGTTTGGACCCCGAAGGTTTTCACTTGGGGACCTTATAGTTGTGGGGTTGTATATTGTTTTGGCACTGGGATCACAGCGGATTATGTACACACTCTTCATGGTGCAGTGCTCACTGACTCTGCCTGCTGTAGACCGGAATGGGGACTTTTAATGACTACAAACTGTGCACCTGGAATGTTCGTGGTATGGGGGTCTGTCCACAAGAGGTACAGAATATTGGCACAACTCAACTGAAAGAATGTTCAAATTGCTTGCCTTCAAGAGACCCATTTGACAAATGCAGAGAGTGGGAATCTACTCAAAAAATGGAAGGGGCAATTATTTGCTACCTCTTACTCTGCGTTCTCGAGAGGGGCAGCCGTGTGGATGAGGAACTCAGTCCCCTTCAAGCTAGTAGAGATGAGGTTGGGCACGGAAGGTAGATATGTATTCATCCGAGGGTTACTGGACGGCTCCCCTTGTGATAGGCATTATTTATGCACCAAACTCAGGCCAATCAGTCTTTTTGGTTAATATTAACAGAGTGCTAGCAGACTGGGCAGAATTTCACTGGCTTATAGGTGGGGCCCCAGGGGTGTGGAATTTTTAAAATAATCTACTTGGCCAAGGGACAATTCAATTCAATGTTATTTTATTATGTTTTGGCTCTCAACGAGGGCCACATAAAAATACATACAGCGAATTCAAAACAAATACAGTTAAAAAAGCATAATGTTCTATAAACATATTTAAATTAAATCCATAGATTGTCCATTGACAGAAATACATCAAAAAGCCGGGTTAAACCAATCTAATAACATATTAATAAATAGCTAAAAAACCTTTAAGAAAATTAAAAATATAGAAGCAGAACATTTCATTCGGAGGCCAATATAAGGATTGAACAAAAATATTCACATTAAGGATACCTAAGCGGAGACAAATAGGTTTTAGCCATTTAAGGCGCAATGTGCGGAGTGCAGGGCAGATCAGCAAAACATGCATACGATCCTGTATACTCAGATTACAGAGATTACACATTTGGGACGATCCATACCATTTGGATAGAAGTACATTTAAAGGTAATAAATCATAGCGTAGAAGGAACCATAATCTTCTAATGCCATGGGGCAAATTCCATATAGCATAGGGTTGGGCTTTCTTGACGACATATGAGTTAAGGAGGAGATCACAAACCCCTTTTCCTTGTATTTTATTCTTATCTGTCAGAAAGCTTAGTTCCCACGATGCCTGTTTTAACAGGAATTTTAGTTGAGGTTGTGAGTGCAGGAACAAAACACTTTCATCTAACTTCAAAAGAGTCACCGCTCTTCTAAAGTTCCTTACAAGTTGTGAAAACTCTTTAAAGTTGCCCAATAATTCATTTTTAAGTAGGGCTCTCATCGTCCCCGGTTCTGCTGTAGCTAGGGAAACCATCCATCTTACCAAGGCACATAATCCCTGCACCCAACTGCTCCTAAGACCAAACTCGAGTCTACAAGCAGCCAGAGAGCAATTAGTGTTTAGTGAGGATAAGGATCTTAGGAGTTTCCCTTCAATTTTATGACAGAAATCCTAATGTTTCAACCCTACAAGTTCGATGCCATAGAGTAGGGTAGCGGGGATCTTAGCCCTGTAGACCTCTAGCATGCAGGCAAAATGTCTTTTCCCGGTCGCTAAGTAAAGGGAATTTAAGCCTTTACCATGGGCGAGGGCTTTCCGAGAGCTATGTTCAATATGAGGCCTCTCACTCAGATTAGCTGCAATGATTTTCCCCAAAAAAGTGTAAGATTTAACTACCTCCAGCTTTTGGCCGCCAATATACCATCCAAAGTTTTCAGAGCGGCACTTCCTTTTCCCCGCTATGCACATAATTTTACTTTTAGATATGTTAATCTTCATAGAGTGGGAAACAGCAAAAGCAGAGAGAGCTTGCAACCTATTTGCAAGACCTTTTGGTGTTAAATCTAAGACGAGAATGTCGTCGGCATACATCAAACAAGAGATAGGGGCCCCCCCTATCACTGGAGCAATACCCTCACAGACAGACAAGGCGGCAGGCAGATCCTGCGTGTATAGCGAGAACAAAAGAGGCGCCAAAAGACAGCCTTGTTTTAGGCCGTTTAAAGAGGGAATTCGATCGGAGAGACCCCTTTCACCCCCTTGCAACACCCTACACCAAGTTTCCGTATGAAGTGTACGAACAAGATTTAATATGTAAGAAGGTACCCCAAGGGCTGCTAATTTTCTCCACAGCAATCTACGATCCACTTTATCGAACGCCGTGGAGAAATCAATAAAAGCAGCATAGACCACCCCCCCTCTTACTTGTGTATATTTGTCCGATATCACATGAAGGGTGGTTAAGTTATCTAAGGTGCCGTGATCCCTACGAAATCCAGTTTGTTCGAGTGGCAAAATATTGTTCTCGTCAACCCAGTCGGACAGTAGATTTAAAAGACATTTCGCAAAAACCTTACCGATTGAGTCGAGGAGAGCAATCAAACGATAGTTACCAGGGCTATCCCTCGCTCCCTTCTTAAAAATAGGGACTAAGATACTACCCCTCCAGGACGCTGGAACCTTTTTTGAATCAAAGCAGGATTTAAACAATGGGTGAAGGATTTTACTCCAGAGAGAGAGATCCTGCTTTAAAACCGTCATGGGGAGTTCGTCCGGGCCCATTGCGCCAGAGGAGCGCATATTCTTTATGGCCGTTTCTATTGTTTCCTCTGATGGATACTTAATTACTCCTTCAGTTGTTAAACCGGGGGGACTAACCTCCACTGAAATGTCATTCCCTCCATAAAGCTCCCGAATGTAAGCGGACCATACATCTTCAGCTATCGGAATTGGGCAAGGGTTTAATCTATTGCCACATCCCTTCCCGATTATGGACCAAAATTCACGGATCTTACCATGCGCTACTGCTTCCCTCAGGTTAATCCAAACTGTATCTTCCTTCTCCTTTTTTATTTTCGCTTTTAATCTAAGTCTCTTTCTTTTTAACCGAGATATTTCTTTTTCCCGTTCACCAGATCTACCTAGGAATTGATCTCGGACTAGTTTATTTATTTCTTTGTTCAGGGTGCGCAAGTCACTAGGCAGGACTACCCTCTTCTTGGGACAGCTAGCCTTTTTCACATCCAGGATAATATTCCGCATAAATCTTTCGAAACTAACAATTTCCAAACCATGCCAAGCATTTAGATCTAGTATGGTTTTACATAAAATTGCATGCACCCCAGAAATTGCAGAAGGATTCCAAAAGCATCTTCCGGAGGATGCATGAAAAGTAACATCATTACTATTAAGAGACCATGATGCTGTAGTCGGAGGATTTAGAGAAATAGTTAGGAGCATTATATTATTGTCACTCAACGTTGTGGGGACTATCACAAGATCCTGAATGCACGGGAAAATGTCATAGTCCGAGATCGCGTAATCAAGGATAGAGTGCCTGCAAAGAGACTTATGAGTAAATACCGCAGGTACATCTGAGGGGAATCTCCCATTTAAAATAAGCCCCTCAACTACCGATAATTCTTCTAACAGAATCTTCCCTCTTTTATTAGTTACTATTTTGTCTGGAAAGAGGGGTTGTGGTATAAAATGTGCCTCTTCTTTGGCTTTATTTCTAAAGAGGTTCAAACTAGTATTAGATATTTTACAGTTTAAATCTCCTACTAATATAACTTCTGGTGAAGGTGAGATATTTTTGATCTGGCCGATATAATGTATGACATGCTTCAATAAACTATTAAAACGCTCTTCTGGAGGAATATACACATTAATAATTACGACCGAGGACTTCTTTAAATTTGTAGGGAGATTTGCAATAGTTATAGCTTGAAAGAGGTTACTTGGGTCAATATAGTGAGAGAATTTCCAGTGCAATTTATTCGATAATAAGCAGGCGATTCCCCCTTTGGCATGACCTTTCTTGGATGGGACGGCCGGCACTTCCAACACAAAGTAGTCCTTTCTAACATCAATATTATTGGTACACCAAGTTTCTTGAATGCAAATCACGTTTGCTCCCAGCGTAAAAAGAAACTCGAATTTTTCTGGACTACTGTGTATCCCGGCTGCGTTCCAAGAAATAATTTTCAGTTGGTTGTTAAAGATGCTGAAACAGTTTGGGGTTATCTGTGATCTTAGACGATTGGGCATTATGCAGCCAGTTCCACCGATTAGTGTCCTCTATTAAAGAAGAGGTCTGGGTCAGTGGAAGTGGTTTTACCTGGGAAACCAAACGTTTCCCTTTTGCGACCCAAATCTTTAGATCTTTAAGTGGTGAAGCAGCCCCATTTTGTCTATCATCCTTTTGAGACATCCTATGAGGAGAATGGATGTACCCAAAGCTGAATATAGGCAGGACATCAATACCTGTACATTGGAAATTCTCTGCTTGCTGTAAAATCAAATTTACAATAATTTTAGAGTAAAATTTGACCCTTATACGTGAGACACTATCTCCCCCTAACAAAGAGACAAGCTCAATGTCACTTGATTGGATAAGGTGGAGATTGTCCACCTCACTAAAGCGTTTAAGTAACCATGCTCTATTTAATGGAAGGTCCACATCAAACAGCGGAAGGAAGTCCAACACACAAGTGTCCACATAAGACGTTAAATCTTTACGCTCCGGTAAGGGGAATAGTTGATCCCCAGCCCCCGCTGTAGGCGAAAAAGAAGAGGCCAAAGGGTTAAGAGCCCCCAGCTTATCTTGATTAGAGCTCCTTATGTCCAACACTGGGGAAGTATTTAAGCCAAGACCGTCCTTTTGTGGTGGTTCTTCCCTAGTCGTGGAGGGAATATTACAAGAAATCTCCGAGACACGACAGGGAGGGCTGGAATCAATATCCACCTTTGCGGTCATCGGGATTGGCTCAGTGGCTTTATCATCCGTATCGTTAAGGAGTATAGAGTTTTGGAAAATTATCCGCCTCTGTCTTTTCTTCCTGTATTTGCGGACCGGTTTCCTTTTGTTTCCTTTATTATTTTTGTGTTTTCCATATTTTTCCTTTGCTTCTTGCTTGTCCACAGAATGCTCTTTTTTATTTTCCGAACAGAAAATGGGAAATAGTTCTTGTGGTGCTTGACAGACAGAGCTAGATATAATTTCTTCCTCTATCTCCAGATCCGATTTCATTACGCAATTGGAGGCAGCTGTTACAGGCAAACCCATGTCGTTATTATCATGTACTGGCACAGGTACCTTTATATCGGAATTCTCTATGAGTACCTCTGTTTCCCCCTTTATCAAATTAGTAACGTGCGTGGAAAGGGGAACATTCTTCATTTCAGGTGCTTTTTGTAATAGAGTTTTCAAGATTTGGGTAACAGAGTCCAAGATATAATCCGAACTGCCTACAAATTTCCCCAGTAGAAATAGTATGGAGGCTAGCAGCTGTTCCAGTGCAATCAAAGATTCCGATAAAGGTTTGTCGCCTGCCCCCGCAGGAGGACAACTGCCGGAGAGATTGAGAATTGGACTCCTGGAAGTATTTAACAAGTCGGACATATCTTGCCTATTCAATGATTGAGTACTGCTATATAGCAATAGCCCGGATGGGGTCGCACCCCCAGGAAGTTTACTAGTTTCTGGAGCCTCAGAGCTAACTGCCTTCACATAACGGCCACAAAGTTCAAGGTCAATGGAAAGCAGTGATGAGGCTTGACCATCCATACCCTTCGGGGAGGAGGCTTGAGGGGAACCAGGATTGTTTGCTTGTTTATCGTCCATGGAAAGTGCGCGAAAATTAATACCCCCCACCTCCTCAGAATGCACGGGGCAGGAACTATCAATGATTTTCACTTGGGGTGGCTCTATCATCACGGAGAGAGTATTAGTATCAACAACTTGATTATGACCCTCCTGGATATCTGGAATAAAAACATCCTTTCCAGCAGCAATTGAAATTTTATCCACAGGTTTTTCCCATAACTCAAAAAGCTGACATTGTCCCTTTAATAGATGGTTATTCACTGATTTATTTCGCAGGGGATTAGATTTTGTTTTGGCACAAGTTCTTCCCCCCACCAATCTCCCAGAGCGGAGTTTTTTGGTCATCTTCTGCAAAGGCTTCCCACACTACGTCGTGTATAAAATAGTACTTTTCCAGATGCGAGTAAAATACAAGTTATATAAACACCATAAAATGGCTATTGGATTGTACGATAAGAACCAGCTTTCAATCACTGTCAATGTGGCGTCTTAGCTTAACACGCCTCCGGGATTACTTCATCAGAGTCAATCAAAGTAAACCAAAAATCAAAAGAAAATGAAAAATAACTGGGCCCAGCCCAGCCTACCTCGGCCACTGAGGGCCACAGAGGGCCCGCCCTTTGCCCGGGCTTCGCCCGGCGCTCCCGCGAAGCGGTAGTGATTGACTGTTAAATCTCGCTTGGAGCTGTGGGCGTGGTGCTGGTCCGGGCCAGGTGTGCCTGGGCGGAGGGAGACTTGGGACTTGTAGTCCCCCGCAGAGAAGCAGGCTACCGCCAATGTCCAACCAGGATTAAAGCGCCACTCGCATTCAGGGCGCTATGCTGCAAAGATGTCTCCCAGTTACAGCATGCAGGGAATGAGCACACGGGATCTCCAAACAATGATGAGAGCTTCTGAACTCCTCACAGCGCACACGATCTCCGTTCAAACAGCTCAGCGCAGCGGTACCCAAGGGACAAAAAGCTACTAAAATCTACATGTCCTGAAACATCCACTTGTCCCACCGACTTCCAACATAATTATAATAGCTGACAGAGAAACATACACTATATTTTTATTTTGTTTTACACGTGGTTGCATTTCTACAGCACTGTGTGCTCCTTTCAAGGGCCTGAAGGGGATTCGGGATTTTCTGAAAAGTTATCACCTCGTTAGCTTTGTATGACTGGTAGATTTATTTAGTTGATTTATAGCACGTCAACATGTCCTTTAAAGCATGAATTTTGTAGACAGTGGGTTTAAAATATCTGTTTTGGATGTTGCAAGGGTGTTTTGAAAGTGCTCCACTTTTGTTGAGGCAAGCTTGCAGATGTATTTAGGCATGACGTGATACAGAATGGTGCATTTTTGGTTGCAGGGTATTTGATCATGCTAATCATATGTCATGTCACAAGCTTGAAACCAAAATTTGCACAACAACGAAGGACACATTGCAGTGGTCTAAGCTCAGCACGAAATGAACAGAATGGTAATTTGTAACATTTATAAGGTGCAAACTAAGTTACAGGTTAGTAATGTTTTTCAATTCTTTTGTTGGACCTTTGCTGGGAAAGGATAGTGTGTTTGGGAGGTGCCAATTCTTTACAGCAGTCTGAAATTCTGGGTGTTTTTTAAGTATCCGTATTCTTGACTGGGGGATTTTCCAGAGCGTCACTCGCAGGGCCAGTCTGTACCAGAGACACATTCTTTAGCAGTAGGTGTGACATTTGAGTTGAAGGAAGATCAATCCAGTGTAATGGATGGTCTTGTGTGCGATGCAGAGAGCAATGAATTAGCTGTTTGTTGCAACCAGTGTCATTCTTGAAGAATGTGAGTGATAGGATTATGCATACATAGGTGTTGACATTGTCTGATGCCTGTATTCGTAATAAGCTCAAGGTTGGGGAGGATAAATGGGTCGAGCCATAGTCCCCATCATGTTTCTCACTTCATTTGATAGCGCTGGTTCATGCACCTGTGGCCAGAAGGTGAAGAGGTGATACTTGTACTTGTTCTATGTGCTTGTTTTATGTGCGAGAATCTTAGTCTTTAATAATATGAACTTGAAGTGATTGAGATGCTGAAGATGTATAATCGTGTTAGCACACCCTGAACAGATAATACATACACTTATTTATTTATTTATTTATTTATTTCTTTCGATTTATATAGCGCTATATAACCCCGGGGTCTCTAAGCGCTTGTCCAGTAAACACCACAGGAACCAGAGGAAACACTACAGGAAATTTAGATCCCTCCCCAGGCTTTCTGGAAAAGAACAGTCTTCAGCCTCTTCCGAAAGGTCAGCAGATTGGGTTCTTTGCGCAAGTCCACCGGTAGACTGTTCCAGGCCCCTGGGAGGGTGTTAGAAATGGCACGACCGCCCACTGTCGCCAATCTAAACCGAGGTTGCATGAGCAGGGTTGCTTCAGCAGATCTTAGCACCCTGGCCGGTGTGTATGGGGTCAGGCGGGACTTGATGTAACTTGGTGCCTTACCATAAAGGGATTTATGTGCAATACATAACCCTTTAAAGAGCACCCTCTGCCTTATTGGGAGCCAATGTAACTCACGCATAAGTGGGGACACGTGCGTGCTCCTGGGTTTCTTGTGAATGAGCCTAGCGGCATCGTTCATCACCATCTGCAGTTTATCCAGGAGTTTTTGGGGTAAGCCCAAATAGAGCGAATTACCATAATCCAATCTTGCAAGGATCATAGCAGAGACCGCCCTTCGCAGGGTAGAATGGGACAATAATGGCGCGATCTTCCTAAGTTGACGCAACATGCCAACACAGGTTCCTACAACCGTGGTGACCTGTTTCCGCATGGAAAGCTTGTCGTCCACATAAATGCCAAGGCTTTTTACCGCCACTGCCGGCTCCGGGGGCGGTCCAAGTTCCCTCGGCCAGAATCCATCATGCCATGGATTGCCGGCGATGGTAACAGGTAGAACTTCCGTTTTATCCGGATTTATTTTTAAAGAATTCAGTGACATCCAGTTAGCTGTCTGCTTCAGGATGGTTTGCAGATTTGCTGGTGCCCCATCATCCATTTGGATAATGATTTGGGTGTCATCAGTGTAGTTATATACCTGACAATCCATCTGATTCAGAAGTCCAATCAGTGGTTGGAGGTATATATTGAATAGCAGGGGCGACAGAGCCGACCCCTGTGGCACTCCACAAGAGATTGGTGATGCAGTGGAGAGCAATTCTCCCAACTGAACTCTTTGTGTCCTCCCTTGTAAGAAAGAGGCAAACCAGGCGTGGGCTGTGCCCCGGATGCCGAAGTCTCTCATCCGCGTCAGCAGTTGTTTATGACTGACGGTGTCAAACGCCGCGGAGAGGTCTAACAGCACCAGGGCGCCGGGTATCCTCTTGTCTGCCCTGTTTCGGAGCTCGTCTATGATGGACAGCATGACCAGTTCCGTGCTGTGGTTAGCACGGAACCCTGATTGGTTTGGTTCCAGCAGGCCATTCTCTTCTAGATGGTCAGAGAGGGCGGCCAGAACATGCTGTTCCAACACCTTGGCCAGGAAAGGGATCTGAGAAATAGGCCTAAAGTTTTTTAGGCATTTCAACTTAAACAATTTTTTTTTACTTCTGTCTTTTTATTGGTGTTTTCTTTAATAAACCTAACCAAAATGACTGCACTACTGTAAATGCAGGGCATAGGTATAACTCCTGCAGGGATTAGAATACCCTGTGTTTACAGTAAAAGACTCACAGACTGTCACTAATGCATCCTTGGAAATGACAGGGGGCAGTGTTGTTCAATTATTGTAGTGCCGAATATATCACGATCATTAGGTATCAAGAGGTAAGCTGCATAAATAGTCTCAGTTTACATGCAAGAGTGCCTAGCTCATATAGGGGCCTGTGTAAAGTCGCCATATTTGCGTGACATAACCACAGCCATAGTAAACAGAATGCAAGTTTTCCGTGTCAAACAGTCTCTGTAAGAGACACATGGGCGCAGTCAACATGGAAGATGCGAGGCCACAATTGGGACGAAATAAGACCCAGTCTAGAGCTCTCCAGCTGCAAGGTACACCAAAGCTCTACTCTGATGGGCTCCCGTGATTATACCATTATTTTTAGGTTTAACCAAAGAAAAAAATGTGGTGTTGACATTGCTGCATATTTCTAAAGCCTGCTGATGGTTTAATTTTCAAGATCAATGGTATAGTACTGTACCTAGTTTAGGTACATTAGAACTAGTCCTGATCAGCAGGTAGTGTTTAGTGTACAGGGAGTGCTGGGTGTTAAAAATTGAGGTTTGTGATATCAGCGTCACGCAGGGGCTTGTTGCATTGTGGGTAGTGGTCTCTGGAAGCTTGCAGAAGTGAAGCATATACTGTTCTTTTCCTGGGGTTTGAGTGCCACAATTTGAATGTTTGTGTCTGGGTCTCTGAGTTCTTTCAGAGGAAGTGGAATCTGCAGCTTTTCTTCGTTTGTCTTTTGAAAAAATGCAAACGTTGTCGTTTTAGTTTCCCAGATCAAAGAAAGCATTTTGGTTGTCATAAAACAGGGTTGTTTCTGCTACAAGAGATAAAAAAAATGGATCGTTTACAACATGGAAGATGCGAGGCCACAGTTGGGTCGAAATATGACCCAGTGTAGAGCTCTCCAGTTGCAAGGTACACGAAAGCTCTACTCTGATGGGCTCCCGTGACTATAGAATCGATCGATCACTGGAGTGCGGCCTTTCAGCAAAGGGAAAATAGCTGCCCAGCACTAACAATGGTTATGCGTGATAAATTCATGCCCTTGCTGTAAATTACCTTAAAATGCCATACTTTTGACCCCGCCCCCATGGCCATTGATCCCGGCCCGTAGCATGTAGCATCACAGTTTCTGTGCATTTCTTAGTAAATGGTGCGGTTTCATGCTGCTAATTAATGGGTTTATTCAGCAGTGTGACTCACCTGTTGGAGATGCCTGCCACTCACAATTCCAGAAAGACGAGTGCCTGCGTGAGGCCGAATCGGACACTGCAGGACGGGGGAAATCGAGCCACTCTACAACAGGCGGCAGAGAGATCACACGGATGCCCCGTCCCACGGCACTTGGACCTGGCAGCAGAGAAAGTGTTTCTTGCCTCGCCCCACTCTTTGCATGTTCAGCAGCTTGGTTAGGTGAGCGGGCGGGCTGCACCTGTGTTTAACCCGCGCTTTCCCTCTGAAGAAACTGTGATGTTTTGCTGGGCTCAAGACTCCCAGCCAATCACTGGCTAGAGCTCAGTCATGGGCTTTTAGCCAATGAGAAGCCGCCAAAGTTCTTAAGCTTTCTGTCAGCATGTCTAATCGCCGCCAGTACCCGAGAATGCACGCAGTTTCTATATGTTTAGTGATTTAATGTCTACTTGTCCGTCGGACAAAATAGATATTAAATCTTCTTGGCCATCATAAAAATCTACATGTTTAGGGCGTCGGGCGATAGGATTCCCTCACCCCTGTGGGGACTTTAACGCAGTTCTGGATATCTCGATAGACAGGTCCCACCTGCCCCTGCAGGCCACTGAGAATAGAAGACAGGCTGAAGCACTGGCGCAATGGGTAGAGGGTTGGAACCTAGTTGATGCATGGCGAGGTAAACACTTACTGAATAGGAAGTACACCTTCTACTCACTGCCCCATAAGTTACATACCAGAATCAACCACGTTTTTTGCACTAAAGCACTACTGGGGGCGGTAACCATAGCGGAACATATGGGCAAGACTTTATCAGACCACAACCCAGTAGATGTCACTTTCCAATAGGGTAGGATTCCAACACCCATACCAACATGGCGACTCACGCCAGACCTACTGGAGGACACGGTCTTTCGCACAACACTCGCTGATGCAATAACCAATTACTTTGACTTGAATGATAGATCTGCGAGCTCCCGTTAAATAGAATGGGACGCTTTTAAAGTGTCAATTAGGGGAGAGGCGATGAGTACACGGGTGGGCATGAAACACAATGTAATGGAAAGACTCCGGGAAGTAGAGGGACGCCTGGCTATGCTTGAAAGTGAGGCTGCCGGCACGGACGTACCATTTACACCATTACAAGAGGCACATATTCAACACGCAGAGCTGCTGGAGGAGTTGCGCATACTAGACTACAGATAATACACATGCTGACAACATGCACAAGCAGACAGAGCGGGACTTTTACTGGCCCGACTGGTACGGAATGAACCAGTACAACTGCCTATACTGGAGGTCTCTGATCAGGGGGGGTCACTTGCAACGACACAGTTAGGTGTTAACACAGCATTTAGAGATTATTATGAAATGCTATATGGCCCGCACAGTCCACTATCTGACGCGGCTCTTGGGGAGTTCATGGAGGGATTGGAGTTGCCACGACTTGAGGACTGCCAAAGCAAAGAGCTATCACGACCGATTACGGTGGCGAAAATACACCAAGCCATACGAGCACTTCCGCGGAAAAAGGCCCCAGGCACGGATGGCCTTCCCGTGGAATTTTATGGAACCTTTATTGACCTCCTGGCGCCGCGACTCCTTGTGGTATACCGGGAGGCGCTGCGAACACGGGGCCTTCCACAATCATCGCTCCAGGCTCTAATAGTGTCACTACTGAAACCGGGCAGGGACGGCTTAAACCTGGCAAACTATAGACCTCTGTCTTTATTGAACACAGATTATAAAATATTGAGTAAAATTCTTGCGACGAGGCTGGCCCAGTATATTCCGAAGCTGATATACCCAGACCAGTGCGGTTTCGTGCCGGGAAGGAGTACTGCTATAAATCTAAGGTGGCTCAGTCAACTCATGCTGGGCGGGCCAGGGCTGTTGGATTCGGAGGGTTGTGTTTCCCTGGATCTAAAGCAGGCATTTGATTCTATTAGATGGGACTACATGTTTGCAGCGCTCGCATGCTTCGGAATACCGCCAAAATATATTGAATGGGTCCGACTGCTCTACTCCCGCCCGACGGCCCGGGTCCGCACAAATAGATGCATCTCGGCGCATTTAGACATAGAGAAGGGTACAAGGCAGGGGTGTCCACTGTCCCCGCTATTATTTATACTGGCACTAGAGCCATTGCTATGTAAACTTCGCGGGTCTGCACAGCACAGGGGCATACGGAGAGATGGGGTGATCCATGTGGTGTCGGCGTATGCAGATGATATCATTCTGTACTTCAGAGACCTGACATATTCGAAAGCTTCCGCTCAATATCAGGGCTTACCATTAGTCATACGGGTTTTTCTTCTCTGCCACTGGGGCGGAGCCCAACTGCCCTTCGCACCGCATACTTTCCAAGTGGCGGAGACCACCTTCCGTTACCTTGGGATACAGGTATACAGAGAGGCAGGGGATATGTTAGATGGCAATCTGGGGAGGGCACTAACAGCGCTGAAATCACATGTACAATCTTGGACAGCACTGCCGCTGTCGGTGGCAGGCAGGGTGACCATCTCTAAGATGGTGCTTCTGCCCCGCCTCCTATACTACTTCACAAGCTTGCCATTGTTGGTCCCTGCATCCATGTTCAAAACACTCAATATCCAACTAACAGAGCTGATTTGGGGTTCCGGGAGGGTACGTATTAGCTTAACTAAACTGCAGCTCCCCACGGAGGCAGGTGGTATGGGGGTCCCAGATTTCCAAGCATATAACTTTGCCTGTCAACTGCCATGGTTGGCTTATTGGCTGGCGGGGCGCAACTTGCACGAAATTGGCATGTCGGAGACGGAGTGGAACAGGGGGAGTGTCCACACCCTGTTGTTACCAAAAGCGGAGGTCCCGAGATCAGCACCCCCCTGCTTCGACTAGCGATTGACTACTGGAGGAGGGCGGTGAGATATACGACCGCACTTCCTCCTACGCCCCCACGATACCACTACTAGGACTCCCAGTGGGACTGAGACCACTCTCGAATCCACTACTCACGGAGTGGCACGACTCGGGAATATCACAGATTGGGGACCTGTTTTCAAACTACAGGATTATGGCATTTGAGGACTTCCGGAATGCACACCACACATCGGGAGGATTATTCCTACTACACGTTGGGGTGAGGCGCTATGTCACACAGGTATGGGCATTGGACGGGGCAGAGCCACCCACAAACCCACTAATCACAATGCAATACCTGATGGGATCGGGCAGCCATCTGACGAGATGGATAACACACGGTATAAGAGAGGGCAAGGCTGTCTCATTGCAACCTTTATGAGACAAATGGGAACATGATATAGGGAGACCAGTCAGGGACAAGGAGTGGGACTGAATTCTCAAATACCATAAGAAGGTATCAAGAAACCCGAAATTCAAATTCATACAGCTTATGATTCTACATAGGGCGTACCTGACACCCCATTGCCTACACACAATGTCCCCAACACAACTGATACATGTCCCCGGTGCGGCGTGGATGACGCACGACTGATACATATGTTATGGATGTGCCCAAAACTGGGATATTTCTGGACGACAGTCCAAGATGACCTGGCCAGACTAGTTCCCGCTAAACCATACACCGCACTTGAGTATACCATATTGGGGTTGGGCCCTGTAGAACGAAAGAAGAGCGTAGGCACACGTTTCACTGATCTAGCCTTGATTCTCGCGAAACGCACCATAACCATGAAGTGAAAACCGCCTAGACCACCAGATCCTGAAACGTGGAGGGCGGAGGTGGTACGTTGGGGGAAGGCTGAGAGTACGACATTGCAGCGCGAAGAGCGTAGGGGACTCAGAAAGACCCCCATATCATTGGATTGGGGTCATCGTTGTCCCTGACCATTCTGTAGCTGTAGAATAACAGATGTGATGATGCACACATGGGATAGAGTGCCCTTTCATTGGCTGAGTCCAACCATGCTATGAGTGTTGTGAGTAACTCTGGGTGCACGGGACAGATTCAATATACGGAAAGACTTATATATAGTCCTTTGTAAGGCTGCAGCGGGTTCACAACTAGCAAGGTGCATATATAGAGTGGGCCAGGAACCATGAGTGTTAGAATGTGAATTATGTAAGTGCCGAGGGAGAGAGGGTAATGGAGGGGGGTGTTGTATTGGGAATGTTTTGGACTTTATAAAATGAAAATGGTTCCATACTAAAGGAAATGACGATTGTATGAACATAAGAAATGCGAAACATGCAAACATGCTTAACCTGTCATGACTGTATTAATTTATCCTGCCAATAAAAAGATTTAAAAAAAAAATACAGATGATGGGCGGAATGCAGAGCAAATCAAACATTCACCCTAGTCAATAGATATGGGTTCAATCCATTGTTCTTTTGCTCACCATACCACCCCAGTTTAGACCCAGCCAAATGCAAATCAGGCTTTACCCTGTGCCTCTTGGGAACAGTCCAGACCGAACTGCCAAGCCAGGTCCTTCTTGGACCAGAAATAAAGCATCCTGGGACCGGTTTCGGGGCATCACCCCTCATTAGCCAGGCTAGCTTGAATCCAGTGGCACAGGAAGCCCGGAACATGCAGGCACTGGAAACCTGTGCCTGCTCTCCACCTATCTGTCTTAGCTGGGTGGAGAGGTTTACACTGCACATGTTAGACTGTCCGTTTCAAGACAGCCGGCCAAAGTGACATGCGTACTGTGAACTGGTGGAGTGAGCACCATTACCCTGCTGCCAGCCAGCAGTGGCCCGCCCCTAAGCACGGCTCGGGCTGGCAAAAAGGAAAAATAAAATGGTAAATAAATTTTATTACCATTTTATTTTTCATCTTTTGCAGCGTTGGCAGGGGGGCAACACTATTCTGCCCAAATGGAGAGGGCACCACTGGGATTTTCATCCTGGTATTTCCTATCTCCAGGCCATACAGCCTAAAAGGAGCTGTTTAAATGTTACAAATAACTCATTTAACTGAGAATTGAGACCTCCTTATGGCATCCGGGAAAGCACAAGGTCATGTAAAATGGCAGACCGCATGTGTTTACATGGATTAAAGGTACAGACGCCTACTTGAAGCACATTACAAGGACAGTATAGATAATACTGGGGAGTGATGTTAGGATCTGTCCTTACTATTTCTTATATCCCTGTTTCATGGTGCATGATGTAAGTTTCTTGTTTTAGCTTGGGCAAGTTATTTTTTTAGTTAATGGATTGTGGACCATTGTTTTTAACACACACGCTGAGCTTTGATCCATGAATAAAGTTTAAATTCTATGTCCCTTTTTCCTCCTTTCCCCACTCCCTTCTGGGTTTATACAAGGTGGGTGGGGTGAGAGTGTGACCAAAACTGTATAATACAATTTCAATTTCAAAAAGCTTTTTTCGACAGTGAGTCATAAAAGCACATACATTACACACAACTATCAAAATACACAATAAATAGTACATGAACAATACACAAGGTAAAAAGGTATTAAATTCCATTTGGTTACTGTCGAATAGGAAAGGCTAGTTAACATTAATTTATAATACAGTTAAAATTAATTCATAAGATAAAGACAGCATTATAATGACAATGAGCCTTGTACCTAGCTAGCAGCAAATGGCAATGAAGTGTGTGTACGAATGATCCAGGCCCACCTTAAAATTTGGCTACAGCAAAAGCTATATGAGGAGAGCAATCCGATCCGAGTATCCTTAAAGCTTCTATATGCCTCAAAGTGCCCAGGGAAGAGCAAATAGGTCTCAACCATTTGCGTCGTGGGGCAGCATATAGGGGACATACAAAAAATAAGTGGGCTATAGTCTCTACCATGTCCAAACAGTTATGACATTTTTCATCTAAGGAGGGCGCCCATTTATAAGTAAAAGCTTTAATTGGTAAAGTACCTACCCTAAATTAAAAATACAATTTTCGATCTATGGGACTCTCAATTATATCCCAGTATGCTTCATAGGACGGCCAAAATTTATGAACTAAAAATCGGCCTGTCAAGTTAGTATTCATACCGGACCGGTAGGATGATAGGACCATTTCCCAGTATTTTTCTTTCAATTGTTTTTTTGCAGGGAAGATTGCTATGTCCGGTTCATCCCATAATAATCTTAGATCCAGCTTTACCAAGGAGAGACCTAAGCTATTTTAGCCACTGTATTTTATGAAAGCGATCTACCAGGATCACATCCTTCAAACCCTGGGCGTAGTGTGTAAGTTCAGGGGTGGTCCAGGTTCGCCTCCAATACAGAAGTGGGCGTAACCTACCATTCTACCACATTTTTCCTACCTAGGTCTAATAAAAGCGGAGCCATGGGGGTTGTTGGACCCGGCCCGTTGGGCAGGTTCACCCCTAGACTTTTTGCTTTTTCCTAGCCTGTTTATGGAACCTGGTGTTGGTGATTTTAGGCCTCTGCGCACTTTTTCACTGTGGTACAGTGTAAAGTGCTTGAGCTCTCTGTATGTGTGGTGAGTGACCTGCCCTCCCATAGGAATGAATGGGGAATATGTATGCCCATGGTAGTTCCTAATGTGTGGGGAGTGCAGGGGCGAGTTTGGTATGTATGAACTCGTGAGAGTGAATGCTGCAAAATGATGTATGCGGCATGACTGTGTCTAGTCTAGAAGTACTACTTTTGAAAGTTGGCATATTTGTGTAAGTTGGTGCTAGCGTGTGATTGGCTGGTGAGCCTGGCCCAGAGTGCCTGGGCCTGCTTGTGGATTGACTGTCTGGTTTGAGGATGACAGGGGCTGGAGAGCCCAGGAGGTTGTCTTGAGTCAGCCCATGGATGAAAGGCAGCATCTGCTGCCAGGGAAGTGGGAGGAGATGGCACCTGATAGTGAAGGGCTGTGCCTGCCTGACTACAAAGCTGGCTCCACCTCCCGCTGGGCGACTGTCACCTCTGGCCCTGATACTGAAGGGGACTTCCCTCTAAACCAGTCCAGCTGGTTCTCACACTGAGACTTCAAAGGCTTCAAAGACTTTTCTGTGTATAAGAAGGGGCTGTGTCCCCTTCCAAAATGTTCTTGTTTCTAACTTGAATCTGCCAGGGGCATGCTGCTGCTGGGGCTCAGGGGAATCCCTGGGCCCTGCCCAGCTCCTGGACCTCTGATGGACATTCCTGGACTCCTGGGGGACACCTCTGCCTTGCTGGGCTATGGGGGGGACTTTGCTTGCCCCCTTGGAATCTCTGGGACCGTGTTGCAGCATGGAGGAGCTGCATTTGCCTGCAGGAAGCGCTGTGCTTCCCCCATAGCGCCTGGGAGCGCTCTGCCTGATTTCTAGCGCTGTAGAGCGCTTTATTTGGATTATAGCGCTGTGGGTCGTCATTTAGCGCTGGGAGCGCTTTATTTACATTGCGAGTGCCCACCTCGCTTATTTGTACTTTTATTTAATTTCGGCTGCCCACGCCGATATCTTTAATGCCTTTCCGCCTGCCTGCCTGAATCGGGCCGCCGCGCTGCCTGCGGCGACCCGGAAGTACCTGGCCGGCCGGCCAATCCCAGCGCGGCCGGCCGGAAGTCCCGCCCCACAGCCCGGGTGCCGAGGAATGGCGACCGCGAGGCGATGGGAGGGAAAGAGGAGAAGCATGGCGGAGCGGTAGCGGAGGGGGCGCAAGGCACATTGTCGGTGCCTGCCCCCGCCGCGGAGAAAGGAAGAGAGGAGGAGTGTGGCCGGCTTCTGGGGCTCCCGTGTGCAGAGGGAGCCCCGAGTGAGGAGAGGAGCGGCAGGCGGAGACTTGCGGCGGGGGCGCGAGGCACATTGTCGGTGCCTGCCCCCACCGCCAGCGGAGAAGAGCCGCCGCCTGGAGGAGCCGCCCCTGAGGCCCGGTGAGTCTGGACTGGGGCCGGGGTGAGTGGGGCAGAGCAGGGGAGGGGTGCCGGGACACATTGTCGGTGTCCGCCCCCCCCCCCGCAGTAGCGCGAGCTCGCGCTCGATGTCGAGAAGCCACGAGGGCTTCAAGGGCGGCCCCAGATGGCAGTGGGCCGCCCCAACGTCACGCAGAGCCTGTGGAGGCTCCAACGAAGGGGCATGTTTTTATTTACATAGAGCCTTGCGAGGCTCACGGCGCCCTTGTCCACGAGTCCGTGAAGGCTCCCACGATGCCCGCATTTTGTTTACAGAGCCACGGAGGCTCGTGGGCCTATTTTAGTTAAGAGCCACGAGGGCTCTAGGGGGCACAGTGAATTCCTGAGCCAGATGGCTCCAGTGCCCCCCCCCTACTTCTTTCCAGAGCCCAGTGGGCTCCAACGCTTTGGGGGCATGTTTGTTTTAGAGCCTGTGTGGCTCAGGTGGCGCAGATTTGTTCTAGGGGCTACTGAGAGCCCTGCCACAGCTTGTTAGTACACAGTTGCCCAGCACTTTGTGGGCAGCTGCCACGTTTAGGCTTTTTGTACTTTTGAAACTGGCGCTGCATGGCAGTGCACCCTGACTTTGGACTCGGGGCATCTTTGCCCCACAAGGCCAGTTGGCCTAGGGACTGCCACAGGTAGTGGCTTATGTAGTGTTGGCGCAATGTGATTTCTATGCTTTTTAATAGTTATTGCTAATGTGAGTTTTTGCGCTATTGATTTATTATGCACCTCTGAATGTGTAGGTTTGTGCATTTTGTCTTTCTTTCCATGCGCTGCACCTCTGAATGTTTAGTCATCATGTGTCTTCTTGCGCTGCACCCCTTAATGTATTTTATTGCATCATGTGCTCTATTCTTAGCACCCCTGAATGTATTTTATTGCATCATGTGCTCTATTCTTAACACCTCTGAATGTATTTTATGGCATCATGTGTTCTTCTTTATTACTCCTCTGAATGTGGTTCCTGCATCATGGGTAATGTGTTCTGGTGTACCCCTAAATGTGGTTATTCTTAGGTGGTTGTCTTTTCTACTCCTCTGAATGTAGGTTTATTGCATCATGAGTAAGGTATTCTTTCTTAGACCCCTAAATGCTGTGTGATACTTAGGTGGTTCTTCTTTTTCTAGTACAGGTGGTCCTAGTAAGGTCCTGGTTCCTGTTACCAGTGGTTACTGGTTGTTATCTTTGATTATTATTTTATGTTACATTTATTCTTTATTCTAGAAGTGATTTTATATTCTACATTTTATCTAGAAGTACTATATCTGATTCTGACAGGCGCCCATGTGGCCCTGTCTGGTGTACATAATCCCTGTGAATATTGCCCGTGCCAGTTGGCACAATGTATATGTGTGATTTTATCTGATGTGTTTTTACAATACAAAAGTTATTTTTATAATAACCTTGTGTGGAGTCTCTTTTGTGGTGTGTCTAGTATGTTGTTGCTGTTGTGCGCTGGCGCAAATGCTTTACACATTGCCTCCGAGTTTAGCCTTACTGCTTGAGCCAAGCTACCAAGGGGGTGAGCAGAGGTTATCTTGGCGTGTGACTTCCTTGCCCTGACTAGAATGGTGGTTTCTGCCTGGCTTTGGCGTCAGCCTTAGCCTACCAGAAATAGCCAGTTCTAACATTGTTGGTCAGCGGTGCGGATTTGGACATGTGTTTGCGCAGTGCCATAGCGACAACTGGCTACATTACAAAACTCTGCAATTGTTTTTTTCAGATAGTCACATGTTTGGGATTATTGTTTTTGATTTTTTTCCTCAAAAGTGTCATTTTCAAATGTGTTTCTGCGCTTTATGTTTAGTGGCAGAGAAAGTGACAGGGCGGGACGCCATTAGAGGGGGAGGTTCCCATAGATTAGGAATCCCTTGCTGGGTCCCGTGTCCAATCCCAAATCCTGTCCCTGTGTGGGTAGATGGAAGAGAGGGAGTGTGAGGAGAAATGACTAGCTCAGGAGGGTGTTTGTTCCCTGAGGGTGTGTGTGTGTCTGGATTCCCCAGTGTGGTAGGATCCAGTGGTGGCAGCTTTAATGCGTCCAGTGTGTTAATTCCCATTCCCCGCTCCCGGAGTTTGGTACCTGTGTCACGTATGGTCAGGTTGAGTGATCAGGGGTGGTAGAAACTGCCTTACCAGTCCGAGGGGGGGGGGTGTGCGAATGAGTGATGTGCTGAACTGGAGGAGTTGGTGTGAGTTTTTTTTTTAAGGAGCTTGCACGTGAGGTGTACCTCTGGTGGTGTGCAGGAGGTCCTGCAGAGGCACTGGACAAGAAGGTGGATGTCTGGCGGTGTGCTAGATGTCTTGCAGAGGCATTAGGAGGTGATTCTAAAAGGAGTGGCTTGTGTATCTGATGATCCTGTGAAGGGGAAGAGGTTACTGTGTAACCCAGCTAGGTCCCAGTAGGATGGTAGGGGTGTAGGGGCTTACGCCCTGTCTCAGTGGAGGCGGAGTGAGTGTGGGACGGTGTGTCCCACGTTGGCCTGAAACCGGCTCTCAGGGCCTGGAGGGTTCCCTAAGGGAGCGCCAGGTCAGGGGCCTAAGCTGTACATAGGTCATTTGAGGATCTTCCTGTGTCTAGAGGACGGGGTGTGTCTGTAACCAGAACTCCGGCGGTCCTAGTGTTGGGCAGTACCACTCCTAAGTGGAGGGTGCAGAAGTCCTGGCTCGCTGAGCATTTGACCGTCTAGAGTGCTTGACCATTTGTGGGGCCTCTGGAGGTCGTTCCCCGAGGAGGGGGGAAAGCCAGGTTGGGGTTGTGGCCTGACCTGGAAGGAGTTCTGGAGGAAAGTGTGTCACTGATACGCCGCTGGCGTGTGCTCTGTCTAGCCTGGGACATACTGAGAATCACCCTGTGATAGGGAGTACTGAGGAGAGTGTGTCGCTGATACGCCGCTGGCGTGTGCTCTGTCTAGCCTGAGACATACTGATACTGGAAGGGGGTGCAGAGGGACGGTGTCCTTACTTCTGACCCCGGTGTAACCTGAGGGTTTAGATCTTAGGTTGGGAGATTAGGAAACTTCTAGGTTAAGAGGAATCTCTGCCA
The DNA here is from genome assembly GCF_964263255.1 of Lissotriton vulgaris. NCBI lineage: Eukaryota > Metazoa > Chordata > Amphibia > Caudata > Salamandridae > Lissotriton > Lissotriton vulgaris. The sequence goes on from NC_141693.1 coordinate 1,801,901,877, forward strand.
AAGTGGATCAGCTGAAGAGACTGAGGGGGCTGCCCTTGCTGTGTGTTCTGGGGCTCACCTGCAGTTTGTTGTTTCCACCAAGGTAGAGGAAAGGGGGCTTTGCTGTGTGCTGTGTCCCCCCACCTGCTTGAAGAGGGACTGTGCTGTGTGCTTTGTACCTCAGAAGTAGAATAGTTTCCAGGTGTTAGACCAGTGATGGAGTGAGGTCCTGATCTGGTAGGAGAATTGTGTTCTGGTGAAGTGCTTTTCTGTGAGGGTGCGGAAACCCAGAAGTAGAGGTAGGGTGGGGCATTCTTGCCCGTGACCTCTGGTCAGCCTGAGGGTATGGTCCCTAGGTTGTTGGATCAGTGGTAGTTGTAGCTACACTGAGAGAGAGAGAGTGGAGAATGGCTATTGTGGGCCAGGGGTTACTACCCCCCACTCTGTGGATTAGTTAGGACCTGTGATTTGGATGGCCTATAGCCTGGTCTTGGCTGTGGATGACTAGGAAGTACCAGTGGGGTATCCTAGTTGTGTCAGAGAGTTATTGTTTGGAGGAAACCATGTAGGTTCAGAGTGGCGAAAAACCGGAGGGTGTCCCTGCCGTGCGGGTCCGTGTCCGTGTTTTTGTCGCCCAAAGCAAGGAAGCCCATCAGTGGAGTGATTGGTCTACCCTGCGTTTTGGCTGGAAGGGGGTTGTGTTGGACCCGGCCCGTTGGGCAGGTTCACACCTAGACTTTTTGCTTTTTCCTAGCCTGTTTATGGAACCTGGTGTTGGTGATTTTAAGCCTCTGCGCACTTTTTCACTGTGGTACAGTGTAAAGTGCTGGAGCTCTCTGTATGTGTGGTGAGTGACCTGCCCTCCCATAGGAATGAATGGGGAATATGTATGCCCATGGTAGTTCCTGATGTGTGGGGAGTGCAGGGGCGAGTTTGGTATGTCTGAACTCGTGAGAGTGAATGCTGCAAAATGATGTATGTGGCATGACTGTGTCTAGTCTAGAAGTACTACTTTTGAAAGTTGGCATATTTGTGTAAGTTGGTGCTAGCGTGTGATTGGCTGGTGAGCCTGGCCCAGAGTGCCTGGGCCTGCTTGTGGATTGACTGTCTGGTTTGAGGATGACAGGGGCTGGAGAGCCCAGGAGGTTGTCTTGAGTCAGCCCATGGATGAAAGGCAGCATCTGCTGCCAGGGAAGTGGGAGGAGATGGCACCTGATAGTGAAGGGCTGTGCCTGCCTGACTACAAAGCTGGCTCCACCTCCCGCTGGGCGACTGTCACCTCTGGCCCTGATACTGAAGGGGACTTCCCTCTAAACCAGTCCAGCTGGTTCTCACACTGAGACTTCAAAGGCTTCAAAGACTTTTCTGTGTATAAGAAGGGGCTGTGTCCCCTTCCAAAATGTTCTTGTTTCTAACTTGAATCTGCCAGGGGCATGCTGCTGCTGGGGCTCAGGGGAATCCCTGGGCCCTGCCCAACTCCTGGACCTCTGATGGACATTCCTGGACTCCTGGGGGACCCCTCTGCCTTGCTGGGCTGTGGGGGGGACTTTGCTTGCCCCCTTGGAATCTCTGGGACCGTGTTGCAGCATGGAGGAGCTGCATTTGCCTGCAGGAAGCGCTGTGCTTCCCCCTGAGCGCCTGGGAACGCTCTGCCTGATTTCTAGCGCTGTAGAGCGCTTTATTTGGATTATAGCGCTGTGGGTCGTCATTTAGCGCTGGGAGCGCTTTATTTACATTGCGAGTGCCCACCTCGCTTATTTGTACTTTTATTTAATTTCGGCTGCCCACGCCGATATCTTTAATGCCTGCCCGCCTGCCTGCCTGAATCGGGCCGCCGCGCTGCCCGCGGCGACCCGGAAGTACCTGGCCGGCCGGCCAATCCCAGCGTGGCCGGCCGGAAGTCCCGCCCCACAGCCCGGGTGCCGAGGAATGGCGACCGCAAGGCGAGGGGAGGGAAAGAGGAGAAGCATGGCGGAGCGGTAGCGGAGGGGGCGCGAGGCACATTGTCGGTGCCTGCCCCCGCCGCGGAGAAAGGAAGAGAGGAGGAGTGTGGCCGGCTTCTGGCACTCCCGTGTGCAGAGGGAGCCCCGAGTGAGGAGAGGAGCGGCAGGCGGAGACTTGCGGCGGGGGCGCGAGGCACATTGTCGGTGCCTGCCCCCACCGCCAGCGGAGAATAGCCGCCGCCCGGAGGAGCCGCCCCTGAGGCCCGGTGAGTCTGGGCTGGGGCCGGGCGGAGTGGGGCAGAGCAGGGGAGGGGCGCCGGGACACATTGTCGGTGTCCGCCCTCCCACCCGCAGTAGCGCGAGCTCGCGCTCGATGTGGAGAAGCCACGAGGGCTTCAAGGGCGGCCCCAGATGGCAGTGGGCCGCCCCAACGTCACGCAGAGCCTGTGGAAGCTCCAACGAAGGGGCATGTTTTAATTTACATAGAGCCTTGCGAGGCTCACGGCGCCCTTGTCCACGAGTCCGTGAAGGCTCCCACGATGCCCGCATTTTGTTTACAGAGCCACGGAGGCTCGTGGGCCTATTTTAGTTAAGAGCCACGAGGGCTCTAGGGGGCACAGTGAATTCCTGAGCCAGATGGCTCCAGTGCCCCCCCCGCCCCTACTTCTTTCCAGAGCCCAGTGGGCTCCAACGCTTTGGGGGCATGTTTGTTTTAGAGCCTGTGTGGCTCAGGTGGCGCAGATTTGTTCTAGGGGCTACTGAGAGCCCTGCCACAGCTTGTTAGTACACAGTTGCCCAGCACTTTGTGGGCAGCTGCCACGTTTAGGCTTTTTGTACTTTTGAAACTGGCGCTGCATGGCAGCGCACCCTGACTTTGGACTCAGGGCATCTTTGCCCCACAAGGCCAGTTGGCCTAGGGACTGCCACAGGTAGTGGCTTATGTAGTGTTGGCGCAATGTGATTTCTATGCTTTTTAATAGTTATTGCTAATGTGAGTTTTTGCGCTATTGATTTATTATGCACCTCTGAATGAGTAGATTTGTGCATTGTGTCTTTCTTTCCATGCGCTGCACCTCTGAATGTTTAGTCATCATGTGTCTTCTTGCGCTGCACCCCTGAATGTATTTTATTGCATCATGTGCTCTATTCTTAGCACCCCTGAATGTATTTTATTGCATCATGTGCTCTATTCTTAACACCTCTGAATGTATTTTATGGCATCATGTGTTCTTTATTACTCCTCTGAATGTGGTTCCTGCATCATGGGTAATGTGTTCTGGTGTACCCCTAAATGTGGTTATTCTTAGGTGGTTGTCTTTTCTACTCCTCTGAATGTAGGTTTATTGCATCATGAGTAAGGTATTCTTTCTTAGACCCCTAAATGCTGTGTGATACTTAGGTGGTTCTTCTTTTTCTAGTACAGGTGGTCCTAGTAAGGTCCTGGTTCCTGTTACCAGTGGTTACTGGTTGTTATCTTTGATTATTATTTTATGTTACATTTATTCTTTATTCTAGAAGTGATTTTATATTCTACATTTTATCTAGAAGTACTATATCTGATTCTGACAGGCACCCATGTGGCCCTGTCTGGTGTACATAATCCCTTTGAATATTGCCCGTGCCAGTTGGCACAATGTATATGTGTGATTTTATCTGATGTGTTTTTACAATACAAAAGTTATTTTTATAATAACCTTGTGTGGAGTCTGTTTTGTGGTGTGCCTAGTATGTTGTTGCTGTTGTGCGCTGGCGCAAATGCTTTACACATTGCCTCCGAGTTTAGCCTTACTGCTTGAGCCAAGCTACCAAGGGGGTGAGCAGAGGTTATTTTGGCGTGTGACTTCCTTGCCCTGACTAGAATGGTGGTTTCTGCCTGGCTTTGGCGTCAGCCTTAGCCTACCAGAAATAGCCAGTTCTAACAGGGGTACTTTGGGGAACACCAATTAAACTACGTAGGAATTTCATTTTCAGCTTTTGCAAGGTGACTCAAATGATTAAATCACCATAACTCTGCTCCATAGAGGGCAGACCGTATCACTTTGATGTTATATATTTCCAAAGCTGGAGTGATTGGTTTTGTGAAGGAGGATTTATGTTTAGAGGATAGTATACCTACAAGCTGATGAAATTTTAAGATGGCCATATCAGTGTGGCTTTTCCATCCCATGTTACTCTGGAGCATAATACCTCGGTAGGTGAAAGCATCCACCTGCTCTAAAGGAGTGTCGTTCAGGAGGATTCTACCTTTGAAGGGTTTATGCTGGTTCAGGGACATGAACTTCGTTTTTGTGGTGTTGATCTCAAGACCACGCAGATGGCAAAATTCCCCAAAAGCGTTGACAGCCTTCTGCAGACCACACAGGGTCCTGGAGACGATCAAGGTGTCGTCCGCAAACACGAGGACAGGTACACGAACCCCAGCTATAACAGGGGCATCAGTAGGGGATCTACAAAGATGGTCCACTATTCCATTGATGTATAAGGAAAACAGGGTGGGGGCCAAAACACAACCCTGCCGAAAACCACGTTCTACAGGGAATGAATCGGTGACCTCATCCTGTGTCCCCCATCTGATCCTAGCAAAATTGCTCTCATGTAGGCGGACGAGGAGAGTCAATAACTCAGGTGCCATCCCCAATTCAGCGAGGACTCTCCAGAGTTTACAGCGGGGGACCAAACCGAAAGCCGATTTCAAGTCGACAAATACACCATAAAGTGTCCCTTTAGTCAAGACCACATTCCTCCTATAGATTGTAATGAAGCGGAAGACTTGGTCTATGGAACTAGTGCAAGAGCGAAAGCCAGCTTGAAATGGGGATAGTATATTGTGTTCCTGTACCCATGACTGTACTTTATTTTGAACTAATCGGCCCATTAGTTTTTGTGCTGAGTCTATTAGGCTGATGGGCCTGTAGTTGCTGGGGAAGGATTTGTCACCCTTTTTAAAAACAGGGATTATTTCTGCTCCCTGCCATGAAGATGGAATGGGAGCGCCCTTAGCCACTGAATTAGCTAACAATGCAAAATACTGGCACCAGGCCGGTTTATCGCTTAAAAAACACATTGGTAGGGATACCATCCATGCCTGGGGCTCTGCCGCTTGATACACAATCTGGTGCTAGACTAACTTCTTTAATGGTAAAAAGCTGACTTTGGTATAAGATAGAAGGGAGTAAGGGGTAATCCTCCTCTATCGGGCTGCAGGCATACTGGGGCTTAAACAATTCTAGCCACTGGGACTGAGCAACATTATTTTGGGGAAGTTCTGCAAGTCCTCCCCTGCCCCATTTGGCAATATTCCAAAATTGCTTGGAATCCTTAGCTTCTCAAGCATGTTTCAAGTCACGCCACCTATCTTGGTCCCACTCTCTTTTTGCCACCCTCTGGATGTAATCTATAGGAGTCCCTTGCCTCTCTCACTCTATTGGGATTCCTAGACCTTAATTCCACACTCAGTTTATGCCCAGCTAGTTTACAGGCCTCGTTATACCACCTGGCCAAATTGGTTTTTGTACCTCTATTATCCGTTTTTGAATCTTTTAAAAAGAAGGATTTTAAACTAGAGAAGAGTCGTGTGTGTGCCTCTAACATAATTTGGGGAAAATCTGAGCCACTGGTTTGAGTATTTAAACGGGTCAGTTCGCTCACGACTTCTGCTTTGAGCGCAGCCAATTTTACTGGGTTTTCAATAAATGTATTCCATTTAACATAGCGCATATTGTTAGAGACAACGATGTCAAATGTTGATATCCCTCCCCTCGGCGGCTCATCTCTATCCCCCTTTTGAGTTAGGAATGTAGAACAAAGGGGGTTATGGTCACTTTCCAGACAGGGTTTAATAACCATATCCACTAGGCTATACCATAGCCTTATGTCCACCAGCAAGTAGTCTATGCGGCTGCTGTTACGACCTTTATCAAATGTATTTGCTCCCCGCTGGTCTGAAGGGGTTCACCCATTTGCAGCTCTAAGACCTCTTTCTAGGTACATAGCTTTTAATTAAATTGCGGCAGCTGACCATCTTTTTACAGCTGGAACTTCAAGTTTAGGGATTCCCCATCTGTAATCCTGATCTGCAAAAAGATCCTGATCTTCTTGGCCAAGTGGTTCAAAATTAGTGTTAAAATCTCCGCCCACAATCGGAACAATTTGGTCTGGAAGAGCCTCTAGCTGATAGTCAAGAGCGGCTATTACCTCAGAAGTATGCCCCCTAATTAACTCCCTAGCATAGACGTTAAGAATAGCCACCCAGCGATCATGGCTTCATTCAAGCCTGACCGTCAGGATATCGTTTACTGGGGACCCAATTTGCTGAACTTTGCAACGTAAGCTCTGACGAACCCAAATCACCAGGCCACCTGCAGGATGGACTTTTGATTTTTTTGTTGCAGGGTTATAAAAATTAAGGAATCCCACACGAAAAACAGGGACCACAGACCAAGACTCCTGAAAAAGGCAAATGTCATGCTGATCTATGAATCTACACTGTTCCGGGGACAGTAATTTATTACCAATTCCTGCAATATTCCATGAGAGTAGGGACAAGTTTTCTTTAGTTTGCAAGGCTATACTAACATTTAAAGGCCTCTCTATACTTACCCTCACTCTCTAGAATTTGCTTGACAATGGTAGGTTTTGGGATTGGAATGCTTACCGGAATTATATTCTTTGTACGTGCTCCTAGATCAATAATGGGATTGGAACATACCATTGAGGAGGTGTTAGATTCTTGGGTAACCCCATTATTGGTCGATAGACTAGCCAAAGGGAGGGCAGATGGGATATTATCTAGGTAAATAGCCACATTACCTTGCACTTGGGGCTCACTCACTCGGGCGCTAGATAATGTATTTCTCAATGGGTTACTAGTGTCAGCCTGTAGTCAGTCGCATTCCTCCATATCGGTCAAGGCTCCAAAACGATTCCTCAGGCTGATTCCATCAAACAGAGTTGGGGTTGCCCTCCCATATCGCAGGCATGCGAGCGAGCGATTTGGCCTAAAACTGCTGGTTCTCCTTAAACACCAAGCCCTTTCATAGAAAAATTCTAAGGTTAATGGTATTATTGCAAAGCCCCTTTGTTGAGGAGGGAGTACATTTGCCAACACATTAGATAACACTTGAAGACTAGAAAAGTTCATGGCTATACAATCACCCCCAAATCTTTTCTTATGGTGTCCCACCCATGACACCCTTCTGGCCATAATGATTACCCTAGCTAATTGCTGGCTACCCCTTTCAGATATCTTCATATTATTGATCAGCCAATGCAGTGCTTTATCAATTAATATAGCTGCTGATTCCCATTGGCCTGGTCCCAAAAGGGGAGCATTGGCCAATACACGTACTAATGGGAAGGCCTCTGGTATATACTGGAAGGCCTCTTTCTCTTGAAGAGGTTTATGTATATCTAAGGGGGCAACTGGGAGAGTGGCAGGAGAATCCCCTTTCTCTGAATGTACAAGCCCGCTATTGGGGTTTGGGGCAACGCTTTCAGGAGCTAGATCCTGGATGGGTAATCCATCCGGAACAGAGGGAAGATGAGTTATACCCTTAGTTAAAAGCATCTGTGAATCCTGCCCCTTCAACATAGCTAGCTGCCCAGCATTCTCCCGGGATACTGGTACTAATATTGTGGAAGAATCATTCGAGGGGGGAGCCGGGCCACTATTTTGCTCCAGAGCTATAACCCTTTCTCCAATAGTGTTTAATCTGTTCATGATGGGAGCTAGAATTGATTCTAATTTCTCTTTAAATGTTACCCACAGTGAGATGGATATGTCCTCCATAGAAGGCTGGTTAATGAGGGGTGGTTGTTTAATCGATTTAGGCTTTGATTTTGGATGCCTTAACACCTTCTGTTGTTTGGCCTTACTAAGGGGTGCCAGATCATCCGCTCTGGTACATCTCCTCGTGATCGGAGCAGGCAGCGGAGAAATACAAAATGAGGGATCTTCAGAACGGCCTAGAGGGGATACATTTTGGGACTGATCATGACAACTCATAGACGTACTGGGTGGCTCAACCAAGTCTATCAAATCTCGTGGTCACCCTGGGGTTAGAGTTAGAGGCTGAGAATCCATACCCTCTGGGAAATTGTGTACCATAGCAGTAATAGTGCGACCTGGGTCCATAGAAAGCCGCCTTTCAGTTCTTTCAATTTCCTCAGTTAGTAGCTGGTTACTTTCCCTAGATACGAGTCCAGGGTGGCCCCTCCCCCTCCATTAGGTTTATGTCCATCATTTCTCTTCTTTCCCATTGTTACTTGACAAATGAAATAAAGTGGGACAGTACCTTTCCTCAGTACAGATGTTAGAGGGGGGCCCAGCCCGTCCTCCTCCGGCCCCTGACAGCCACAGACGGTCCCGCCCTTGTCCCGGGCTTCTCCCGGCGCCGCTTGCGCGCGCCCCGCGGGGCGGGAGGCGTTCCTCGTTCTTAAAGCGTCTCAGGGCGCGTCGGAAGCGTCACTGGTGCGCCGGTCCCCGGGGCAGCTGGGAGATGTAGTTCCCGCTGCTGCTAGTACATCCGGAAGGTAATGGAGCTACTGCCGTTGCCCTCACGGCGTGGAATGCAGGTAGGACTGTTGTCGTTGCCCTCACGGCGTGGAATACAGGTAGAACTGTTGCCGTTGCCCTCACGGCGCGGAATGCAGGTAGGACTGTTGCCGTTGCCCTAACGGCGTGGAATGCAGGTAGGACTGTTGCCGTTGCCCTCACGGCGTGAATAGGTCTGTGACCTGTGACCCCCAAGTGCGCTCGGCGTTCCTCGTTCTTAAAGCGCCTCCGGGCACATTGGGAGCATCACTGGTGCGCCGGTCCCCGGGGCAGCTGGGAGATGTAGTTCCCGGTGCTGCTGGTGTGTCCGGGAGGTAATGGAGCTACTGCTGTTGCCCTCACGGCGTGGAATGCAGGTAGGACTGTTGCCGTTGCCCTCACGGCGTAAAATTCAGGTAGGACTGTTGCCGATGCCCTCACGGTGTGAAATACAGGTAGGACTGTTGCCATTGCCCTCACGGTGTGGAATGCAGGTAGGACTGTTGCTGTTGCCCTCACGGCGTGGAATGTAGGTAGGACTGTTGCCGTTGCCCTCATGGCGTAAAATGCAGGTAGGACTGTTGCCGTTGCCCTCACGGTGTGGAATGCAGGTAGGACTGTTACCGTTGCCCTCACGGTGTGAATAGGTCTGTGACCTGTGACCCCCAAGCGCACTCGGCGCTCCTCGTTCTTAAAGCGCCTCCTGGCACGTCGGGAGCGTCACTGGTGCGCCGGTCCCCGGGGCAGCTGGGAGATGTAGTTCCTGCTGCTGCTGGTGCGTCCAGGAGGTAATGGAATCCAGGTAGAACTGTTGCCGTTGCCCTCACGGCGTGGAATGCAGGTAGGACTGTTGCCGTTGCCCTCACAGCGTGAATAGGTCTGTGACCTGTGACCTCCCTGTATAATACAAAATGGTTCTTCAGTGTTTAGGAATAATGTAAAATTTTTTGCATAGTAATGTTAGAAAAGGGGGTCTCTAGTTGGCAGCGGTAGGTACCTTTGTCCAAGTAGGAACCCTTGCTTTTAGTCAGGGTAAGGGGGATACACTGCTCACCCCATCGGTAGCTTGGCACAAGCAGACAGGCTTATCCCAAAGGCAATGTGTAAAGTATTTGTACCAACACTCACAGTAACACAGTGAAAACACCACAAAAGGACACCACATCAGTTTAGAAAAATAAAGTATCTTTATCCAAACTAAACAAGACCAAAACGACAAAAATCCAACATACACAGTTAAAAATATGATTTTCAAAAGGTTTTAAGAACTTGTATAATAGAAAACTATAGGTGCGTGAGTTTTCACCAAAGTACCTATAGTTGCATCAAAGTTCACCAAGCCAAACGGCCGCAGCGTCCGAAAACAAAGACATGCAACACTCCTGAGACCCTGAGGAGGCGATGCACCAGTTCCACTGCACACAGAGGAAGGGTTGCGTTGATTCCGGTCAGTAGGGGGAGTGATGTGTCGGTTCTACGTGCTTGTCTGCAGGTGATGCATCGGGGAAGCGTGTCGCACAGATATGATGCGTGGATCTTTGAGATGCGTTGGCGATCAATGCATCTGCGTAGCACGGCACTGCGTCGGTCCTCTTCCGCCGCGATCCCTCGTTGCGCCGATTCTTGCCGCGACGGCTTTCGCAGCAGCCCATGATGCATGGAAATTCTTCTTGCTTCGTGAAGATGCATCATAAAAACAGCTGCAAGAAGAGCGATGCGTCGATTCCTGTAGTTCTCTGAGTTTCTTCTCTCTTCCAGCTCCCAAGCAGCAACAACAACCTCCAAAGGCCGAGAACTGGCACATGCACCTCAAGGTCAGAACTCACAACATCAGAGCTCAGGGTAGCTTGGGGTGAAGTCTTTGTGTCCCTGAGACTTCTGAACAGGAGGCTAGCTCACTTCAGGCCCTTGGAGATCTCCTTCAAACAGGGGACACAGCACACAGCAAAGTCCTTCTCCTTTCCTTGGAAGAAACAGCAACTGCAGGCCAACCCCAGACACACAGCAAGGACAGTATGTCTCTCCAGCTCTTCTCCTTGGCAAAGGTTCCTCTTGAATTCCAGGAATGATCTAAAGTTCAGAGGTCTTAAGTCTAATACTTATACATCAAAATGTCTTTGTTCAAGGGGCTCTGAGCCCAGTTCAAACGAGTTCTGGGGGGGGGGGCACTCTGCAAGTGCAGAACAACAACATCCATTGTCAGTGTGAGCCTTGGCTCCAGACACACCACAGGGGGGCGGAGCCAGCATTGTGGAAGGCAGGCACAGCCCTATTCAGGTACAGGTGCTACTCATCCCACCACTGCAAATGCAGATCGGGCCTATTCAGCCTAGTGCTGATTCACCCAGACTCCTGGAGCCACCCCAGCCCCTGTCAGTCCAAAGCCAGGCAGAGGCACACAGGAAGGTTGAACAAGACAATAGTCACTTTCTAAAATGTAAAAACCGTCTTTACTATGCTGGGGTCCACAGATGGTAATCACCTAGTGTCAGGCCTATACAAATGCATGCGCGCACAATAAGAAAGAACAATTCTGTAGTAGGGGATCTCTGTGTATAGTCATAATCTAGTGAATAGTCCCGCTCATGTGCGTGGACCCCGGAGCAATCAAAAATAATCTCTTACAGTGTCAAAAAATGCAGAAATGCACAGACACTTAAGAGAGAATTTAAAGACATATAATGCAGCCCCTAACAGGCTACACTGTCCAGTACTTCAGCTAGAAATTCCACCAAAAAAATCCACAAAACAGCAAAGCCGGTCCAGATTTTCATTTTCTTCAGTACAAACCCCTCTAGGAGATAGAGAGGAAGACCTGGACCGACAAGCCCCATAGGCTGCCATTATGTGTCTCAGAATAGGGTACTGTGCCTTTAAGAGAACTTTCCAGAACTTCACAGTATCCCAGAATGCCTTGCAGGTCTCTCTTACTTTCAGTTCTTTTTTCCGGCTCCTGCAAGCAGGACCCTGGAGCATTGAGCTCTCCCAGTTCAAGGGTTTTTGTTGGTGTTTTTGCACTAAAATCGTTTTTTGTGTACTTTATCTGTACCTTAAAGCTTTCTTCGTGGCTTGTGGCACCCTTGGTCGAAATAATGCCTGCATTATTTGATAAATGCCCGGAGTGCTCCAGGAAGAAGGCCAAGACAGATCCCCATGAGGTCTGTATCCTCTGCCTTCCCTCTTCCCACATCCCTGAGGAGTGTGAGATCTGCCAGGGTTTCTCTGGCAGGACCCTGAAAGACAGAAAGAAAATCAGGCTTCAGGGACTAGAAGAAAGGAGACAGAAGACGCAAGGTGGGTCTGGAGGGGCTTCTTCTGCCCATGCTGAGGCCCCTGGGGGGCTCCCCGGGGGCAGGAAGCCCAGCACACGTCCCCATTCTCCGTCTGGGTCGGTGGCACCCTCCAAGACGTCGAGAGGGAAGTCCAAGGCCAGCTCCCCTTCTCCCCAGGGCTCTGGGTCGAGAAAACGTCGACCGTCGACGTCGAGGGACCTACACAGGCCGCCGTCGGACGCGGAGACGGTGTCATCGTCGCTGTCTTCGGCGTCGACGTCGAGCGATCGGCGTCGACAGGAACGGCGTCGACAGGACCGGCGTCGACAGGATCGGCGTTGACGAACGCCGCCGAGGCAATACCATCGATCGCCTTCAAGACACAAGGCTTCATCGTCGTCGAGGGGATCCTCGTCGTCGAGCCCGCCGTCGACGCAGAAGCACTCGCCGGCGAGACGGAGGCGTGCCCCGTCGAGGCGAAGAAGATCGTCGTCAAGGTCGACGTCGAGACGCCCCAAGGCGACGGCGAGACGGTCGCCGTCAAGACGCAAGCGGTCGCCGTCAAGGCACAGGAGATCGTCGTCGAGATGGTCCGGGTCGACGTCGAGACACGCGAGTCGCTCGACGCCGAAGAGAAAGAGACGGTCGACGCCGAAGGGACGCTCGACGTCGAGGGACCGGCGGTCGACTCCTGAACACCGGTCAACGGTGCCGGATGCCCGTACTAAGCGCCCTGAGGCTGTGGGGGGCTCCCCTCAGCCCAGGAAGGATGGTGGATCACCGGGATCGGTGCACTCGGAGGTTTATACGCCAAAGAAGTCCGTTCCACCTCCTCCTCCGTTGCCTAGAGGGCCGCGTCCGAGGATGGCTACACCTCCACCGTTGCCTCCTCTGCCAGAGAAGCCTCCGCCGGTTCCACCAAGGTCGGCCTCGTTGCCTCACTTTCCGACCCCTCCCAAGAAGACTCCTAAGTCTAAAGAACCGCGTAAGCCCAGGTCGGCTACCCCGGATAGGCCAGTGGACCGGCCGAAGCCCAGGAGGTCGAAGTCGCGCTCCAGACGGAGAGAACGATCGAGGAGCAGGCGCAGGTCCTCCACTCGTTCCAGACGACGCCATAGGAGGCGTAGATCCAGGACGGATACATCTTCCAGGACTCGCTCCTATTCCCCTACTCTGTCCGATTCCCCGGACACTAGGGTGTCTCCTATCGATGACATCGGTACATTCCAGGATGTTCTCCTGAGGGGGGCCGCGAAGTTGGGTATCACGGTTACGGCTCCTACACCTACGACGTCCGTGATATTCGAGACTTTGCACAAGAAGCACCTGTCTCGCCCTCTGTTGCCCTTGGTTCCGGGACTGGTTGAACCGGCACAAGAACTATTTCTTACGCCTGCGGTGGTTAGGGCCGCCCCTTCTAGGCTTTTGAAGAAATACAGGGCACCGGACTCTGACCCTGCCTTCCTGAGGATGGACCCAGTCCCCGAATCAGTGATTGTTACGGCAGCCAGGAAACAACACTCTACCTCCCCGTCCTCCACCGTGCCTCCGGACAAGGAGAGCCGCTGGATTGATTCGGCGGGAAGGAAAGCATGCGGGACTTCCTCCACCACGAGGAAGGCTTCCAGCGACTCGGCATTACTGGGACGATATGACCGGGCGCTTTGGGATTCCATGGAACAGTTTGCGGACCTTGTGCAGCGCGACAGGAAGGAGGACTTTATGGAAATCGTCAAGGAGGGGATGCTGGTTTCGAACCAGGCCATCAGTGCCGCGGTGAAGGACTGGGTTCTTAAAGACCCAGCGGTGCCAGGGCACAACACCTGAAACCTTCGTGGGTAACCTGCTCCGGCGTACGAATGACAGAGACACGGGACACTTCCTTCGGCGTCAAAGATTCAAGGTTTATTTGCTGCAGGGAACACAGAAATCACGACAAGTACAACTCGTGCAACTTGGGGAGACTGCTTCAAATTGGTTCTGTGGATCGCTCCTTTTATACAGTTTTTACCCATAGAGTTACATTGAACACAAAAGTTTATGACCCGGTTCCCACAATCATCCCCCAGAGGGGTCGTTTTGGTCACTTTGATACACATAAGGTCCGGTACATAAGTGCGGAAACATTTGGCGGTTCCCAACTGTAAAAACCCATCTTCCCAACATTAGTGCATTCCAATCAGCAGTAAAACAGATCGAAAATAGGAACAAAGACAGGTGCAGAGGAAGACGGAGACAGTGGGGAGATCGGAAAGGGTGTAAAAGGGGAGGTATCGGGAAACACGAGATACAGGCATCAAAGGGACGTGCCTAATGAGATGCACGGCTGAGACAATAAACCGGCACGGCGAGATGAGCCTCGAGCGGGGCCACCTGCCTTACAGTATCATCCCCCTCGTCATAAAGACACTTACAAAGGACATGTGTCTTCTGCAAATATCTTGGGAGTCCCAGGGTCGCGAAGCGGACAGCGTCCGTTCGCTGGCTACTTGAGGGCAAGAGACAAAATGGATGCCGTATCTAAGATGGAACCCGTGGGTACAGATGAAAAACCCACATAACAAACGAACGGTTTAAGTTAGCACAGCGAAACTGCGCACACTTACTAAACTCGTCATTTGCGGTTCATAGATACCAGACTCGACCATATTCGTGTGAGTCGAAAACACCACTTACAGTTGTCACGGAACCTCAGACGCTCCTTTTGCCCTCATGTAGGCAAGCACTAGTCGGAATCATATTCGATATTCATCAGACCATCGAGATGTTGCTGTAGCATAGCTCTGTCCAACCGAGTCCCCTTGGTAACAGGTGGCTGTCTCATACACGTTGTAGCACAGAGGCCACATAAGGCAGGACCGCACTGTACACAAAGGCAACACGTGAACAGGAACACCACAACAACTCCGATGATCATCAGAATCTTCCAACCCCAAGTCGACATCAGGCCCCAAAACCACCCAAGTAGCGTCCAATCCCCTACATCCACGTGTATGGATTCGGAGATCTTATGCAACTTCGAGATGGCTTGATAGACAGTTGGAGCGTTATCTGGAATGAAAATACAGCAGCTCGAATGGATCACCTTACATACCCCACCTCGATCTGCTAAGATGACATCTAAAACCATACGGTTTTGTAACGTCATAAGCCTATCCGCCTGAAGTTCAGTGGTGATATTACCAAGGGCACTGGCAGTAATATTAGCGGTTGATTCTACCACTCGAGTCAACTGTCTCAGGTTCCTACTATTAACCATAGGTCCCCAAAACGGGAGGAAACCCTTGAAAAAGTCTCCTGCCTCTTGACCGGCAGTATCCTCTTCGCTAATTACGCCTCTCACAACTCTAGTCTTATGATAATCGGCATCTACAGTGAACGTCGGAGGCAACAAGTTTGCGATGAAACATGAGCCCATGAAGTCAGCGGGCAACCATGCATATGCACGATCATGGCAGATAAAGTATGTACCCTTGGCAGCCAGAAACACAGGGACGAGACCATCGGCAGCATGTAATTTTCAGTGCAAGCACTCGCTCCAAGTCGGGCTTGTGATCTTCGGCCACGACCTATGAGACAAAAATTACCAATGTGGGGTACGACCCATATCGGAGGCGAGCTTTTAAGCTGCTTTTCACTGGTGAACACACTATATTCGCCTCTACTTAGGACCCTATAGGCTTGTACCTCTTCTTCCGGAATAAGCGAGGGATCATAGATATCGCTATCTAAATCCTCTATTGCTATCGACAAAGGTTTTTGATACGAGGTAGGACCAGAGTAGGGGGAACGTGGTTCTCGAATGGGGTGGAAACCCAGTGCGCTTCGAAACATTGTCTGAAATGCTCGAGCAGACCCTTGGGAACTATACGGTAACACCAGATATGGAATTCCCTTATCCGTAGTATGTGGCATCAACCCACACACCCAACAATTAGTAGTGTTAACCACTAACTGATGCTGATGGAGGAGCTGAATAAAGGAATTATTGCGGAATTCTGCACGTCTCGCCTGTTCGTGTTCAGGTAAGATATGAAAGGAATGAGGAGAAGCAGTGGAGGTAAGTTTAGGGTCAGGGGTAGGAGTAGGTGTAGCAGTAGGTAAGAAGTAAAACATCGTGTAATACACCCCACCCGCCAATAATGCAGAAGCAATCAAAAACAATACGAATAGTTGGAATATAAAACATTTGGTACGACTGAGTTGCTGCAGCTTGAATCTATGAGCCTGAGCTCCTTCCAAATCCGTCAGCTTCGAAAATGCCATTCCCTATGACCGTCCGCAACGTTTCTTGACGCACTTCGTTCTGTGTAGCAATAGTCAATCCCTAGGAATTCCCAGGAACAGACGGTCTTTAACCTAGCGTCAAGACCTACTATCCAGAAGGAAGTACGCGCGCGGCCCTACGGACTTTATTTCACAAGTGTATATGCAGAAACAATGTCTCTCAGCTGTGGAAGCAAAAAGTGTAAGGAACGAAGCTCAATGAATATGTACAAAATAATTACAATGGTACGAATGTTCAAACTGATCGCGGAAAACGGGATAATGCAATTGTCAATACAGCAAAGCAGGATCTTTTATTAGTCTTTAGTGCTAGATCGCAAAAAGTATCGGGTTTTCCCAGGACGTGTCTGTTCGTCAAACAAAGAATCCGTTGAAGGGACAGCGTCCTGTTGATCAGCTGAATATTCTGGTCTTGAGTCCTTTGCTGATAATTGTTCAACATTGTCTTTCTGCTGCACTGAGGATTCTCCGACAGGTTGTGCGTCGCTGAAAGGTACAAACGCCGACAATCCTTCGGTTTCAGTTGATGCAATGCCCTTCCTCACCCACGAGTCTGCTGGCAACGGGATGGGGACTTTCTTCGTGTGGGTGGCGTGCACCCAATTCTTCCGCCCCTCAAGACGAACTGCAGTTCTCGTGGCAAGGAGGACCTGGTAGGGTCCGGTGAACCTCGGGTCCAAGTTGTTCTTGCGCGAAAAGTTCCGCGTCACCACCCAATCTCCGGGCTGGAGCTGGTGGCCTGGACCCTCCGTCCGCGTCGGCAATGCTTCATGAACCTGTTGGTGAATTAACCTCAGTTTAGCAGTCAAGTCATGAAGATAATTGATCAACATTGGATATTCGAGATCACAAAAAATACCTGGCCTAGGAACCCCCCAAACATTGGCAGGACGACCAAACACTATTTCATAGGGGCTAAGCCCTACTCGGGAGTGTACAGTCGCCCTAGTGGACAGTAATGCTAAGGGTAAAGCGTCAGGCCACGAAAGACCAGTCGTAGCCTGAATCTTCGCTAGCTTTAGCTTAAGGGTGCCGTTATACCCTTCAACCAAACCAGCTGACTGGGGATGATTGGCGCTGTGGAATTTCTGATTAATTCCAAGGCCCTTACACACACTCTTCATCACACTACCCACAAACTCACTTCCGTTATCTGACCACACGACTCTAGGCATTCCATACCGAGGAAAATATTCCTTCAGTAGGATTTTCGCAGTAGACAAAGCAGTATTGTCTTTGAGAGGATAAGCCTCGATCCATCGGGAGAATGCGCAAACCACAACTAAAACGTATTTCAGGTTATTGCATCGCTCCATATGGATGAAGTCCAATTGGATCACCTCAAAGGGACATGAAGGGGGAGCAAAACTGCCAGGAGGAGTTGGGGTTCCCTTGCCAGGATTGTACATCATACACACCATACAATTCTTAACCAATCGTTCAGCACACTTCGTAATACCATCATTCTTCCACACAGGGGACAACAATTTACAAATACCTTTCGCGCTAATATGTGCTAACCCATGCGCCATTGTCACAACGGCCAGCACATACGCATCCGGTAACATCCATCTTTTCTGATCAGACAAATCAATCCAACAACCATTCACATCCAACTTTCCCGTACTTTCTTTCCACTTCATCTTTTCAGCCTCGGTGGCCTCATTCTGAATTGCCTTTACACTCTCGATAGTGTCCTCACACATACTCGATTCTGTAGGCCCCCTAACCGAACTCGTCACATAGATTCGAGTGCTAAGGTTCCGGGCAGTCTCCTTAGCAGTCTCATCCGCAAACGCATTACCACGACCGACATCATCCGTCACCTTACGATGCGCACTACATTTAACAATCGCCACTTGCTTAGGCAACATAAGTGCATCCAAAAGATCATTCACAAGCTGGCCATGCTGAATCTTCGTACCATGCGATGTTAGAAAACCTCTCTCTCTCCACAAACGTCCAAAACTATGTGCGACGCCAAATGCATATTGGCTGTCGGTAAACACATTCACACGTTTCCCTTTCGCTAACACACACGCTCTAGTAAGAGCAATCAGCTCTGCAGCTTGGGCAGAATTCTGATTTAATCTTGCAGTCTCAACAACAGTATTCAACGTTACAACAGCATAAGCAGTAGTCACATCACCATTCGGCAACTTGAAACATGAACCATCCACATACAGTGTACCATCTGGATCTTCCAATGGGGTGTTTTTAAGGTCCACTCGACCTTTTGTTTCTTCTTCTGTCCTCAAGTAACAATCATGTTCTGCTACTTCATCTGACTCTGTGCTAATTGGTAACAAAGTTGCCGGGTTCAGGACATTACAACATTTTATTTGAATGTGGCTTGCCAACAGCGTCAACTCGTACCCAGACAACCTCGCACTCGTCAAGTGCTGAGTTTTCGTACGATTCAAAAGAGTATCGACTGCATGCGGGACCATCACCGTAAGCATATTATTCATGACCAATCCTGCTGATTGTCGGATGGAGACCGCGGCTGCCGCTGTTGCTCGTAAACAACTCGGCAATGCTCTAGCTACCGGGTCCACGGTCGAGGAAAAATATGCACATGGACGTTGCTTACCACCAAAAGGTTGCGTTAAGACACTCAAAGCACAACCTTCTCTCTCGTGAACATATAATGTAAACGGCTTGCTATAGTCAGGAGTACCTAACACAGGAGCCGAACATAATGAATCACGCAGTTCAGAAAAACTTTTCTGACATTCTTCCGTCCATGGTAAAGGAGTCGAAACATCCTTGCACGTAAGAGCCACCAATGGTTTCGCTAGCAATGAAAAATTAGGAATCCATTGCCTACAGTACGACGTGATACCTAGAAAGGCACGCACATCTCTTTGGGTTGTTGGCACAGCCATGCGCGCAATTGCTGCAATTCTCTCTGGGGTCAACCTCCTTCCCTCCTTTGACAATAAGTGACCTAGATAGGTTACTTCTTGACAACAATATTGGAGTTTAGAAGGGGACACCTTATGATTCAAGTCACAGAGATGTTGCAGCAACGACACCGTAGCAATCTTGCAAATGTCCTGAGTATCAGCAGCCACCAATAAGTCGTCGACGTATTGTATTAAGGCCGCACCGGCCGGCAACCTAAACGCATCCAGTTGACCCTTCAAGGCTTGGCTGTAAATCGATGGACTTTCACAGTAGCCCTGAGGAGCGCGCTTAAACCGGAAGCTGCGTCCACCGAGAGAGAAACCGAAAAGGTCTCTGCTCTCCTCGGCAATCGGGATGCTGAAAAACGCATTTTTCAAGTCAATCACCGAAAACCACGATGCAGAAGCTGGAATCAGAGTCAGTAGCGCCGTGATGTCAGGCACAACAGGGAATTTAGGAACCACAATTTTATTCACCTCCCGTAAATCGATAACAAAGCGATAAACAGGCGGTTTTGAAGGATCAGTACGTTTAAGAATGGGCAATACAGGGCTGTTGCACACGTTTCCCCGAGTCTCTTCAATGACGTCTTTCTCGATCAGATCATAAATGATCGCTAACAGTGCTCGTTCACCATCAAGGGAGATACGATATTGGGGAATACGTGGCAATCGCACATTAGATTTCAACTGAACAACATAAGGGGAGATATCAAGTAGGCCCACATCGTTGGGACCTGTCGCCCACAACGACGCAGGAAGAGAACTCAATTCCGGTGGAAGTTTATCGAGAGACAAGTACATGGGAGAGACAACCCTCTCTCCCAACGTAAGCTTTACACCCGCAGGAGAACAATACAAAGTTGCATACAAACGTTTGAGCAAATCCAGGCCCAAAAGATTTTCACCACAACCCGTGGTTAAAATCAACGGAGCTTCTAGCTCACGAGGCCCAATTTTAAGGGGCAAAGGGCGCGAAACTGGATTGCTAACGGGGGCGCCAGAGAATCCAACGGAAACATTTGTTAAGCCAGACAAAGGTGCGCCAGGGAGTTTCGAATGCTTAATGGAACTTTTCGCTGCACCAGTGTCCAACAGAAAAGGCTCAACGACGCCCGATGTAGCAACTGCGACGTAAGGCCCTCTCTGATCAACCGGAACTGATACCACTCCCTCTCCTTGTCTATGGCTGTCCTAGTAATTACTGTCGTCAGTTCCCTGATCGACGTAATAATCGTCTACATTGTACTGCGCAGATCGTCCTTGCGACGATCCACGTTGATCAAAACAATTATCGGAATTTGATGAGTTATCTGAGCGATCGTTCTGAGCTCCACGACCTCTACCACGTGGTGCCTGCTGCGAACCACCACGACCTCCTCTAGATGAGTTACCACTATTACGTTCATGTAAAACAGGACAATTGAATTTAATGTGACCCTCTTGTCTACAATAAGCACATTGATTGTACCCCAACGAGGATCTTTGGGAGGAGGAGTCATTACGCGGCTGCGATCGATTCGATTGCGACTGCGATCTATTCTGTTGGGATGCATTCTGATTTGAACGTGGAGGATATGCTTGTTGCAACAACACTTTAGTTTTTAGCTCTTTCGTCTTTTTATCAGCACGGTCGTTTTCCTCCTTCTCTCTATTCTCGTAATATTGTGCCGTAGCCAATATCTGAGCTGAAGTAGAAACGGCCCATGCACTTTCTGAATTTTTCAGTTTATTGCTCAAATCGGGCAATAAGTTCGAAACAAATTTATCCACGAAAAACCTCTGACCACCCTCAGTGCTCATATCCTGACCACTATGGTCGATGAATGCCTCCTCGAACCTCGTAAAGAAGTCGGAAACACTCTCGTCCTTCTTTTGCTTACAAGCTGACAATTTGTCCCAGTTTACCCTCATAGCTGGCATAAGAGTTTTCATTAATGTTATAATTCTTTGAGGAAGGTCAACAATCAGCTGGTCGGGTTTAGCAGCAGCCGTTTGTCCGGCATCTGCCGCTACAATGGCAGCCCAATCACCACCTAATTCATTCGGGTGGTTTTCATGACGAATCTTAGCCCATACCGGTTGCGGTACGACATTGCCGAACAACATATCGATATCGGCAAGATTCATTACCGTAGCATCTACGAGCTGCGATAATTCTTTGTAATACCCTGTAGGATTTTTGCGTGGGTCAGGCAAAGATTGCTTCACCTGTAATACTTCCGAGCGTTTCCATGGGAGATGTATCCATATTCTCTGGAAATGCCCCACTGTCGTCGGAGGAGCGGCATTAGGATTAGGTGGTATCCAAACCGGTGGAACTTCTCGCATAGGAAATTGACCAGACTCATCTGGCTGTCTTTCAATATCCTCAACAAACAAGGCTTGGGGTATAGGAGTGGGACGGAAAGATAGCAACCGTTCAACGGCTCGTCGAACGTTGGTATCCACTATCAGTCCAGCCGAAAACTGAAGCTGTAAATCAGACAACGCGGTCAGCACCTCGTCAGGTGCGTCGGCCGATATCTGATCACGAAGGACCTTGCACATTTCCTCGAACACAAATCTCTGGGTTGGTATATTGAACTGACAAAACGTGTCGAGTACAATACGGGGTGGATTTCTAAGGGGGTGCGTCATCCAACCCATCGCCATATTATATAGCGAAGCACGTTCCCTATTACCTGGAAGCTGGCTACGTCTCTGAGGACCATCTGAACCAGCGGACCCAAGAACAGGTCCGAGCGAATGAAAGAAGCTAGCCGCAAGGGGAGAATTACGACTACGAGTAGAGGGAGAAGTATAGGACACAGGACTAACAAGTGAAGGAGTGGAAACAGAAACAACAGCAGGGGTTAACAGAACAGGAGCAGTAGCGGGAGCAGGAGTATGTGGAAGCGGAGGAGCAGTAGGGATAGCAACAGACGAAGGAGCAGGAACAGTCGGAAAAACGGGTGCAGGTTGAGGAACAGGCGGAGGAAGAATAGGTGCAGGAACAGGTACAGGGGGAATCACAGGGGCTGTGGTACCCTGTACGTACGGAGGTGGCGACTTCATAAGATAGGACATTAAAGGATCCTCAACTGACTCATCCTTTTTTTCCGACTCCGTAGGCAAAGCAGGATAGCACTTATCTATAGTCATACGCTGTAATCTGTCAAACACTTCCTTTTCCCTAACCTCCTTATCATGCTGAAACTGCTCTGCTTTCTTTACAATGGTACCAGCACTATCTCTCTGATTTCGCTTAGTCTGTCTGATTTCTTTCTGTCGGGCTTCTTTACGCCACAGCCGAAAGGCATCAAACATGGCCGGCCTTGACTTTTTCGCGAACAATTTAACCTCTAGATTATCTAAGATCGGGGCCTCGAAGCTACCATGTGGTGGCCAGCGAAGGTCACCATCTTTCTTCGTGTATTTGATCCAGTATTCATTAAAAGTAATCGGGCCTAACCCATGTTTACTGTACAGTTCATAAGTGGGAGTTCCAACCGGAGGTATCGGACACGAGTCCTCCAGTCGGGAATCCGTACCACAAGGTCTGAAACAACTAAACAAAGTACTGCGACCAGGCATCTTGCACACTAGCCGAGTTTCACAAACTTCAAGGGTTACGGGATTTACCAAGTCCCAGCAAAGAACAAGAACCCTCGGTTTTTGGCGGCTGCAGTCGTCAAACAACACAACAAAGTACCAAGAACTACAAATGCAATGGAACCACGCAACCACTAAGTAACCACAACCAAGAACTCTGGGAGCGACCCACAAATACTTAACTCAAAGATCGATGGCGTCTCCAGGAAGGCCCGTCAATCGTCTCGCTCTACCAAGGTCTACGCCAGGCGCCAAAACAGGTCTACAGTCAGGGCAGCAGTCCGTCGCAGCCGTCAGGAGGCGAGAATCTTCGCGGGAAAAGTCTTCGGGCCACTTGTTTCGACAACAGGATCGATGAAGCGGAGTGCACTTTCCCTCGGAGATTTCACACGAAGTTCCTCACGATCGTCGGGCTTGGACCGGTACCACTGATGCAGCCCCAAGTTGGGCGCCAACTGAAGGACTGGGTTCTTAAAGACCCAGCGGTGCCAGGGCACAACACCTGAAACCTTCGTGGGTAACCTCCTCCGGCGTACGAATGACAGAGACACGGGACACTTCCTTCGGCGTCAAAGATTCAAGGTTTATTTGCTGCAGGGAACACAGAAATCACGACAAGTACAACTCGTGCAACTTGGGGAGACTGCTTCAAATTGGTTCTGTGGATCGCTCCTTTTATACAGTTTTTACCCATAGAGTTACATTGAACACAAAAGTTTATGACCCGGTTCCCACAATCATCCCCCAGAGGGGTCGTTTTGGTCACTTTGATACACATAAGGTCCGGTACATAAGTGCGGAAACATTTGGCGGTTCCCAACTGTAAAAACCCATCTTCCCAACATTAGTGCATTCCAATCAGCAGTAAAACAGATCGAAAATAGGAACAAAGACAGGTGCAGAGGAAGACGGAGACAGTGGGGAGATCGGAAAGGGTGTAAAAGGGGAGGTATCGGGAAACACGAGATACAGGCATCAAAGGGACGTGCCTAATGAGATGCACGGCTGAGACAATAAACCGGCACGGCGAGATGAGCCTCGAGCGGGGCCACCTGCCTTACAGTATCATCCCCCTCGTCATAAAGACACTTACAAAGGACATGTGTCTTCTGCAAATATCTTGGGAGTCCCAGGGTCGCGAAGCGGACAGCGTCCGTTCGCTGGCTACTTGAGGGCAAGAGACAAAATGGATGCCGTATCTAAGATGGAACCCGTGGGTACAGATGAAAAACCCACATAACAAACGAACGGTTTAAGTTAGCACAGCGAAACTGCGCACACTTACTAAACTCGTCATTTGCGGTTCATAGATACCAGACTCAACCATATTCGTGTGAGTCGAAAACACCACTTACAGTTGTCACGGAACCTCAGAGGCGGATATTTCCTTGTTGGCGGCACATGGCTACTGCCACGGTATCAACCAGCGCCGCCATGCATGGCTCAGGCTTACGTCTCTCAAGCCCGAGGCGCAACAGCGGGTGGCCAACCTGCCGTTTTCCGGGGACACGCTCTTCGGAAAACACGCGGATGACGAGATGGCCCGGATGAAGGCCGAGGCGGAAACCCTGACGGCAGTGGGCTTGGAAAAGCCCAAGGACAAGAAGCCATACCGCCAGTTCCAACGGCGGTTCAGTTCGCAAGGGAAAGGAAGAGGACAGTCTTCGGGACAACAGCAGCAGCAACAACAGCAGCAGTTCCGAAGACCTTTCCAAAAACGTCAGAGGGGTAGAGGTGGACAGCAGCCCTCTACCGCGAACAAGGGCCCGGCCGGGTCTCGACCCTGAGCGGTTACTTCCCCGTCATCCGTTACCCACTCCGGTGGGGGGAAGCGTTCAATTTTTCCTGGCAGAGTGGAGAAAAATTACTCAGGACAAGTGGGTGCTGAATATTGTTTGCAATGGATACAGTCTTCGGTTCATCAGCCCTCCTCCAGCGATCCCTCCGGTCAGCTCGCAGTATCAGCTGCGCGAGCTCCAGGCGGAGGCCGATATCCTGTTGAGGAAAAGGGCGATAGAAGACGTACCTCTGTCTCAAAGAGGAAGAGGTCTGTACTCCCGGTTCTTTCTGGTTCGCAAAAAGGACAAGAACGAGTTCAGGCCCATTCTGGACTTGCGGCAGGCAAACAAGTGGATTCGCAGAGAAAAGTTTCGCATGCTGTCGTTGCATCAGATTTATCCTCAGTTGCAACAGGGGGACTGGCTTTGTGCCATAGACCTACAAGATGCGTACTTCCACGTGCCCATCGCGCACAAGCACAGGAAGTTTCTGCGATTTCAAGTCGGCACCAATCATTACCAATACAGGGTGCTGCCTTTCGGACTGAAATCTGCACCCAGGACATTCTCGAAGTGCATGGCAGTGGTAGCGGCACACCTAAGGAAAGGCAAGGTGTTTGTCTACCCGTACCTGGACGATTGGTTGATCAAGGCCTCCTCCTTCTCAGAAGCTCAGGCAGACTTCCAGAAGACGTGCGTTCTCTTGAACAAGCTGGGGTTGCACTTCAACATGTCCAAGTCTGTCCCGATCCCGGTCCAGTGCATTCAGTACTTGGAAGCCTCTATCAATACGCTGTCAGCAAGCGTGTCTCCTTCGGAGGAGCGACGGAGATCGATCCTTCGGAAGGCTCAGGCTCTTATGACCGCTCCATCTACAACAGTGAGGACGGTGTCTTCTCTACTGGGGTCGATGGCCTCTTGTATCTTCCTCACTCCTCATGCACGACTACACCTGAGACCTCTGCAGGAGTGCCTGGAGGACCAATGGGACCAGAGGAGAGGGTCTTGGGACGACAAGATACGACTGTCTCTGCATGCTCTTCAGTCTCTGACGTGGTGGTGTTCAGCGGAGAATCTCCTCAGAGGAGTTCCCTTCCACAAGGACATTCCTACTCAGACGATCGTGACGGATGCTTCTCTCCAGGGCTGGGGAGCGCATTCGGGGGACTTACAGATCCAAGGCACGTGGTCTCAGACGGAGTCCACGTATCACATCAATTTCCTGGAACTCAGAGCTGTTCACTTGGCGCTGAAGGCCTTTCATCCGTCCTTCCGGACCAGCTCTCTGCTTGTACAGACGGACAATACGACCACGATGTATTACCTCAACAAGCAGGGGGGGTCGAGATCGCGCACCCTGTCTCGGGAGGCGCAGACGATCTGGCACTGGCTTCTGGCAAGAGGATTGACGATAACGGCTACCCACCTGCCAGGTGTGCAGAATGTTCAGGCGGACACACTGAGCAGACTGATTCAGGAAAACCACGAGTGGGTCATAAACGACGACGTACTAGGAGAAGTCTTCGCAAGGTGGGGGACTCCAGACGTAGATCTGTTCGCCACCGCCGAAAACAGCAAATGCCGAGACTTCGCCTCCAGGTACTACCAG
Source organism: Lissotriton vulgaris (assembly GCF_964263255.1). Lineage (NCBI taxonomy): Eukaryota > Metazoa > Chordata > Amphibia > Caudata > Salamandridae > Lissotriton > Lissotriton vulgaris. Next base: position 1,801,927,780 of record NC_141693.1, read on the forward strand.
CAAGGGACGCTGGGGAATGCACTCTGGATCAACTGGTCGAACAGCTTTGTTTACGCTTTTCCGCCCATTCCCCTGATTCCAGCGGTGCTCATCAAGCTGTCCCGGTCCAGGGCACGGATGATCCTGATTGCCCCGGAATGGCCCAGACAGTGGTGGTTCACGGACCTTCTGCACAGGTCCCTCCTTCCGCACATTCGGTTGCCGTGCAGGCCGGACCTTCTCACGAAGTTCGGGGGGCAGATGGTACACCCCAACCTCCCGTCCTTGAGTTTGGCGGCATGGCTCCTGAGGTAGTGCAATATGGACATTTGAATCTACCTGAAGATTGTATGGACATACTGAAGGAGTCTAAGAGGCCCTCCACTCGAACGTCCTACGCTTACAAGTGGAAGAGGTTTTGTATCTGGTGTGTGTCCAGGAACTTGGATCCTACAACGTGCAAGGAAGATGTCATACTTCCCTACCTTCTACATTTGGCGCGATCTGGCCTTAATGTTCACTCTATTAGGGTTCATCTCGCTGCATTGACTGCCTACAGGAAAAGCCCTTCACAGACTTCCTTCTTTCAGATCCCTATGATCAAAGATTTTTTGGAAGGCTTGAAGAAAGTGTTCCCTCCCGTCAGGCTTCCATCGCCTTCATGGGAATTGAATGTGGTGCTGTCCAGTTTGATGAAGGAGCCTTTTGAACCCATTCATAAGGCTTCGTTGCAGCACCTGTCCTGGAAGGCGGCGTTCCTCGTGGCCATTACATCGGCCCGCAGGGTGAGGGAAATTCAGGCGTTGTGTTGTAATGAACCTTATACTGTGTTTCATGCTGGTAAGGTTGTTATGCGGATTCACCATAAATTTCTTCCCAAGGTTGTTTCTGACTTTCATGTCAATCAAACCATTACTTTACCTACGTTTTTTCAGGATCCTTCATCTCCAGCGGAAAGGTCTTTACATTCCCTGGATGTTAGGAGGGTGTTGAAATTTTACCTGGATAAGACTAAAGGTATTCGTAGGTCAGTCCAATTGTTTATCAATTATGGATCGGTCAGGACGGGTCTTGCGACCTCTAAGCAATCCATCTCTAGGTGGATTGTGTCCTGCATACAACTGTGTTACCAGAAAGCTAATAAGACCTTAGGAGGTAAGCCTAAGGCTCATTCCAACAGGGGCAAAGCTGCCACGACAGCCTTGCTCCGTAATGTGCCGATTGCAGAAATTTGCAAGGCCGCCACTTGGAAGTCAGTTCATACCTTTACTAAGCATTACTGTCTGGATGCTGATGCCAGGGCAGATGCTCAGGTGGGACAGGCTTCGCTGCGGAATTTGTTCTCACAATAGTGGTGTTGGTTCTCTTTTCTCCACCGCCGCTTTGGTGTGGGGATGGGCTTGCCATTCTATTCACTAGATTATGACTATACACAGAGATCCACTACTACAGAAGGAGTAGTTTCTTTTCTGTAACTCCAGTTCTGTAGTAGGGGTATCTCTGTTATAGTCATAAGCGCCCGCCCTCCTACCCGGTGGAGAGAGATATTCATGAGAGAAATGCTACAGGTCTGGCGTTTTTACGGCTTCAAAAAGAACTGAAAGTAAGAGAGACCTGCAAGGCATTCTGGGATACTGTGAAGTTCTGGAAAGTTCTCTTAAAGGCACAGTACCCTATTCTGAGACACATAATGGCAGCCTATGGGGCTTGTCTGTCCAGGTCTTCCTCTCTATCTCCTAGAGGGGTTTGTACTGAAGAAAATGAAAATCTGGACCGGCTTTGCTGTTTTGTGGATTTTTTTGGTGGAATTTCTAGCTGAAGTACTGGACAGTGTAGCCTGTTAGGGGCTGCATTATATGTCTTTAAATTCTCTCTTAAGTGTCTGTGCATTTCTGCATTTTTTGACACTGTAAGAGATTATTTTTGATTGCTCCGGGGTCCACGCACATGAGCGGGACTATTCACTAGATTATGACTATAACAGAGATACCCCTACTACAGAACTGGAGTTACAGAAAAGAAACTACTCCTTAGCTCGGCCCACATACATTGGAATGAGGAGTTGGAACAGGAGATGACTAAGGAGCAATGGGACTACTGTTAAACTCAAATATCGCAAATCTCTGCCAGTTGCAGATTGCGGATGATACATTATAAATTCTTGCAACGCTTATATTACACACCTGTAAAAAAAATACCGCTTCATACTGACAGATCATGATGGATGCGACAGATGTGGTAGGGATTTCTGCATTTGGCGTGGGAGTGTCCAACAGTTTAGGATTTTTGAGAGTTAGTGTATGAGGCGCTTGAGAAAGTGACAGGTAACACACTAGAAAGAGACCATATGGTGGCCCTCCTGGTATACACAGCGCAAATACCCAAAACATACCGGAAATTTCTTGCCATATCACTATTGCTAGCTAAACGCAGGGTTGCCTGCAGATGGGGTAGGGAGCGAGCCCCGAAGTTTAAAGACTGGTTGGCAGATTTAGTATACTGCCAGGAACAAGCATCCACATATGTGGAACTGCTCCCAAGAGCCACTAGACCTAAGGACACATGGGGTCCTCTTCAGAGCTATCTTCTACTGCGGGACTCGGATGGTGCGGAAGCCACTCCCACACATAGTACATGAAAGGTATGCGACATCTGCTTTCACCCTAAATATACAGAAATCACCTACTTAGTGCTGTTGCTTCTAGAGAGAATAGGACATGGATGCTACAAAGAATGGGACTGGTCTGATTTTGTCTACAAGCAGGACTATGCGCCCGCTGCTATTAACATGCTGACAATGTAACGCACCAGTACAAGTCATTTGTCGAATGTATATACCATGCCTGATAGATATCTGTATCGTTTCATGCCAGAGACAATTTCAAAGAGTTTAGTGGTGAATATGTGCGACCTGCTGTTTGGTTACAGAAATGTACTGCTGTGCTATGTAACAAAATCATAAATAAACGGTTTAAAAAAAAAAAGTCTTTACTAAAAGATGTGTTATTTAATTTTGAGTTCAGGGGTACTAAACTCAATTTTTCCATCTTATCCCTATTGGAAGATATGCTTTTAAAATGCTATAAAGCATTCCCCATTCTGCAGTGTGGGCAAGATAGTCTTCCAATAGTAAAAAACAAAATTGGCAGTATTTCACTATCAGGACATGTTACACACACCAGTACATGTCCTACCTTTCACCTACCCCTGCACAGGGGGGTACCATGGGCTTAACAAAGGGGTGTCCTATGTATGAGAAAAAGGGAAGGATAAGGCCTGGCAAGTGGGTGCACTGGCCAGGTCAACATGGCAGTTAACAAACTGCACGCAGGCACTGCGTTGGCAGGCCTGAGACATCTTTTCAGGGCTACTCGTGGGTGGCACAATAAGTGCTGCAAGCCCACTAGTAGCATTTGATTTACCTGCCCAGGCACACTTAGTGCACTTTACTAGGGACCTAATGGTAAAAAAAAATGCCAATCAGGGTGAACGAATCACAATATCAATGTACCCAGGGAGCACTTGCACTTTGACACTGATCAGCAGTGGCAAAGTACCCAAAGCATCTAAGTCAGCAAAAACGAAATCCAGCACAGCATCTAAAACACAGGAGGTAGAGGCCAACAAGTGAGGGAAAATCCAACCAAGGATACCAGGTATAACAAATGTGTTGTATTCTATGTTGATTTCTCACAATAAAATATATGAAGCCTAAAGGTGCTAGGAGCCATTTTAGGAGCTATAGCTTGATTTGTCTGTCCCACTGTGATTTGTTTTCCTCCATTCGGTGAACGCTTTACCCCTTCTTTTCTGCTGGTTCTTTGCCATTTCATCTCTCCCCAGGCCCCACTTAACCCCGAAACCTGCTCCTCTCCCAGCTCTGTACTTCCATTCTGACGTTTAGAATGGGAGCTTTTTAGCTTCTGTTGACACACTGAGAAAGCATGTGTTTTGTTATTATTGTGTCCTAGAGGCTATTTTGAAACGTTAGAATGGACTTCTTCTCATCGTAGATCACGCTCTTGCCAAAGCTGTAAAAAAAAGGTGTCTGTTCAAGGCTCTACAAAACTCGTGCCCCACCTACATGAACAGTCGTATCTCGTTCCACCAACCACCCAGACCCCTCTGGGTGGTTGGTTCCACCAACCACTGCTTCACAGGAATCTTACTCTCACACATCCGATGCATACACGTACAAGATCAGGAGGATGGGAGTTCTCTTATATTGCTCATAAAGCATGAAACAACATCCCATTCTACATCAGAGCCTCCGCTTCTCTTCTTAAATTCTGCAAGAAGCAGAAGACCTGACTTTTTAATTATACAATCCACCAGTTGTACGTACAAAGTGATAGTGAGCTTTACAAATACACATAGCAAAACATAATGTTTTTTCTCTGTGTGTATTGTTTTTTTCTGCTTGGTGTGACCTTTACACTTTTAGGTCTCGCCTGGAACAGTGCATGCGCTGTTGTTTTTGAGACATTTTGTTAGCTTATAGAGGGCTTAGACCCCGCCCACTGCTTATCATTGGTTGGCTTCATTGTCCCTCTCATTTGCTTGCTTCTAATTTATTATCTAATGCCCCTTTCACTTCCTCTTGTTATGTTTGTCCCTCTCCTAGAGCATGGCCGTAGTACTTGTGTTTGCTCATGTTTTGGGGGATACTTTTTTCCTTTTGCTGACGCATTTCATGAAAGTTCCTGTGTTTTCAAGCTGTCTCCTTCAAGTGTTTCTCTCGCCGTGCTTCTGTGCTCCATTTGGCTCTCTCACTCCTGTGCTTCTGACCTCCACTTGCACTCATGTTGCCATCCATGCTCATGTTGCCCTCTCTCGCTTGTGTTTTTCTGTGCCCCCTATGTTGGTCGGCGTGCCTTTGTCCCACCCCTCCATGCCGTTCTCTTTGATGAACATGCTTGTTCTCCCTCTGGCTCTCCTCCATGTTGCTCTCCTTCATCCATATGCTTCTCCCACCCTCCGTGTGATTCACCTCTGTATTACTGAACCCCCATACTCCCAGACCGGCTACCCGGCCCCATTAAAAACACACAAAAAATGTTAGATGACGTGACTGCTGGGGTGCGTCACTATATAGATGCATGCATCATCTTGCTTATAATTTTTTTCATATCTTTCCTTAATGCTGTACAACATCTGTTTTAATGCTGTACGGCATGAAGAAAAGACATTTTGAAGGCCAGTAACTGTAAGCCTCCAAGGCAAGACCTGTTGGTTTTGCCAATGCTTGTTTTTCTGCTTATTTGTCCCCGTATTTCCTCATCCCAAGCTCCACTGTATTTATCTCCCCTGCTCGTTCTCCTTCTCCTCATCCCCATCTCCTTCTCACACTTCTTTAGCTCTCAATAATGCGCCAGGAGAGCATGTTTTGTGCATTTGCTTACCTTGATAGCATTTTATAAAGCCCGAGCAGGCTGGTCTACATGCTGCTGCCATAGCTGAAATAATAGAAGCAGGGACAATCCTCTTTCACGACATTGTCTCTTATTACCCCCCCCCCTTCTAATATTGAAAGTGAAAGTCTCAGAGGACATTTTACAAAGTCAGAATAGTGCCCCTTCATGTGAACCTAGGAAGAACAAGGGTCTCTTGGCTATAAGAAAAAGTATTATGCTCACCTTTTAGGGGGAAGAGAGAACGTTAACATGGGTTTGGCCAATTTGATCCTGTGCGGTTGTGGCAGCAACCTATCAAACACTTTGTCTCACTCTCAGTTGTGCAGGGTGCTAGACTGGCTAGGGTCTGAGGCATGGCCCAGCTAGGGCTCACCAGAGTTGTGATTATCTGCAATTGGGAGCCTTTAAAGAGCTCGAAAGTGGCTTGGGGCATGAACCCCTCCTAAGAATTTGGTCTCAGAAAATTTTGAACAACCTATAATAACTTTATTTTATGCTGATATCCGTTATGGATAACTACTTTAGATTTTGAGTAAACAATGTTAGGAATGCATATTATTTTAGTGTCATTTAAGGATGTACTTAGTTTTGTTTAAATTTGTTTACATTTTGAAATTCATTATTGTTGATATCAGTTTTAAAACAATCTTATATGTAATATATTTTTTTAAACTTAAAAAAGGCCTATCTTGAGGAGGAGCCAAGCTGGCGACCAAGATGGCCGCTTAGGCTCCCGGCTCCGTAGAACTCCTCATCCCGCTACAAAATCCTGTTATTTATCCTGTGCCTGCGCAATGCTCCCGCAAAGATGAACAGAAATGATGCTTGATCGTGTGATCACGAGTAATCCACCAGCTATGAGACCGGAGAAACATCACCTTTAAGTTTGAGGCCTGTATCAGCTTTGGAGCCAGAACTCTGAGTAGGAGAGCAGGCGGCTGTTAGTTGAACATCATCGGCCATTTGAGTCCGGGAGGGGTCGGTCAACCGATACGGAAGTGAAATTTTGGCCGATTCCTGCGGTGAACATCTGAACCAACTAGCGGCGTAAGTGGAGCGCGTTAACAACATAACAGATCCGAGTTGTGTATTTAATCGTCGGAGATTGGAGTGTGAATGACTCGGACATGGTCTACAACGCGGCTCGATGGTTGCGGGCGTTTCCTGGAAGGCAGCTGAGAAATATCCTCACACACCGATGAGTTGAAATGTGGGTCGTCATTTCATTGCTCTACTAGGTCTACCTCCACAAGCTCGAGGGATAGATCATGTCCGAGGTGAACGACATGGCGCCCAGTATCGACTTGCGTATGACTCGGTCCCACTCCTCTGAAGTGACGGGAAAAGGTCAAGCAGAATGCTTGGGACAAAATATCCTGTCTAAGGGGTTTATGAAAGTGGGAAAGAATGTTGTTATCAAGGGAGAAAAAGCGGCGATGCTCAGGGTTGAACCAACGATCGGAGATCTCATGGCGGCTATCGTTGGCCTATATTCTTCCCTGGATGGAAGAGCCCAAGCCCTGGAGAATAAACTGGTCGCTGCTACGTTTGCACTGGGGCAACTGAAACCAGTTTTCCTTCAATTGAATGATACAATGACTGTCTCGACACCCACAACATCCAAACAAAGCAATATCGTTGACCCCAAGAGACAAGAGATTCTGGAGGTTCCGGACTATAAAATAGCTGAAATTTGAGTATTGGGATTCCCGGATGAATCAGTATGTTCAATATCAGCACCGAAGGTGGAAAAACTGCGCCATGTTGTGCTCCTGACGTCTCATGCAATGACTCAAATGTGGCTTGACAATGTGACCCTTTCTCCCTTCCCGGAATTTGTACAACTGGACTGGAAGTTACGCTTTGAGTTCTTATCGACGTGGATGGAACTCGTGTCAATGGATTTGATTGTGTTCAGTTGTTTCAGGCTCGCTTCTGTATGCAGCTAAATGAACCCTTCTGGTCCTTTGAATCTTCTAAAATGGCGGCTGTTTGGCTGGAATTCTTTCGTATGCCTGATCTGAGGATGTTTCATCGTTTGAAGACATTTATTTGCCTGGTGACTGAGTGGGACACACTTTATAATGATGGTAACGGGAGGCGCTATAGGCAAATATCGAATCCCCTGATTTTTCATTGATTGATAGCTTGTTTATAACTTCGTAAACAAAAGGGAAGCTCAGAGATAGCGGGAGGGAGAGGCCGGGAGCCTGAACGAAGGCCCTCCTCCATTTACTAATTTTATTAGTTATTGTAGATTAGATGGGGCGACAGGCACACTGCTAGTTGGGGTCGAGCGTAAGCTACATGCAGGGTTGCAGGGTGGGGGAGGGGAGTTGCGCGCGTTGCGCTGTTTCTTTTTCTTTTTCTTTTTCCTTTTTTCAGTATTAGGGGCGATATGAGCTTTATTATCCTGATATGAATCTTCTGTACGCAGAGGCCCGGAATCTATTGTGTCCGTGGTTTTAGTATCAAGGGGCAGTTCAAGCTTTAATATCCTGATTTTGTGGGTGGCGGGACCAGAAAGCCGCACGATTAGTATACACGTTGGACTCTAATTGTTTTGTAATTTCAATAGAGCTTGGACGTTGTGGTCTTTGGGTCCTGCTTATTGTTTCGTAATTATCCTGTTCTCTCAATAGTTTTAATTCATGTTTGTAACCAATTGTATTGCACCATGCCATTATTGTATTTGTTTTATATTAATAAAAAGGTTTTCCAAAAAAAAAAAGGCCTATCTTGACCTTGCAGGTGTAGGTAAAATCTGGGCCTTTAACAATTGTGTAGTTCATGCTCGGGTTACCAAAACTGATTACTGTTCCGCTCCTTTCTCCGCACAGGAAGTATATTTGCACAGCAGTTGGGTGCATCCCCTCCTTTAGTAAGGTGGCTTCTTCTCATGTTATCAAAGTCCATTATTCCTCATTTGACAGCATTTTACTAATTTTGAAATCATCTCTGCCTTGTACATGTTGGCATACGTATTACTGGAACTTCTCTGAGTACACTCCTTTTTTGGTCTAAACGTACAGTCCACCCACTGTCCCTCTAGATAGGCTGGTGCTGTGCAGTTGTTTATATGTTTTAGCTCTCCTGCCCCTCTCCATCCAACTGGGTTGTCTATTAGACAGACCTTCCAGGTCAGATACCTGTTTCTCCCCAACCTCAACTGTAATAGAAAACAGGGAATCTAAAAGTTAATTAGAACAGTCATCTAATTAGATTTTTGTGCCTATCTCTCACAACTCCTCCTCTCACAGATACTGCTCACTAAGGAAAGAGAACTTCTCTAGTCAGAACTGCACATCGCCAAAGTGCTTCCCATATATAATCACAACAAATTCATCACTCCGCAATGGTAAAACACCTTCACTCCGCAACTTTCACTCCGCATACATTCACTCCTCATACCATTACAACGCAAGTACATTTACTCCACAATACTTTTTTAAGGCATACCATTACATTTTATATGCTTTTACCCCACATGCTTTTACAACGGAATTTGTTGTAAATGCATGAATGGTAAAAGCATATGTTTTTAAAATTTAAGATTAAGGTAAGTATATGGTTTTACTTTGGGGGTGTTGGGGTATATGTTTTAGGGGTTCAGGGGTATTTTAAGGGTGGGCTTTGGTTATGGGGTACAGGGGTATTTAAGGGTTAAGGGATAGGTTTGGGTATTGGGGTACAGGAGTATTGTTAGGCTTCAGGGCTCGTTTTGGGGTACAGGGGTATTTTCAGAGTACAGGGCTAGGTTTGGGTTCTGGGATATAGGGGTATTTTTAGGGTTCAGGGCTAGGTTTGAGTTTTGGGATACAGGGGCATTTTTAGGGTTCAGGGCTAAGTTGGAGTTTTGGGGTACCGGGGTGTTTTTAGGGTTCAGGGCTAGGTTTGGGTTTTGGGGTACAGGGGTATTTTTAGGGTTCAGGGCTAGGTTTGGGTTTTGGGGTACAGGTGTATTTTTAGGGTTCAGGGCTAGGTTTGAGTTTTGGGGTACAGGGGTGTTTTTAGGGTTCAGGGCTAGGTTTGGGTTTTGGGGTACAGGGGTATTTTTAGGGTTCAGGGCTAGGTTTGGGTTTTGGGGTACAGGGGTATTTTTAGGGTTGAGGGCTAGGTTTGGGTTTTGGGGTAAAGGGGTATTTTTAGGGTTCAGGGGTATGTTTGGGTTTTGGGGTGCAGGGGTATTTTAGGGTTCAGGGCTAGGTTTGGGTTTTGGGGTACAGGGGTATTTCTAGGGTCAGGATGGGTTAGTGTTTAAGGGTGCTGGTGTATTTTAAGGAGTATGGGTGGGTTAGGTTTTTGGGGTGCTGGGGTATTTTAAGGGAGCAGGGTGGAATTAGTTTTTAGGGTGAAATTAGTAATTTAAACAAAAAAATATTTGTAAAAAAATATAAATGTAAAATGTATATATATTTATATACATATGCATTATTAAGTATATATATATATATATATATATATATATATATATATATATATATATATATATATATATATATGTATATATAGATATTACCTACTGGCGGTCGCCAGTAGGTATATATAGTTAGGATTTTTTTCCTATGGGATTTCTGAAAATTCTATGTCGAATAACTTTGGCGTTTGTGAACGAAATTGGCTCAAATTTTCAGGAAAATGGCATATTTTGTTTCTGAGCAGCCCCTGAAAATTTGGGGGGGTTTCGTCAAGGGGGGTCCGAGAAAAAAGGGGGGGTCCCAAAACGCGTTTTTCCCATTCATTTTTCCATAGGGCGGTTGGAGTCACTTTTAGCTCGAACGGCTGAATGGATTTACACGAAACTTGGCAAAATTGTAGATATGGTTTGCCCGACGTGCCTTTGCTATGTCTCAATATATGTGCTCCAGTGGATTTTGAGAAATTAACGTTTCAAAAAACAGATATATCTGTAACAGCGCTCCGGTTAGCGCTCCGGTTAGCGCTCCGGTTCGCGTACCTGACGCGTAACGGAACTTCGCTAGGAGAAGCGGATTGGCTCCCCGGTGACTGTGAACATTCTAAACAGTCCGGAGCGGCCGCCATCTTGTGTCTCGGTAGGATCGAGACACAAGATGTGGCAAAAACAAAGGGGGAAATGAGCATAAGGGGGAGAGTACATCCTCCCTGACCCCCTAGGTTTGATGAGGGGGCTTTAAAAGGGCCCCGCGGGGAAAAACAAAAAAAAAAATATTATCGTTTTTTGCGGGGGGAGCGCTTGGTACGCGCACCGGGAAGCGGTCCGGGAAGCGTAATATAGGGAAAATAGGATGAAAGAATGTTAAAATAAAGTATGTATATTGATTGTTCTTTTTTTATTTTTTTTTATTTTTTTTTATTTAAGTACCAACATGTAGGTACCAATGCAGAGTCTAAAAATAAAAATACACCGTTTTCTTTGTAGATATCTTGCATGTTGTTTCAGAAGTTATTGTGGTATATGGAATTCATAGCGTAGTCTGTCAGGAAAGCAGAAACACCATGGAGGCAGGAGATGATAAAGAGATGTTAAATACACATTGGAGAAAATATAGTGGAAGAAAGGAAGTAACTATGAGCAAACTTACTATGTAACACAAAAAAAGTTAAACAGTATATTTAAAGTCTGATTTTACATTATAATCAATTTGGTACTAGTTTAAAAAATACATATAAAAATGAATAATGTCTCAAACAATTTTTGAATTATTAAATATAAATTTATTTCTCTGATTCGTTTTCAAAATTAAAAAGAACTTCTAATAATTCATTGTCAGAAATTTTCTCATTTTCAATCAGGAAATCTACTGATTCTACACATTGCAGAAGTTCAAAGTCCCGTGATTCATCAAAGAATTCAGAGTCATTGGGTTCAATTTCTGTATCTTTGTTGCTTTCAATTTGGAAGGTATTTTTTTTCTCTCCTTCCAATTTTGTGCTGTAAAATGAATTTTAAAAAATATATCAGTACAGATAGGGCACTGTTGGGTTTAAGTACAGACAGGTAGTTTGGTTTTTAAATAGTGATTTTATCTTTGGGCAGTGTATGGTATCAGACTGGAAGTAGAAATATAAAAAAAATGTATGTGATAAAGCCTAAGTCAATTCTTAATTATACAAGACAAGCCTAACTCCATCCATAACTAAAACAGAGAAGTCTATCGTATTCTATAAGTATTACAGAGGGATAGTATATAACTATCAGAAAATGTTTTCCTAATTAACTTAAAGTGGAGAACATACTTCAGTTTTTAAAATAACATCTTACCTTTCAAAAAGAAGTTTAAGTTCTCAGTTGAAATGCACTTGATATGTACTTCAGGAAGTAGTAGTCAAAATGGCTGTGTTTCTCTCTCTTTCTTTATATATATTCAGGTACATAACCAATCAAATGTCATGAAATAATAGAAGATATTGAAAGTAGCATTTTGATTGGTTGTCAATTCTAACACTTCATAAGTGTTTTTGTTAGGTAATTTACCTCAGGATATTTAGTCAGGCTTTCAGCATAATTTTCTCAATGGAATTCCATCAAATTTGCGTAAATGGTAGGGACTGCTATGTAGTAGGGCCTATTCTATATTTGATGAAAGTGTCTGTAGTGGTTTTTCTGTAAATTACTTTCCCACCTTTTTTTATCGAGCGCTTACCGGTGCGCTTCCCGGTACGCGAACCGGCAGCGTTACGGGAGTCCTCCATTTTGTGTATCGGTAGAATTGAGACATAAGATGGAGGACAAACAATGTTCGGAATGGGTAGAAGGGGGCACGGTAGACACTTTGTGACCCTCTATGTTTTCTGAGGGGGGATTAGGACGCTGATATATGCAAAAATAAAACATTTGGAAAATTTCGCGGGGGGAGCGCCCGGTACGCGCACCGGTAAGCGAACCGGGGAGCGTACTTTGGTGAAAAAAAAAAAGTTAGAAAAAGATAAACGTTTTGAATGATCAGAGGTAGGGTAGCTCTGAAAAGAGCTATTGGGTTCTGTGGCTAATTTAGGTACCTACAAGTAGGTTCCAATGCACACTTTTAAATAAAGGACGAATATTCTATTCCCTTCATCGGAGAAGTGCACACCATCTCTTCTGTAGATGTCTTGAATGTTGTAACGCAAGTTATTGTTGTATATTAAACCCATTCCATAGTCTCTCATGTAAGCAGAAACAGATTTATTCACATGTTTCCGTGCTTTCTCAAATTGTGGAAAAAATTGGTTAGACCACTTCCATTTCTGTCTTTGGCATATATTGGAATATACCAAGGCAGTTTGGGGAAAAAGTGTCATCAATTGATGAAAGGTGTTCTTTAAAAGCATTTCCAGACCAACCCCAGTCATAGTGCCCAAATCATTTCCACCACAGTGCACTATTAAGAGGTCAGGGTTTGGCAGATGCATACATTTTTTTTATTAAAAACATATAAAATATATTTTTGCATTAAAATAAGAATACATTTTACAGCTTTTGATATTTGCTATTAAAAAACCATTGAAATTCACTGAAAAAACCATAGGTTATAGACCATATATGGTTAGGAATAGCATTTACAAAACCTTAAAAATTCACTGAAAAAACCATAGGTTATAGACCATATATAGTTAGGGATTAGCATTTACAAAACCTTATTTTACTCGCACAAAACCATTGAAATTCGCATATATAGTTAGTTGCACTAACTATATATCGCGCACCCGCAATCCACTGCTGATTATGTCACATATTACATCATTCATGACATGGTCAGTGACATCACTTATGACATCACTGATGACATCTCAAATGACATCACTGATGACATCACTGATGACATCTCATTTGACATTACTGATCACATCACTGATAATATCATTCATGTGATAATACGATGAACCTCTTCAGACTCTAATATAACCTTAGATACAATCAGTGTAAACAGACACTCACAGATTGTCACTCATCCATGGAGTTACTCATACATCTAGTCAGTCATGCAAAGAATCAATCACACCTCCATTTCCTCAACTATACAGTTATACACACCTTACTAATTCAAACATATTCTAACACATATTTACTCTCTTATACAATCCCTGATACAAGTTCACAATGATCCATACAGCCACTCACACATTTACTGGCTCTTATGCACAGTTATTTATATATGTCAACTCTCACATGTACTGTGTTTTACATATGTACACACTTTGACATGTAGCACTGAGATATCCATTCACTCACCAATACACTCATACACACAGTCAACCGCCCATGCAGCTGTTTCCACATGCACTTTTGAACCCATACATCTAGTGAATCAACTGCTCACTCATCTATGCACAGAGTCATACACCTCCCAGCCACCCACACACACACTCAGTCTCCCATACAAATACTTGGACAACCAATCAATAACCCATATAGTTACTCATATAGCTACTGATCAACACATGCAGCAGTTTACAGAACAACAGACATAATGATGCACAAATTAAGACAGTTTAGTCACTAACCCATGCACTCAGTGAGACACATTTAATAACTCACTCATACAGTCAGTCATGCACCTACTAAATCCTTCATCCACACACTTATACATCCACTCATTCTTAAATATATAAGACATGTTTTAACTTTAGAGAAACATACAGTCACTGGATGATGTCATCAGTGATGTCATCAGTGATGTCACTGACCATGTCATGAATGATGTAATATGTGACATCATCAGCAGTGGATTGCGGGTGCGCGATATATAGTTAGTGCAACTAACTATATATGCGAATTTCAATGGTTTTGTGCGATTAAAATAAGGTTTTGTAAATGCTAATCCCTAACTATATATGGTCTATAACCTATGATTTTTTCAGTGAATTTTTAAGGTTTTGTAAATGCTAATTCCTAACTATATATGGTCTATAACCTATGGTTTTTTCAGTGAATATATATATATATATAGTAGAAAGGACGTCTTCTTAGGTAGTAGACCACAGACGAGGCGAGACCCAGAACTGGTGCAGTTAAATTTTATTAATGCTCTTCACCATGCCGCCATTACGCGATTCAGCCTGAAAAGGCCTTGATCACATGACTCGAGTTAAAGGGCGGAGTGCACATTTATAGTATAAAGTGCAGCGTGCCATGAACATAGAAAATGTACTATGCTTACAATATACACACAGTAAAACTAACTCGAGATTTGACTACATTGGGTCATCGTGGTAAGGATGGTCCTAATAACAGGGGCAATGCATAAGTAAGCAAAGCGTCTCAGCAATTTAAGAATACAATTTTTAAAAACATATAAAAAATATACATATCTTTATACATGTTAAAATTAATAAATATTCAAATCCTTGCTGAAGACACTACCCTTGATAAAACCAAATGATTTCTGCCTGAATGCAAAATTAGGGCGCAGTTATTGTCTCCAATTCGCACCAGCATAAATTGAACAGAAACATATGTCGCCCAAGTGGGCAAATTGTCAATCCCAAAGGTAAAATACATCTGTGCAAATTCGCATGTACACATGGCATGTTGTTAGTGCAACCCAGATAGGTGCAAAAAAAGTGTCAAAGTGCAAAGTGCAAAAACAATTAAACAGTGAGATTATTACATAAGCTAAGAGACAGCTAAAAACAGGCAACAGGTCTCTGCATAGTGTGACTCATTAATACGTGTAACAGTCATCGCTAGCATTAAGGCCATTAGGGGTCTTGCTATCTAAAAGAATTATATGCCTTGTCTCCAACTTACGCAGCAAAGACTCACAGTCACCACCTCTTCTCTGAGGGGGTACTGTGTCGATAACGTAGTATCGAAGCCCGGCCGGGTTTTTTTCATGATGTTCCTCAAAGTGTCTAGCCACCGGGTACGCAGTGTCACCATTGGAAATCGCCCTAAGATGTTGGAGGATGAGTTTGTACACCTGTGGTCGGGTACTTCCCACGTACCGTAGGCCAACGGGACATTCCAACACGTACACTGCGTACTCAGTCCTGCAAGTCAATTTGTGTTTGATAAGGACTGGTCTTTCTAAAAAAGGAGTCGTGTATTGTGTTTTACTGACCCCATTTTTACAGGCCTTGCAGGTAGAACATCTAATGAAGCCTTTGCTACTGTTTAACCACGGTCCAGTGGTTCTAATTTCTGGACTACTGGACACTAGGCAGTTCTGTATAGATCTGGCTCTTTTGTAAGTTATGCTTGGAGCTCTTTTAACCTTGTCACCCAAGACAGGATCACTAGTTATAAGAGCCCAGTTGCATTTGACTATGCGGTGGATGCTTTGCTGTCGGTTGCTATAGGTAAAAATGAGTCTAGTTTCTTCCTTCTCCTCATCCGTTATACCCGCACCAATTGCATTTTTGGCAGCCAATAGATGTACTCTGTCCTGCGCATTTGCTCGATTAATTGCCCTGTCCACAATACCTACTTTGTATCCTCTTCTCAAGAATCTCTCCTTGCAAGTCGACTGCGCTAACCTGCATTCCTGTTCTGTGCTGCAAATCCTTCTTATACGAAGCATTTCTCCCTATGGAATACTTCGTATAAGGTGGGCCGGATGATGGCTATCTGCATGCAACAGCGAATTGCCAGCAGTTGGGTTCCGAAACAGTCGTGTTTCTAGCTGACTATCCTGGATGTAAATTTCTACATCCAGAAAGTAAATAGAGGTAGCGCTGATGTTACTGGTAAATGCAAGATTAAGGTTATTACTGTTGAGGCTGTTGATGAATTGTTGTGCCTCTATCACTGAACCGTCCCAGATTAAAAAAGGTCAACTATGTAGCGTAACCACTTTTTAACTTTTGAAGTCATGATGTTCGAATAGGATGGCATGAGGACCTGTTCCTCCCAGTACCCCATGTGCAAACAGGCGTAGCTGGGAGAAAAACAGGCCCCCATGGCCACCCCCTGACTTTCTGGAACAATTGATTGGCAAACAAGAATATGTTATTCTCAAGACATAGACTGATCATTGACAAAATCATTTTAGTATGTTCATTGAGACAAGAGTCTTGAATCCTCAAATAATATTGTACAGCTCTTACACCATCCTTATGGTAAATACTGGTGTACAATGAAGTAACGTCCAAGGATATCAGTAAATAGCTGGATTGCCAAGTAAAGCCAGATAGTTTGTTAAGTAGATCACCTGTGTCTAGAATAAAAGAGGGTAAAGCCCTGACACAATCCTGTAAAAAGTAATCTACATATTTACTGATATTTTCCAATATGCTGTTACATGCTGAGATAATGGGACGCCCAGGAGGTTTGATATCAGATTTATGGATCTTGGGAATAAGGTATATGGTTGGTGTGACCGGAAATTCTTTCTTCAGATACTTAAATTCATTCATTGATATAAGACCCATAGTCCTCCAAGCCATCAATTTGTAGTAAATCCCATTTTGTGACTGTTGGGCATCATTCAAATGTACTCTTTTGTAGCAGTCCTGGTTATTAGGTTGGCCCAATGCTTCCTCCAGAACACGGGGGGACACTGGACGGGTAAAAATGTACTTTAAAAACGTACCTAATGTATCCGGCCGCCTCCCGCATTGCGTCGCTCCTCCTGGCCTCTTCCATCTCTTGTCCATGGATGACTTACACAAATCAGATCTCACAAAAATTGACATAACATCTACTTGAACACGAGCCGTTGGCCAGGCTTGAAAAAACATTGCCTGGCAAAGCAAAGCATTTCCCAAAAAGACCAGAATAGGGCGAGAATAGTTTTTTTACCTTGCAAATTAGGTGGCAAGAAGAGTGGAAGCTGATGTGCTCTTTGGACCTGCGTGTCCATGTCCCGGTCCTCCAAGTCCGGAAAGGCTTTCTGTAGAAAGTCCATGACAAATGCATGAGGATCAGCGCCTTCTTTTCCCTTGGGTACCCCAAAAATCCTCAAATTGTGGCGCTGCAGGCGATTTTCAAGGTCATCAATTTTAAGTTGCATCAAGGCGAGCTGTGACTCTTGTGTGGTAACCACCTTGACCGTGTGAGAATTGATCTGCTCCACGCCTGCCACCCGCTCCTGCAGCTCAGAGACCTCCACAGTTAAGTGTTGGACCTTATTGGTAACCTCAGACAATGTTTCTTTTTATTTCACTAGAGTCCACCCTTGCCTGTTGGTAGTATGCTTGTGCTTCCGCTCTATGAGCAAAAAGAGCATGCGTAATACTAGAGAGTGAGGGCTCCTCTCCTCCTTCGTTCTCCTCACTCGAGTGATTCTGCTCATCGTTAGGTCTTGTTCACACTACAATGGAGCCCTGAGAATTGGGGGGAGGGAGAAAATCCAAATACTGTGGATGAGTTGTTACGTCCAAGAGGTGTTACCTCCTTAAAGTGAGGAGGCGCCCCAACAACGACATTTTGGCCGTGATAGTACACAATGCCTGTTTCTGAAGATTTTGGACTTACACATTATTTGGACTAGTATCAATAAGAGAGACAGATTGCTAGTGCTTCGTTGTACTGCAGTAGCCGCATTGGCCGATATAGCCAACAAATCAACTCCTCACTTCAAAGGAGTAGGGGCAATACCATCCCCCTGTGACCCTACAATAGAAAGTCTGGACACAATAGATCGTACTTCTCCCTTAGATGAGACCCATTTTCGAAGAGGACTGATTCCTGTTACGGTTTTAGAAGTGCTAGCTGCACCCTTTAATCGTCCGAGTGCTTCATTAATCTGCGTAATGTTGCCAATACCTCCACGGCCTCTTCCGCCTTTCCCAGTCCGAACGATCTTAGGACCTTTTTTTTTTCCTTTCGGGGTTCTCCCCCCCTCAGGGGTATTACCTCCGGAGCTGCAGATAACAGTATCCAGATTTGTTGGGGAGGGGGCCTTAGGCGAATCTGCATCCATAGCTCTCCCTATTTCTGCAGTGTTGATTGCCTGTTCCTTACTCCCTCCAACTCCATCACCTTAACATTGTATAGGGCAGTTGTCGCTCCTGCCTGAGCTGCTACCCTGACTATTACATTCGGCTGACACAGGGGAGTTTTGTTATTTGGACTTTCCGTTTGAGGCATTATCAGTCCAGGAGAGAAATCACCAGTCTCACTAGCACCTGCCACAGGTGAGAGTGATTCTGCTGGGCCCTACTCCACCAAGCAAATACACCCAGGGGGGAGAGGAGAGGCAGGAGAAATATCCGCTCTGTGATCAGAATCCTCCGTACTCCCCCACCCTTCATTAACCGCAGTGCTCAAAACTTCTGCCATCTGGGCGAGGGGGGCAGCAGATTCAGACCCACAGGACCGGAGAAGCGCTGTAGCCTTCCCTGAGCGTAATAGTTTAAGAATAGGCTTCCCCACCTGCGGGTCCGCATGACAATTTGAAACACAGTTGCCCACTAGAGTCTTCCCAGGCAATAAACCATTGTCTACAGAGGAATTATCTTGCATAGCCATCTCTCCATCTGTACCTTCAGTTACTGTAGGTGTCACATTCTCTGCCTGAGCCTTGATGCGCCCGCGTCGAGTTGAGCGAGGAGGAGCCATCACCCTCCGCTTTTCCTTCTGTTTTTTCTTCACCTGCGATGAAACCCCCAGTGTCAGTGTTTTATGGTCTTGCCGTGTACCCCCAGCTCCAAAAGCTAGGCTGCCACTCGAGGCAGCCAATTCCAGCAGAGAAAGCTGCGCTGACGTTTGCAGCTCCCCCTTGGCTGAAATCAGCCTCGCAATGCGAGCAGAGCGAAACGGGGAGCTAGCACAGATAAGCTGGCACATCCATTAATGAGCAGGATCCAACCCAGGAGGCTGGCGCTGGGGATCCGCAGAGCACAGGTAGTTCGCAGCCTTAGCCGCTGCCGTAGCTGCTTCCAGCACGCTAGCAGCAACAGCAGCAGCCTGGGATGAGAGAAAGCACGGAAATTGCGGCTGGAGACCTACAGGAGCAGTAGCCGCGGTAGCCTACACAGCTCTCATCCGACCGTCATCCACAATCGGTAGTCCAAACCCTTCATCAATATTCATCCTTATTTCTCTGGCACATAATTCAGCCGATGGAGGATTGTATTTTTAGCCGGGCTGGGAGCTGGGCATCAGAGAGGGTATCGCAGCGGGCAGCAGAGGCTTCGGAGAGGAGCGGCCGAGCATCCTTTAGTGACGGCGTCCACCCGCCATCTTCCTTCCCGCAGAAATGGCGTTTGTATTCTGCTGCACTCCCGTAGACTTTCCAAAGGTACCACTCCTGCTGGCCTCTTCCTAGGTCCTAGCAGCCCATGGGACAGACTCCTAGCCAATCCCTGCGCTGCAGAGCAGCGCAGGCATTGTCAAATGTCAAAAGTCATATGTTCTTATATAGCGCACAAATCACTGTGAGGTCTCATGGCTCATTGGTCTGAGCAGGCTGAAAAGATGCCCTGCTCAGACCAGGGAGTCTGCAGGGGTTTCTCCAACCCGGCTGCTGAATGTAGCCAGGCTGGAGAGACATAAGTGCTATTCGTGTTTGGTCAGCCTGAGACGGCCGGCAAAACACACATGAGCACTTAGGAAGTGCACAAGCTCTCCTCCTCTCCTTCCCATGCTCCGCCCCTCCATGCACAAGCTGGCAAACAGGGTTGACGACGCTCCTTCTTCGTGGCTCCACAATGGTCTACAGTACAATTACCAAACCTTGCAAACGACCCAGATCCATACAGAGTGAACACAGGGTATTCCAGGCAGCATGGGGAAAAGAGTACCTGTTTGTTGAATGCCCAAAAGAGAAAGCCACCTGTTTACTTTGCAAAGACTTCTTGGCAAATTCCAATCCGTCTTCAGGCAAGGTCATAGCACAGAATCTGCTCTTATTTACATTGTGAATGATGCCATATGTATGCTGGACCAAAATGAGACATGCCTTTTGATCCTCCTTGAACTTTTGTCTGCTTTTGACACAGTCAGACATGATACCCTCATCGGTCTACTGGAGCACAGTATATGGTTATCAGGCATGGTGCTTAACTGTTTTTCTTCTTTTCTACACAATAGATCCCAAAGGCTGAAAGTTAATCAGTCCCTTTCCAACCCTTCTTACTCACTCTCTTCAACTTGTTCATGAAACTTCTACCAGAAATCCTGAAAATGTCCAACATCCATTATCACATGTATGCTGATGACACACAACTGTACCTGGAAATCCCCGCCCCAGAGGATATCTTTCAAATAAGTTCTTCACGAAATGCAAAGTTGGCTGTCAGTCAATCATCTGAAACTGAATGCTCTCAAACCTGAATTCCTCATCGCCCCTGACAAACAGTCCCCAGTCCTTACAAAATGGGAGAATATAAATGTTCTTAAGAGGTATAACCTGGACAGCCCTCATTTGCACTCCAAACATCATTGAGTCTACGAGCTTACCCGTAATAATATTGGACAGACCTCTGAACATGCAGAATCACATTAGTGCTCTCACCAAAGGAGCAAACTTTCATTTCAGCTCCTAAGGAAAATAAAACCGTTCCTTCCCATAACAACCTCCAGACCGTAGTGATCTCTAAGCTGAATTATTGCAGTGCAACCTTTATGGACTTCCGAGAGCGAAGATGGCTTCACTTAAGGCCTCTCTCAATTCCACTGCAAGGCTTATTACAGGCTCCGGACATTATCATATCTCGCCTGAGTTAAAAGTTCTTAATTGGCTCCCATATGAAGCAAGGATACATAAAAGAATTGCCTGCCTGACCCACAAAGCTCTACACTCCAACACCCCACTATATCTTGCACAAAAACTTGAGCTCTCAGGAGGCTCCAGAATCCTCTAGGGCCTCAAGCACCTTACTACTTAAATCACAGAAATTCCATAAAAAGAAAACTTACAATCGAGCATTCTCAGGTATTGCACCTAGAATTTGGAACTCCTTACCAATGGAGATAAGACTGAATAGTTCCACAACTTCTTTCAAAAGGAAAATCAAACAGATTCTTATGAAGACATTTCTGGGCTGGTCCCCTACCCCACCTGAGTACATGCTACAACACCCTTGTCTCAAGTGAAATGCATAGATTTTTATTATCTGTTTTGCCCTGTCCTATTTGGTTGTGATATTAACTATTGCTCCCATCTTAAGAAAGTCAAAGGAATCTGCTCAAGAATTCACCGGTCAGGCCTTCAGTTTTACCCTAGGATTTGCTCTGTTACTCTTCCCTCCTTTTGAAATGTTTACCTGTTGTGACCGATGTTGTCCTTTTCTGGTTCTTTCTGCGCTACGGTTGTTTATTTCTTTTACCCTTGTAACAATCCTTCTGTAAAGCGCTCTGATACCCCCTGTGGTCTTGTCCGAGCTATATAAAACTCTTTAAATAAATCTTTTTTTCAATAAAGAGAATATAAATGTTCTTAAGAGGTATAACCTGGAACAGCACTACCAAACTCAATACTTGAGATATACTGAGAACGTCCCATTGGACTCAAAACTGTGTTCTGCAAAAGTGGCATTGTTAAAGCTATTGCTTCTTTCCCAGCAGAAGATTTTCCTCTGCCAGATGAAGGAATCTAAAGCTGTTACAGAAGCATCATTGAAAAAATGCTACTTGCTTGCCAAACATAAGAAACATTCACAGAGGCAGAGCTGGTGATTTTTTTTCCTTTCAGCAGTTGAAATTTTATTTGAATAAAGCCAGCATTTTAAAGGAAATCAGCGCACTGCATCTATAGGATTACATATGTGCACGCAGAATAGAGGCAAAGGGTGAAAACGTCCAGGAGCAGGTGATCAAAGAAGTCAGAGCGTCACCGTTCTTCTGCATTGCCATGGATGAGCCTACAGATAGCCTACAAATATAGTGAATGTGGCCCATTTATTAGTTTGGAGGGGTTTTGTCACTTACTCACTTGGAGAGCAGACTAAACATTCACCTCTGCAGAGCCACTGGCTGCTGGAAAGACCCCGACTGCGACACAGGAAGGCACGCGGGACTCCCCTCTCGGACCTAAACATGGCTTTGGGGAACTCAGCACATTATCCCCAGCTGTATCCTTAGCAAACTGTTCCTGGCTCCTCCCTCTAGCCCGCGAGTCTGATGGCGACTATCGTTTTTGGCGGGCTGCTGCTCCCTGCTGAGGCGGCTCACTGCGCTGGAGTTTCTCACCGGCGGCTGCAATTGCTGTAATGCCTGCTGCGGTGACTGGCTACGAGTGACTGTTTACGGGCTGCCTGCTACACCGGTGTTCTTCGATATTTGGGGTGCTGCTTGTTGTTAACTGCCGGATGCGGCGTTTGGTGAAGCAGCACTGAAAAACCCCGTCATTCCTGACAGCCGCGGAGATTCATTGCTGCGGAGTTGCTTGAACCTGAGCCTGAAACTGTTGAGGTGAAGGGTGCTGCTTCAGACTTTAGAGACGAGAGACGAACTGGGTACGGGTATACTGTCTCAGGCATAGATGCATTCCTCCTTCATCCCAGATAGCTTTGTTGCACACTGAAAATTGGCTAACTTCACGAGTGTCTATTGACAGCTGCACGCTTTCCCCTCGCTTTCCTCACTGCAACTCCTGAACTGTTAATATTGGCGTTCTGACACTTACCCCGTCATTTCATATAATTGTCCAATACTGTATGAAAATTCTAACTCTAATTTCTACAATTCAGCAAGCGTGCAGACTGGGGGAACCTTACGCTCTTGTAATGTCTTTAAATTTTGGCTTAGCTTGGGTTAGCTCTATTAACTGCTTGGTGCACAGCGGATAGACAGTTTACGCAATTGTGCGCCTTCGGATAAACTTTGAGAACTTTGAGAGAGGTCCTGCTGGCTGATTTCTTCTCGTTTTGGGCTGCTCTCTCCCACCGGGGCTCCCAGGGACCTTTCTCCTAGGCCGGGCTTGGCTCCGCCCCTCCCGCACACTGGACGACCGGCCGGGCTTGGCTCCGCCGGTCTAGCTTCACACTACATCCCCCAGCATCCTTAGGGGCGTGACGACGACGTGAGAAGGAGCGCGCCATAATGCGCATAAAGACTGGACAGGTCCCGCGGGACGCGTCGGGTGAAGCCCTCAGAGGCCGGAGGAGGACGGGACGGGCCACCCCCCCTTGACCTTGTCACATCCCTGAGGTAATGACTTTTTGACCCCTCTGTACACACTTGTTAAGGGATATCCCTCTGGACACTAGCCGAAAATCTCCAAATACCATCAGATTGTTTCGTTGTCTTGTAATAATCCTACACTAGCAACTCCATCATGATTCGCAAGGGGGCTACCAAGAACTCTATCAGCCAAAGAGGCTCACGTCCTGGGTCACAAGATCATGGAAGGTTATCTCCGTCCACTGCCAACACGAATGTATCTTGTCAGATTACAGATAGCACACCCACCAAGCATTCTCCCAAACAAACGATTACTACAGCGCAAAACCTTTCGCTACTGGACGAGCTAAATTCCCTTTGCAAAACTAGGTATGCTACTGTAGAAGATAGAAATGGATTTAAAAGCCCCCCACCTTGCCCCGCTAAAAGAACCACTATATCAACTCCAATCGACAGCCCACTGGAACACTCTTCATTACCCAAAAATGCACATACGCAAAATTTAGTACCTCCCCAGCTCTTACCCAGTAAAAGGAAGTGGGATGGGGTTAATCCCATAGGGAACGAACCCAAACTACGAAAAATGTGCCCTAGTCCTCCATCGACCGTAGCTAATCCCCCCTAAATTCGGAGGAAAAATTAGACCAACCAGTACCTCCTTTCAACTTGATTTTTCTGTCCCAGATCGAAAAACTAGTTAGATCAATCATTTCTCCGTTGATGGAGAAAATGATCACTCTAGAGGACAGGCTGCTGGAAAATTGAAACACCTAATTGTTCCCACTCACTTGGTACAACCGAAGTCCCGACGCCACTTGTAACAAATAGTAATGATCAAACTAATCCTCTAGTCACTAACTTACTACCCCCACTTGCCCCTAAAGTCTACTCCAAACCTGGTTTACCACAAAACACTGCCACTAGAGTAAAGCCTTATAAAACAACTCATATACAGTTACCTCCGGGGGCAGCTCCTTTCGTGTGTGTCCTTGCGGGAGTCCCACCACTCAAACATGGAAAAACCGAATGGGAACAAGACCTATTAACTAAACTAAGCTAACTAAAAATAGGCCCTTGCCTCTAGACCTTGATGGTACAATCATGGCTGTTAGAAGGGTAGGCTGGTCAGGTCCCCTACAAAAAGACATTGCCGGCGACTTGGTTCTAATAAGATTTAGAAGCAGACTAATCGTACCTTACCTCCAAACTTTGTATCCCCATGAAGGTGACGGCCCTATATCCATCTGGGACCTACACGATTTTTATCCAAGTATGGCATGCATCCTTCAACAAAGACTAACGGCAGAGACAATTTACACGAGGGGTAGAAGCATTGACGCATTGAGTGGCAGTGGCCTTTCCGTTTTCAATCATCCCGTAACAATGGACATTGGCCACAAACATGGAAAATTATGAATTCTCATATGGAACTAGGGAACTTATTCCCACAGTTTGGACAAATGTTTTTAATGTATGTAAGTTTTTTTATGATTGTTTTAACTGTACGCTTTTATGATTTTTAAACCAAAATCGAATAAAGCTAAGAATTGAATTGACAGTTTGGATGAGGTATTTGGACACATTGCTTCATCCCAAACCTCTTGTGCCTTCAACCACTGCAAGGGAACACAAGAGGAGAAGATCTACTGGGCAGCATGTACAACTACTATGAAACACATCACATACCATTGAACACTCTTGTGAGCATCACAACAGATGGGGCTCCTGCCAAGGTAGCCATGACAGAGGCTTTGTATCTCTGCTTAAAAAGAAGCTCACAGGACAGACTGTGATAGATTGACACTGCACTATTCACCAATACGTTTTGTGTGCAAAATTAAGGCACCAAGCACAAAGTCCTAAAGGTTTTATCCGTGTCAAAGCCCTTAACTATAGAATATACAGACCTCATGATGCACACTGTCCTGCAATAGCTACGCAAAGGGTAAGCTAAGGAGCAGTACATCGCATTGCTTTCTGAAATTGAACACTTTATAAACAGTGAAGGTCCATCATTCTTAGGACTAAAGGATGTCAAATGGCTTATTATGGTCCATTTTCTTTCAGATCTATTCATACACTTCAGTGCTCTCAATTTGACGCTGCCAGGCAAACAATTGCTTGTTTGCTCCATGAAGAATGGCATTTATCCATTTGAAAGTAAGCTTGTGTTATTCAAAGAACAACTGGATGATGCTGGCTTCACCCACTTCCCAAAACTGTTGGCTGTGACGCCGAGGTTTCCAGATGCACAACAAATTCTGTCAAAGCTTGACTTGAGGCAATTTCGGGGCAATTTTCTCAATTCAAAGTCCTCACCCCTCTGTTCAGGCTGGTTGAACAACCCTGGATGGTGAGTGCATGAAATCTTGACATAGTTGAACCTATTGACATGAAAAGGGCACCAGCAGAAATAGAGCTGATTCACAGGCAGCACAAATAAGCCCTGAAAGTATAATTTTTATGGCCAGGCACAAGAAGAGTTCCGGAAAATTGTGCCTTCAACAAATTTCCTTTTCTTTTTACAGTGGGCCAGAAAGTACATTTTATGTTTGGGTCAACATATGTTTGTGAAAATTCATTTTCTACAATGGGACTATTGAAGATATAGGAGACATGAAGTATAAAGTAAGTTCCTAGTATATATGTCTTTAACTTACCTATTATTCGGACTCAGTTAAACCTGTGCAGCATTGGGCCTGTGCTGGATATTCGGTTGATGAGAATTGCCATGCAATGCTTCTTAAGATTGGTGTTTGGGTCTTGTGGCAATATTAAGCTGAAATTAGTATGTTTCCACATTTATTTAACCAGTAAATATGCACTCATGCTTGAATGCCTACTATTTGTATTTATTTATTTACTGTTCAATTAATTAAAATCATTTCAGTATAAACAATCAGCATATGAAAACTAAAACAGTGATACTAGAAACTTCAGTTTATCTTACATACAGTTTAGCGCCCCACCCCAGTAGGAACACGATCATCTCTCCCCGGAGTTAATAGTCAGGGCCGTGTGGCCTTGCGCACATTCGTAAAATCCCCTTTGAGCCTCAGTAGGTAAACAGCTGTACAGAATAGTGGACAACGCCTCTGACATTCCAATTGGCCCTCTCTGGTGTTAGCACTGTCTTAGACTGGCGGGCTAGGGATGTTTTGGGCTGCAGAGCTTTTTAACAAAACGGTCAGCTTACTTCTGCCAAATTTGCTTACCCTTCCCCAGAGTTTTGTTGCTTTCGCTAGCAACTTTTAGGGCAATCCTGATTTGATGGATACATTTTGCCAGTCTTGCTAGAGTTGTTGTGTTGGTGGTGGATAGGCACAAAGCTGACGCTTCACTGCAGGACTCCATTAGTAATGCAGATCGGGCACAGGAGTCACCAGCAGTCGTTATTAGTGTTGGGGCAGCAGCATAGAAATCAACCTGGATTCCCTCATATAGGGGCATAGTTTGTAGATTCCCCCTAACGGGCTCATGCATGATTAAAGTCGGCAATTCCTAATATGGTAAGTCTCACGTAAAGGATTTTGCTTCGGGCTAGTGGAGTAAGAGCCTCACTCAGGTAAAGTTGTGCTTTGCCTGCTATGTAGGAGTTATTCAGAGGATCTAAGTGGGCGCTTGAACGAAGAGAATTACATTTCAGATCAAAGGAGGTTTCACACACTTGCTGGTTTATGGATCTTCTCCAAGCGTTCAGGGGGGTGTCCAGCCGTCGTATGCTTTCTTCATTGATCCTCAGTGTTTTAAGTGCTTTTCATAGGCTGATATGCCAGGCCGTGCTTGATCCCTCAAAGATGGTTCTTAGGTGGTGTTTCAGAGAGTGGACCGGGCCCAAAGTATCCTTAAGTATAACTTTATAATCTCCCCTGGTATGTCAGGTCTGGCCTCGCTAAGCCCAGCTCCAGTCTTAGCCTTGCGTTCCTAGCTGACCTTAGAATGTGTAGCACAGTTTTATATGCCTTTACTTGGGCAGATTTGAGGGAGGCATCCAGTAGCCCAGGGAAGGCTAGGTGGCCATATCTAATAGCTGGTAATAGTTTCGCTTTCAGGACAGTTAGTATTGGACCAGCAGACGGGCTGATCAAGTGGTGGCTTAATTGTTTTAGTAGGTGTATGACCTTGCTGGCCTTGGAGCTCTGTTGTTTCAGGTGGGCCTGCTCCTTGGCCCGCTCCATCAGCCAAACTCCTAAATAATTATATGAAGCCACTGTGTTGATTTGTAGATTTCCCATTAGCCAATGTGTGTTCTTCTTCTGATGGTATGTCCCAAAAATAACCACCTTGGTCTTTCCTTGGTTGATTGTCAAGTTGTTGGTGTTATTGAAACAGTTTAATGCATTTAGGGCTCTTTGTAAGCCCACCCTTGTGTGATCCAATATGGCTGTATCATCAGCTTTATGTGGCACCAGCAACCTCACGCTTCCTAGTCTGGGGGCTACTAGACTAGCTCCTTTTAGGGCCTCCCCCAGGTCTGCTGTATATACATTGTAAAGGATGGGGACCTGCATGCATCCTTGCTTCCGCCCGTTCTCCGTATTTATTTTAGGGGACACAGTATGGCCACTGGTTTTAACCCGCACCCAAGTGTCTTCGTAAAGTGATCTGATTGCCTTTGGGAGGTTTGGTGAAATGCCTCAGTTTTTTAGCTTCCACCATAATCTTTTGCAGACCACCTTATCGAAGTCTGTTCTGTAGTCCCCAAAACAGCAGAAGAGTGGGGGATGATTCTTCAAGGTTGCCTGAGATGATAAATAAGTCAATGCCAATACGTTGTCCAAGGTCGATGACAGTGACCTAAAGCCAGTCTGGTAGAAGTGTATTATGCTTTTCTCTTCGGCCCACTTCTCCAGATCCTTCAATAGTAGACGAGCATATTCCTTAGCTTCCAGGTCAAGCAGGGCTATAAGCCTGTAGTTTGATGGCTTGAGGCGATCCCAATTTTTGAAAATGGGTACTAATATTGAATCCAGGAATCAGGGGTTATAGCTGTCAAGAAGGTGTAATTGTAGAGCAGAGTTAGGGTTGCTGCCCAGAAGTCGGGGGCCATTTCACTATTTCACTATCCACGTCCCTAGGTCAGGGTGGGCCTTAGCGTGCTCATACCGCCAGGGTTTAGTACACTTCTCTAGTCCTGACGAATGCCTGGTATTTATTTATTTATAAAGTTTTATATAGCGCGAACTTGATCCTGAAGGATATCAGAGCGCTTTACAATTTGAGGCAAAGGTAACACATCAGAAATTAGTCTAACATGGGGAATCTAATGTCCGCTAGTTAAAAACACTCCGAGCATTTGGTAATTTACACAGTTTTGAAGGCAGAAACATGTTGACTGACAATTAATTTTGGAAATAACCACCCAATTAATTGTGGACTACATTCCTAAACTTACTTTTAAATATATGTCCTAGTGGTCAAACAATAAATATATTTTTGGACACACTGAAGACATTTTTTAATTCTTTCACCACTATATAATTTATTTTCACTGCACGCCTGAACTCACAAAACCTGCTCCACAGTACACCTGGCGTCGAAGCACACTGAAGAGGCACTCAGCCTCTTTAGTGGGGCCCAATGATGAAGCATGTCACCACCAGGTGGTGAGTGAGGGCTCTCCTAACTGACCTAAGTGAGGCCAGTCTCCGTTGCTCCTTTTTGTGGTCTTATCAATACCATAGGACACTCTTTTCTTATTGACAGACTTAACCGGGGAATAATAGTGTTCCATAACTCTCCCTATCTCTCTTTTTGTTGGTATATACTTGTATAGGATGCATCTATTATAATGTCTGTTGTGGCAGTGGTTAATCTTATACCATCCGTACTTTATGAATCTGGGTCACCACTTTAAAACAAAGTTAATTTTTTTAGCTGTTGCGTTGATTCCAACTGGTGTCGCTCCCAATCACCCCCCCCCCCCCTCATGCGAAGAATGTACTTCATGTGAGAGGTGCTACGACGATGCTAAACACATACGAGATCACGACTGATGGTGACAGTGAACGTGATAGCCAGTGAGGCAGTGACTAAGCACATACTCACATGTGCATGAGGGTACAGGTATGCGCATGAGGGGCCTTATCCTGGAACACTAGAAAAACAAATAATAATTGGTGCTGGGTGGAGTAACAGACCCACGTCCTGAAGAAATTGCTGTGAGTTTTCCTTGGGCAATGAAACATGTCAGTTTTTAAATGAGCAGACATACTGCACTGAAAAAAAGTTTAATAGCCAGTGTGATGTAGCTCGCTATTAATTGGGACAGGCGGAGCTATGGTCCAGGCCCTGTATTCCATATTGTGGGGTTGAGCCTGCGGTACATTGGACTTTCAACTGATGTACAGGTAGTGTTTGACATCATAGCACCAGTGTTCACTTTCTTTTCTTTTTCACATTACACATTTTTTGTTTTGGATTGGTGGTCGCTGATGATGAGAACCTGAGGTAGCAGGCGAGTACCTTCCTGCTTACCCCCATGGTGTTACTCACGTGAGGCACCACCAGCCCTCTCACACATTTTTCTCTTTCTTCATTTCTTCTCACTCACTTGAAGTACATTCTTCACATGGGGGGGAGGGGAGTGATTGGGGGCGACACCAGTTGGAATCAATGCAGCAGGTACATTTTGTTTACTTTGTTTTAAAGTGGTGACCCAAATCCCTAAAGTACAGACGGTATGAGGTGAACCGCTGCCCCAACAGATATTATAATAGATGGGTAGGGATCTGAGGAGGAGATTCACTGTGTGAGCAGGGATGACTTGTTCTCGACCCCAGTAGCTCCTTTGTGTATAAGAACATCTATTTTCCATGACAGTGTCCCCAGCTGATTTTTCATGGTGATCTGCGCGGGATTAATATAACAGTTTATTATCAAAAGGCACGTTGGATATGAGTTCTGGTCCAGGCCTCCAATCTGTAGAGCTTATAGCCCTGGTGAATTCGGATTAATATCTGTGGCTACGAGGGCGCATTTGTCTTCTATAAAAACTGAAAGTTCACCAGCCGGTCAGCCAAAAAGGTTCCTTTTTATGGCTGGGACAAAATGCTTGTGGAACCCAGCCAGTGGAGTGCTGGACAACGCCCATGTCTCTTGGAGACAGAGTATGTCCCCGGTTTCCATGAACTGCTTCAGGTTTTCATTTCCATTGATTTTACTAATCCCACCTAGATTGCTGTTGTCTGATTTAAAAAAATATATTCTCAAAATGTCCTCCTTGTAGCTTTGTAGTTACATCTGCTTTCCTACCCCACCTGGTGCTGCCCTCAACCATAAACCAGACTTTAATTTTGGCCCCCGAGCGAAGGTTTGTGAGTATCCGTGATATAGAGGGAATGAGTGCTCAACAAATATCATGAAGAATCTGCTTAAATCTTCGCTTACTTTGCATAAATCGTGAAACAGGAAAAGTAAAACGGGAAGAGGTGTAGGTATACCGATGGTGTTTAGGAATACGTGGACCTTCCACCACATTGAGACTTTGGGAATTGGTGATGGGGAGGCGTTTGATTTTTCCATCATAATTTCACCTCAATTTATGCTGGGCGGCACATTGAGCTACAGGCCTCCTGGTCCAGCAGGAGCTTTTTTGAAAGCACTAGTCGAGGTCATTGTTCCCCAGAACTTTCGTTTCTCAAATTTTTTATTTCTTGGGGATTTTAATATTCATTTGGACAGTGTGGAGGCGGGTGAAACCAGGGAGTTTTTTGACTCACTGAACATCGCCCAGCTCTCCCAATGGATCAGTTCCCTTACGCATCGTGGAGGGCACATCCTAGACCCGGTTTGCTATAATTTCCCTATCTGTGTCAAAGAACCCCTCCAAGAAGCCTGGTCTGATTATTTTCTGAACCCTTTTTCATGGACCATTCAGAACTTCCACCCACATAACTTCCATCGCCAGGGCAGACCCTCTCATAAAATCGGTCCTTCAACCTTTAGCGTGGTCCTGGCCGATACTAAGCCTACCTTCACCACTGATTTTGTAGGAGCCCTGGAGAGTTTTACTAGTTGGATTTCGCCTGCAGTGGAATATTTATCCCCGTTCTCCTCTAACAAGCGCTCTAGAGACTCCCCCAACCATGGCTTTCCAAAGATATAAAATAGCAAAAACAGCATTGCAAAAAATTAGAATGCTGTTGGAGACTGGCTTACTGTCCTCTTGCTAAAGCGCCATTGAGGAGGCACAGAAAGCTTATTACGTCTCCATACGCCAAGTAAAAAGCCTATACTATGCTGAGCGTATTGCTCTCTCTAAAAGCAACGGCAAAGACATTTTTTTTCAATTGTGCAGAGCTTCTTAGCTCCTGGCGCTGACCTTATCACTTTACCTACCTCGGACACCTAGTGTGAAAAACTGTCTAGCTTCTTTATTGAGAAGATTCAGTTGATTCAGGTGAATTTCGATGTTAGTACCACAGCTCAGGTAGGGAATCCCTCCCAGAATATTCCTATTTATAGTTCACCCTTCTCACAATCCCTGACGTCATTCTCACACATTGCTCCGCAAGAGTCTCTGACAATCATTAAATCATTGAAATCTGGCTCTCCGCCTGACCCTTGATTGGCCAGGCTGTTAGCCTCTGTTGCTGAGGTAGTTAATCCAGTGGTTAATACTCTCATTAATATGTCTCTTCAGAATGCCACTGTTCCCCTGGATTGGAAGCAGGTTAAACTTCTGCCTCTGCTGAAAAGGCCATCTTTGGACCCTTCCATTCCAGCCAGCTACCGCCCTATCTCCTTTCTTCCGGCCATGGCAAAAGTTTGCGAGAAAGCTGTTATCAAACAGCTTTCCAATTTTGTTCAAACATCTGGCTTGCTCGATTCAGTCCAATCAGGGTTCAGGGCCACCTATAGCACAGAGACGGCTCTTGTTGAAATCTCAGAAGCAATTAGAGAGTGTTTGGACACTGGTGGCAGAACGGCACTGATTTTATTAGACCTCTGCCACCTTTGATATGGTGCCACACTCCCAGCTACTGGCCCGTCTCTCGGACATTGGTGTCTCTGGGATAGCCTGGAATTGGTTTAAATCATTCCTTGAAAATAGATCGCAGCAAGTGTGGCTGCACCTGTACTCATCCACCCCCAAAAGGGTGTCTACTGGAGTGCCTCAGGGTTCTACACTTAGCCCTCTCCTTTTTAACATATATGTCACTCCTCTGATCTACTAGGCAGAGGAGCTGGGAGCTAAGATCATCGCTTATGCGGATGATACCCAGCTCCTCTTCACCTGGGAAAAAATGACAAATCCCCGGCTCGTGCCAAGGTCTATATTACAGTCGTCTTTAAATGGCTTCTGTCTGCTCAGCTCAAGTGTAATGAGGAAAAGTCGGAAATCCTTCTGTATGGGACTTTCCCTCCTCAGTTTAGGCAATCACTCTGGCGGGTAGACTATCCTCTACCTAACTTTGCAGGTCAATCAGTCAAAAACCTTGGGATCTGGTTTAACGAAGATCTGTGGTTCTCCAGTCAGATTAAAAAACTAGCAGGGCAGTGCTTTGGTATAGTGAAATCACTCACGCATTGATTATGGGAATGCCGTGTGCATCGGCTTGCCAGGGTATCAGCTGAAGAAATTGCAGGTAGTACAAAACACGGTGGCCAGGGCTCTTCTTAATATTCCTGGAAGATCCAGCATAAAACAACACCTGTATGACCTTCACTGGCTCTGAGTGGCCCAAAGAGTTACATTTAAAGCCCTTACCCGGCTCACGCAGCCCTTTATGGATCTGGTCTCATTTATCTCAGGAAACGTTTTAGCTTCTATGTGCCATGGAGACAGCTGCGCTCAGCCGCGCAGTGTCTGGCGGTTATCCCCCGTTTCCGCCTGGCAAGGATGGGGAGCAGTTCCTTGGCTTACAAGGCAGCGGAGGCATGGTATTCCCTTCACCTTGATCTGCACTCAAGATCCTAAAATATTCAGGAAAGAGCTAAAAACGTTGCTTTTTATTTAGTCCACGGTTGTCTTTCAGCTCCTTTCCTTTTTTTGGCTTTCGCGCTGGAACACTCTTAAGTAGCCATGTGTGCTATAAATGACAATAACATAACAATTATTTTTCAAGTGAAAAATCTAACTCATATGTATGATATATCCAGATGAAAAGTGATGCTGCACAGCAGCTTTCTACCTAATTGTGCCATAGTTGAAAATGAGCTGATTTACCACCCACAAAGTATATACCCTTAATGCTAATATCTAGATTAGAAAGAGTTTTCCCCTTCACTAAATAATCATGTTCACAGTCACTCCATCCCACCCTTTCAACTGTCTTATTTCCTTCTGGCTATCATGCATAATGTTCCCTTCTTGGGGATTTACCTTTTCCAATAACATGCTCTGCACTCGTCTTAGCTTCACCCTTTTCTCCATCGGTGCATATCCTTTCATTCAACTCCTCTATAAATAACCTTTCATCGTTGTTCACTTTGTAGGTTAGGTCACGCAAACTATGATTAGTAATGCTCATGTTAGTCACAGGGATGAAGAAATTAATCATATACTCATGATTATCTCTTGGAGTTGACCCTTTGTGAGGGTGCGAAATGTGTTTAGTAGCCCCCAAATACGTTTTCTCCACTGACAATTGGTACATTTTATAAAGAATCATCAAAGTCAGAATGTAATGGTGTTCTGGTGGTAGAAGAGATTTAAGAAGACAGAACAGGAGAAAGAGTAAGACAAACAGGTAAAGTACGAACAAATGTAACAATCCTAAGCCTCCATGACTTTTACATACTCCGACAACATTTGATAATACACATTATAGCTACATACACTGTTATACTGTGGGAGTTGTGAAATCTTACTCTCTGGCAATTGAGATTTGGTTACAGAAGCAAGAGCGAAATTATTTACTTGAGCGTTATTTCCTCCCAGCAAATAAACATCCAACAGCCGTCCAAACATAAAAACTGAAATGGCAACCGAAACAGTACTGCGTGCTGGCCCCCTTGTTATTCAACATCTTTATGGCGGACTTAACTCTGGCACTTAATAACTGCAATTCACATACACCCAGATTAGGGGGCTCGTCACTATCTAATTTACTTTACGCGGACGACGTAGTCCTACTCAGCCACACGGCAGTCGGCTTGCAACATCGCCTGAACTGCCTAGAGGTCTACTTAGAAGAAAACAGTCTCTCAGTAAATTTAAATGAAACAAGGACCATAATAATCAATAGGAAACGAAAAAAGAGCTACCTATGGCACCTGGGTGACAAATACATTGAAACAGCGGAGGCTTACAAGTATTTGGGAGTCTATATAGACAAAGAAGGATCATTCGGCCATCAGCAAGATGAGATTAAAAGGAAAGGGATAATCCTTGCACTGTCTATGAAAGGTTTATCAGCTAAACTACTTGGCCCCACCCTGAGCCCTCTCTTAATGGTAGCCCGGGCTAAAATTCTACCTTCTATTACCTACGGTACTGAAGCACTGCAAGGGAGAGTCAGCAATCTTCTGGACAAAACACTTGTAAAAGTATATAGAATGATGTTCAGCCTCCCGTCCTGTACTTCACCGGCTCAAATTCGACTGGAGTTCGGTCTGATAAAGCAAACCTGGGCCAGCTACGGAGCATTCATCAACTGCTGGCACAAGATCAGGACATCAAACCCCAACACATTAAATCATCTCCTGTGGAATTCTCCTGAGGGAGAATTCGCCCGCAAGTCTATACCTTCAGAAGGCACTGACAATTACAGGCCTTTCCTCCTTATGGGACACTCACTGCCACCATGCAGCGTTCAAAAAAACGGTGTGGAAGACGCTGAAAACACACTCATTGCTGGAGGACAAGGCGACTTTTTCTGTCAGAACACACACTTGGATGACCCTGAACTCATAAAAGATCCTAGTCCCACAACAATATTTTTACTTGGGATACTCCAAAGTACTGAAATTAATATTCCTAAAGCTCCGACTGGGTGTGTTACCAACTACGCAGCAGCTCCCTCCCTGGAAAAGGGTGCAGACCTTCACACTCTGCAGCCTGTGCAAAAACGGCCAGGGTGACATCATACATACTATCTGCACTTGTACGGAGATGCTTCAAGAAAGGAGGCAGCTGCTAAAAACTCCCTTTAACCTAAGAGAGATTCGGACAAGGAGACAAGCAGTCTTGGCATGTTTTGACCCTGCATCGCCACAATTGAACAATAGGCTAGTCAGATTCCTTGAAGCGGTTCGGGCAAAAATGCTTAATCTGCTGGGTATTGGAACTTTGGGGGAAATTTTACTAAAGGGACGATTAATTGTCACAGTGGACCGTATTTTTCTCACAGGTTGCACAGCACGGCCAAATTGGTATTTTCAAACTGTAATGATACAGAAGCGTTTTAGATCTTTAACACCATGACGCTTATGATGAAATACGAACATTTTAAAAATGGTTTTATTTTGTATGTATTGCAATGGTTTTAAGGAACTCTGTAAATAAGGGTGTTTACTTTTACTGTATTACAACTATGATTAGTAGTGCTCATGTTAGTCACGGGGATAAAGACATTAATCATATTTTCATGCTTATCCCTTGGATTTGACCCTTTTTGAGGGTGAGAAATATGTTTAGTAGCCCCCAAATACAGTTTCTCCACTAACAATTGGTACATTTTATGAAGAATCATCAAAGTCAGAATGAAAAAAATGTAATGCTGTTCTGGTGATAGAAGAGATTTAAGAAGACAGAACAGGAGAAAGATTAAGACAAACCTAGGTAAAAGTATGAACAAATGTAACAATCCTCAGCCTCCATGACTCTTACATACTCGGGCAACATTTGATAATACACATTATAGCTACATAAACTGTTATACTGTGGGAGTTGTGAAATCTTACTCTCTGGCAATTGAGATTTGGTTACAGAAGCAAGAGCGAAATTATTTACTTGAGAGCTATTCCCTCCCAGCAAATAAACATCCAACAGCCGTCCAAACATAAAAACTGAAATGTCAACTGCCAAACTTACAACCATAATTTTGCAATGTGATTGCACCATGCTCAATTTAAATCAGATCACAGAAATTTCTAAAGAATTACTCCACTGGTTATTATTCTATTGTCTCTGCCCTCTCTGATAGTCTATCAGGGTTTCTATTCTGTGTCAGCTGGGGGACTAAGGAGCTATCGTCTTTTAACCGTTATTCTAGCTCTCTATTCGCCCTTTCAACATTTTGTCAATTGTTGGTGTGCAGGATGTTTGTCAGCATAAGTCCTTCTAGTACCAAGGAGGCTCATCTGAGTCCATCAAGTAATCACCTGAGTCAAACTTGATTTTGGCAAGGTATGTCCAGTCTGGATCTGAGTACTTTCAATGTACCTTTTTTTCCTTCTTAGGTCGCTTAATGTTGGTCGACTCTAAGTTAAGGTTGTGAACGTCAATATTTTCTAATTGTTCCTTATCTTCTAGCTCACGATCTTCCCTAATTGTCTCTGGTCTGGTCTTAGGTATCAATAGTTGCTTTCTAGGAGTTGTTGTTCTTGGGCAACCTTCCTTTGAAATGCTTGAGATTCCTGGCTCTGATGAGGCTGATTCGCTGCCTTGTGTGAATTCTCCTAATCTAGCTTCAGATTCTGCCCCTCTGGAATGTTGTTGTGGTCGATTAATCTCATTCTTCCATGAATTCTCACTGTCCGGATTTATGCATATCCCCAATCCAGTTGTCTGTATTTCAGAGGTTGCTGAAATGACAGCATCCACGTCAGTTTCTGGTTCTGAAGATTGTTAATTTGATGGAGATGACATCGCCTTCCGAAGCTTTAGACCCCTCAAACCTAGGGCGACTCCAAGAATGGCTTCTTCCCTTTCATACCTTGCCCTCTTGGTGGGGGAAGCATGTATCCAGTTTGGCAAACCAGCACACGTGTCACCAATGTTTGTAATCAGGTAGGGTCCCCACAAACGCAACCCTCTAGGTAAAATTTGCAAACATGATTCTTGATGTGGATCGAGTCACCAGGTTTCAAGTCATGCCGTGGAGTTTTTTGGACAATGTTGACCTGATGGAAGATTGAACGTACAAGGCCAGACAATCCTTTGCAGTACTCGAGGAGGGCCATGTCACAAGGGCTTTTGTTGGGACACAGGTTATGCACATAGCTCTCCCTATCAACACTTTTTGTGGTGATAATACAGTTCTTTTACATGGCTATTTCGAATACTTAGAAGCACTATCAAGGACATCGGACCATTTAAGTGATGTAGAGGCACTAGCCTTAGCCAATGTAGCTTTCATCGTTCAGTTAAGT
Source organism: Lissotriton vulgaris (assembly GCF_964263255.1). Classification (NCBI taxonomy): domain Eukaryota; kingdom Metazoa; phylum Chordata; class Amphibia; order Caudata; family Salamandridae; genus Lissotriton; species Lissotriton vulgaris. The sequence goes on from NC_141693.1 coordinate 1,801,965,403, forward strand.
CTTTCTACAATTCTTGATGCTTCTGGTCTGTAGCTACAGTGAAAACATTTGTCAATTCTTAGAGCTGTACATATCAGCTGCATGACTTCGACTCATCTAGAAAACAAACATACAATGACAAGTGTGTAACTCAACTGGTTGCATCGCATAATTTCCACGAAGGCAATCTGAAGGCAATTAAAGGGACCATCAGATTTTCCAATGTGACCCATAGTCACAACAATTGTCTTGTACTCATTCTGCTTCTGACAGATCATACATCTCAGGCACAGATCTTCTGCAATCATTCTGAACCATGGATTAAACCAGTGAGAATGGAAGGTAGACACCATTCCGTGCCCTCCCATCTGAGTTGGACCACGCATGGGTCTCTCCATCGCTGATAGTAGAGAGTCTGGGAGAGCTGGCTTGTCTTTATTTGACACCCAAATATAATTGGCATCCTTTACACATTTCATTCGCTCCCGCTTGCCCTTTTCTATCTCAGGGGCAGCATGTTGTAATTCCCTCAACTCATTAAATGTATGTATAGTATTCAATTGCATGTTGGTCACAGTCTCTGCCTGTTTAAATGGTTTGTCTAGGTGAAAGTTACCGGGCTCAAGAGCTCAGTTCTGGGTGCCTTCATCTGCAATGCAATTACCTCTGATGACAAAGTCATTGCAGCTCTTGTGTGCAGCACCCTTCACCACAGCAATCTCTCTTGGCAATTGATTTGAAACCTACAACCCATTGCGGATTGGGGTACCAGCTGAAGAAAAAAATCCCGTTGTGACAATAACTGGCCAAAATTTTGCACAACTACAAATCTATACTGGCATTCAATGTGAATGGTAACTCAAAAGCCTTCTGAAGTACCACTGGCTCTGATAAGAGCTATCAAATCAGCAACCTGAGCAGAAGATACAGGGCCCAAAAAAGATGCTTCTACTACCCCACTCAAAGTATATACAGCATAAGCAGCTCTCAAAATACAATGTCAGTCTCACAGACTTAACCCATCAATGAAAATGGTATGATTTGATTCGGTAAGGAGAGCATCCAATATATCAGGCCTTGGTTTTGTGCACTTCTCAGTTACACTAATGCAGTGGTTGTCGAAGTCACCCTCATCGTCTCCCTCTGGGGCTGGTAATAAGGAACCTGGGTTTAGTATGTTACATTTCTGGACAGAAACATTTTCCGCTCTCAAAATGGTCCTCTCATAGCTGGCTAAGCAGCTATTTGTCAAATGCTGAGTTCTGGTATGAGTCAGGAGACCCAATAGGGTATGGCACCATTACAATCAAAGGATAGCCCATCACGATCCCCTCACCTTGTTGTATGCTAAGGCTAACTGCTACTACCGCTTCGAGATAGCCAGGCAATGCTGCATCTACCGGATCAAGAGTAGCTGATGGGACGCTTGGAGTCTTCATGGGCTTGATTTAGTACAGACAGTGCACAACCATAACTTTCATGAGAAAAGAGCACAAGATTTTGTATAGTCTGGCATTCGAAGAGCTGGTGGGCTGGAAAGTAAATTTGTAAGCTCATGGAAGGCTTCCACGCTTTTCTCATCCTTTTGTACCGAGTCCCTTTGCTACTTGATGTCTTAAATACATGACTTCCCTACGCTGTGTAATATGCTAAATATGTACCATTTACGACAGAGGGCATGGGCATCATGACCTAATTGAGACTTCTCCTCTAATGAGACCCCACAAAACCCGCATTGAAAATACACTTATCTATATATATAAAAACAAAAGTATGTCTGTTTGTCCTTTATGCATTACTACACCATTCATCCGATCGCCATGAAACTTTGGGAAGTTTTTGAGTACATTCCCGCAAAGGTTTCTGGCAAAAAAAAAAATTATTATTGTTAAAAGTTGTTGAGTACCCTCACGCGAAGGTTTCTGGCAAAAAAAAAAATATATTTTTTTTTTTAAATATCGTCCCCCCTGGGCCCTCATAATCTTTCCAATACTGAATGTTTACAGTTTACGGTGCAACTCGCTTTTGCAATGACCATCAACAAAGCACAAGGACAATCGCTGCAAGTGTGTGGACTAGATTTGGAAAATCCGTGCTTCTCACATGGACAACTGTATGTGGCCAGCTCACGCATTGGAAAACCTTCTGATTTATTCGTGTACGCACCAGACGGAAAAACAAAAAATACAGTGTATCCACGAGCACTCGAATAAATAAACAGAATTAAAACAACACTTTAAAATGTTTTCCATAATAAAATGAATAAGTTTCACTAAAAATGACACAATGTAAATTGAATGTTATCATAACAAGTTTCCTTAAATTTCCTTTCTTATGAGATCGCAGCAATGCTCAACGGGTAAGCTAGTAGCATATATTACTCTGTGTATCTGCATAAATTATACTTATGCCATGACAATAAATGTGGCTCAATAAAACACGTTATCTGAAGTTATTGTACTCACAAAAAACATTCACATATTTATTTCTGCATTGCAAACGTCATATTCCAACTACTGCTTAATGCCCCAAGATTACATGCTAAAATCGTTTTCCAGAAGACACCTGATATGGCCTTCCTCACAAGGCCTTGCTATTGTGATTCTGTCTCACAGCACGCATTTCACAGCGTGTGCTCTTTTTATGGTTACATAACTTTGTTTATAACTACTTCACTTTGAAACCAGCATTATATAAACCATACATGCATATTTTCTGAGTGTAATATGCTATATATTACCATTGCTGAGGGAGGGAAGGAACATTATGACCCAATAGAGGGCTGGCCTATTGTCATGTGTGGGGTGGGCAGTGATATCTGTGGAGCGAAACGCAGAGTTGCTGGCGCCGACACACAGCCAGTACACCGAAGGTGCGCCAAAGGCAAGCCAGTTTGTGCCCGTCCGTGCCCAAATGTCACCAGGCGCCAGGAACCCTGTATCTCACTCCACAGGTACCACTGCCATCCCCATAGCTTCCTATAAAAGCAATGATTTAAAGAGACTTAAACCTAACTGCTCACATTGCAGTCCACATTTTCCCATCCCTTTGAAGGCCTTTTTTCATGTCGGGCTCGCAATTTCTCTTCCGCTACAATATCATTAGACAAGGAAGCCATCTCCTCGCTCCACACTCAGGCATGTGGAGTCCCTGGCAAGACACAGAACCCGATCCCCATGCTCAAATGCATTTATTTGATGCTAGGTCAGTCCTCAAACATTGAGTTGAAATGTGGTGTCTCCTAACCTTAATGCAGCCCAACCTATGTTTCATTACAAAAACTTGCTACACCAGACAGCATTACCCAGTTTTCCCATAGCACTTTCCGAAAATTATAAATTAGTCAGGCAGGACAGAGAAATCAAACCTGGAGGTAAAATAGCCTTAGCCTTCCTTGAGGGTGAACAGACAGAATATTGTTGTTTTTTTCGAAGTACCATAATATCAAGTTTTAAATATCGAGGTACAAGAATATCGACTGTAAGAATATCGTGGTACAGAAAATCGACAGTAAGGTAAGAAATATCATTTTTTTAAATATCGAAGACAGTAATATCCTCTGTAAAAATATCGTAGTTAATAATATCGATATTAATATTAGTGCTCTGTTAGTATGTGTGGTAAAAGTATGCTCTTTTACGCTCGCAGGCCATGAGGGGAAGGGCCAGAACTCAGTGCCCCAGCAGCCCATGGGGGCTGCCTGCGACGCCACGCTCTCTGGCACGGAGGCGTGTTTAAAACCAATATAGGGCTCCCGCAGCTCGGGAAGCTCTTTTACGCTAGCAGGCCGTGAGAGGAACGGCCATGACTCCATGCCCCAGCAGCCAGTGGGGGTTGACAGCGACGCCATGCTCTTGCGCATGGAGGTGCATTTAAAACCAACGTAGGGCTCCTGCAGCGCGGGAAGCTCTTCTACGCTCGCAGGCGGTGAGGGGAACGGCCATGACTCCATGCCCCAGCAGCCAGTGGGGGCTGACAGCGATGCCACGCTCTCGCGTATGGAGGCGCGTTTAAAACCAACGTAGGGCTCCTGCAGCGCGGGAAGCTCTTCTACGCTCGCAGGCGGTGAGGGGATCTGCCAGGACTCAGTGCCCCAGCAGCCAGTGGGGGCTGCCAGCGACGCCACGCTCTCGCGCACGGAGGCGCATTTATAATCAACGTATTGGCTCCCGCAGCGCGGGACGCATGTGTGCGTGCCCGGGCCAAGGGCAGGCCCATCTGTGCCCATCAGAGCCCAGAAGAGGCTGGGCTGGGGTCCCTCTGATGTTTAGTTACTGGTACTCGACTGCACTTTCCAGTTCTCAGGTGCTGTTGCACACATTCCCATCCCTAAAATTAGTTCTTGTGTTGCATCTTATTACTGTGTGCGAGTTACTGATTCCTTAAGAATTGCGGTCTCGGTGAGCTTCCCACAAAAGTGTCTGTCCTTCACGCCCCAAAATGTGCCTTCAACCCCTCCCTTGCCAATTTTAGATGTACCCCCTATAGTTGCCCCTAAAGGGTCAAGTATAGCTATTAGAACACGGGTCTCCAAACCATTTGATGAGATCAAGATGAGAGAGCCACCAGTAAAACGAAAGCTGGGTGTTGGCGCTCAAAAAAACAAAAGCACAAAGGGATCTCGACCCGCTAATCATGTAACTGATCACGTAGTACCATCAACCAGCTTTGTTGGCACACAGACTGAAGCCGTCTTTCCTTTTCCTTCCACAAGACACAATATCATTGGGAACGCTGCTCTTGCCACTGTTGTGGAGAACGCTCTGGGAACTGTACTAGCCCAGTTTAAAGAACTAATCGATAGGAATGTTACTGTGCTTTGGGAAAAGCTAGAACGTGTGGATATTGTTATGGACAATCCAAGTGGCAGTAATGTAATTTCACATTCTAATGTCTGGGGTAACTTCTACTCAGAATACAAGGGGTGGGGATGTGAGTAGGCAACTTGAATGTATCCCGACTGTGAATAACCTTCCCAAGGACCTAGGGGAGTTTTGTGGGACCAGAGGGGACTGTGAAATATATAATAGTTGTAGACTCAATCTCCCACCTGAGGCCACCCCCATAGTCACAGTCCTTACTCCCACTTAAAATGAATGGAGTGGAATCCACTAAGGATCTTTTACGCAAAACCATGTTTTGGGGTAAACAACACTCAACAAATGGGTTGCAGGCCTCAGCCCCTATGATAATGGTTCAACGAGTTGGCTGGGTAGGACAGAGGGCCATAGAAGGAGAAGGTGACTGTCTTTAACTTTGATCAAATGGGGATAGCGGGAATGCTCTTCCAGGGAGGTTTTAAGGCAGATCCAGGGGGTATAAGGGCCCATCCATTGTTTTAACCCACCACTAGGGAGTAGACAGTCTCTGCATAGGAGCTCATGGGGGAACTCCTCATTAATAAAAAGGAAGGCAGATCAATCACTAGGGTTAGGCCCTAGGAAGGCCCAGATTGATAATCTGACTCAAAATACAGGTTCATTACCCCTAAATCATTGTTTAAACCCCTTGGGGGAGAGGCAATTGAGAGTGGTTTAGTGTGTTCGAAAAGGTTTTCCCCATTAAGCTGACTGGATGAAAATGATTGACTGAAGCCCTTTGCACCATTGGGAGGGAAGGGAGAGAAGGAGTCTCCAAGGAAATGGAGGAGGAGAACCTGAACTTAAGATCTTAAATTGGAATGTAGCACGACTTAGAACAAAAAGTGCGGAACCCAGATGGATTAATTTTCTTAGAACTCATAATATAGCGGAACTACAAGAGACGTGGGATAGAGAAGATCATTTCTGGCTGGATGGTTATAAATCATATTGTGCGCCAGCATGGACCTCGGGGAGATCAAAGGGGGGACTTCTCATTTTAATATCACTAAAGGTGACAGGAAAACATTGCTCTGTGAATACAGGCTCCACTAATAGTTTAGCTGTAGGAATTAACAATGTCAATTCTATGAAACTGTTAATTGTAAATTTCAATGATTCATCTGAGATTAGATCTCTAAATGAGCATTTAAGTATTTTTAAAGGTTTTTAAATAATTACAGACTCAAGCAAACCACTTCTTATTCTATTATTATTTTGGGAGATTTTAATGTTTATTTGTGTATGAAGGATGGCCATGTTGTAGATTATCTTGGCTCAGAGGATTCCCTTAACTAGCATTTTGATCACAGCCTGCAAAGAGAATGCCTGGAGCAACTCCTGGCTGTAGTTTGTTTATGCCAGCCCAACACAAACACTGTGGGGAGGAGGATCCCTACTTTCAAGACAAGAGGGCAGGATTCTCTGATTGATTATATTTTTATTTCCCCGGTATTACTTCCTCAAGTGATCTATTATGGTGCCGTATGGTCTGATTACAGCGACCATAATCCTGTTACATTCGAGCCTCATGAGGAGAACGTTTTTAAGTCCTATTTAAAAAGAAGAGGTGTTGTGCAAGTTAGACCTGCCTTACTATATTTGCAGCTGTTAAACAACCCTTGGAAGATTTTTAATGTTGCAAATTTTTTGGTGGCGGCAGTTAGACATAGGATGAAAGGGTGCTAGAAATTCTAAATTGTTGATTGATTTTATATATTGATATAACGGTTTTTATTGTCTGTTTAATGAATTACAAGTCACCTCTTTTTACCAGTATTCTTTTATGGTTTTTATGTGGTATATTTTATTGAATTTAAAATGTATTAATATGATTTTTTGTACTCTTCGTATGAAAATTGTTGTTTGTGGTGTACTTTTATGGCTTTTGCTAGCCGAGTAAAGTGGTTTGAATTTGATTGAAATTGTATGTGATGTAATTTTTTTGTATAAGTATAGTTTTTTTTAAATGTAGGTGTTAGATTTTTAGCAGTAATTAATTTTATGTTAATTAATTCTTGTGTATTTTAGTTCTGTAGCGGGTTGTGGGTTTATAGGGAATAGGGTGGGAAGTAATTTAATTATAATAAAGTAATTATTCATATTTATTTATTAGTATTAATAATAAATGTATTATTAATTAATTATCAATTGGTTATACTTTTTTAATAATGAATCAATTGATAATCATATTAACTGTGTAATTTGTGTAGGAGTGGGTTGTGGGTTTTTAGGGGAATAGGGTGGGAATTAATTTAATTATAACAAAGTATTTTTTATTTATTTATTAGTATTTATAATTAATTTCTTATTAATTAATTATTATATGGTTATTCATTTGTATTAATTAATGTATAATTATATTAATTGTGTTAATTTTTTTTAGGAGCGGCTTGTGGGTTTATAGGGTAATAGAGTGGGAAGAAATGTAATTATAATAAAGTAATTATTTTTTAAAATATATTTCTTTTAACAATTTCTGTTATAAACATTGATGCATTATCACTCATAGTCACTTTTGCATACATTATAGTGCAAGACAATAGTTTAACCGCAGTATTTTGTTAGGTCCAATAGTAAATACATAGGGTTTTCCGTTGCACCCTCAACTTTGTTCATGTGCATATCCATTGCATTATTAAATGTTCTTATCTCAATAGCTAGTCACTTTCTTCTGATAGCGATTCCTCTTGTGGGGGTTCACAAATATTGCCCCAATATATATTCCACTTTCCCCACACCTGGGTCCACTTTTGAGTGCATCACCAATGCAAATACACAGATTTTTCTGTTATCATTACACCATCCATGTGTTGGCACCACCTTCTAAGGGTAGGGGTCGATCTGGAGCCCCATAGTTGTGCTATATTTCTTTTTGCTATTGTCCTACCCAATGCAACCCAATCCTGATCCGCATGAATAAGATCTGTGGGCTCCCAAATGTTAAGCAGACATCTTTTCGGTTTCAGTTGAATCGTTACCCCTGTTACTTGTGAAACCGTATGCATGATCGCTTCCCAGTATGTTGCGATTTCTGCACATCACCAGATTGTGTCCCAGAATGTGCCCGGTGCACCGCACTGTCACAGGCAAAGTGGTGTATCGGTCTTGCCTAATTTGTGCAGTAGTGTTCTTGTATAGTATGTGCGGTGTAGAAACTTCAGTTGTATTAGCTTTAATCTAGAGGGGCTCGCTACCTCTTTGGCAGATGCAAGTGCTTTCTGCCAGTCCGCCTCGTCTAATTCCCCTAGGTTAGCATCCTATCTGGTTTTTAGGACCGCTGTGGGGTCAGGCTGGTTGTTTATTCTTTTCTTATATGTTAGCGATATGGCTTTTTTGTCATGTGGTCAGTGAGCAGCCGATCTTCTTGGGGCGATGACTCCGGCAGTTGAGTGCCCAGTGGGATCAGTGCCATGAATGCATGTCTGATCTGTATATATCTGTAGGCTTCCGTCGTCGTTAGGCTGGAAGTATGTTGTAGTTGTGTGAATGGTATAACCTCACCCTTTTTGCACAGATCCCCCACCTTCAAGATGCCTATATAAGTCCCATTACCTGAACCCTTTGGTATTTCGTAGCTTGCCTAACATTTGTGTGTCTCATAGTGGTGTTGCATGCGTCGTGATCCCTTCCCTTCCGAGTGTCCGTTGCGCCTCATGCCATATCTTGACTGTATGTGCCGTTGGCCATGTCAGAGTCCTTGTTCTAGTATTATTATATAATTCCCTCATGATCCCGTCCATTCCAAAGAGATGTCTATCCATACGATAGGCTGGTTCATCCTGTGCTACGTGTAACCATTGATTCAGCACCGCGAGTTGGGATGCCCAGAAGTATGTTTTGATTTGAGGGAGGGCGATACCTTCATTGTACCAGCTTTTTACCAGTTTATGCATGGCTATACGGGTTGTTATGTCATCCCACAGTAGCTTATTCACTTAAGTGTTGATTGCTGTGAATTATCAACACTGGGGACCAGAAATGGCGTGTTTTGCAAGGCAAAGAGGAATCTGGGGAGCACCATCATCTTTAAGGGGGCTGCCCTACCCAGTAAAGTGAGTGGTAGGGATCTCCAGTGGTGGACATCGTGGCAAAAACGCGCTAGAGGCTGAATGGGGTTTTCTTCTGTAAAATGCGTATCTTGACATGTTATATAGATATCGAGATATTTTAACCCCTTGTTAGCTATTTGTATGTCGCAATTTTGTGGGAGTCGCTGGATGAGCCAGGAAGTATAAAAATTAGTGACCTTGTCCAGTTTATGGTATAACCTGACACCCGCCCGTATGCCGCACAGATATCTACGAGGCAGTTAAGTGAATGTGCGGGTGAAGCCAAGTATAGCAACACATCGTCGGCATACAGGGAGATACAATCTTCCCATCCCATTGCCCACTTGAGTCCATGGATTACTGGATCTTGCCTTGTCCATGGCGCCAGTGGTTCTAGTACTATTGCGAATAAGAGCGGTGACAGAGGGCAGCCCTGCCTTGTACCCTTACCCAAAGGGAAGTTAGACGAAATGCGTCCGTTTGCCACCACCTGCGCCATGGGTTTAGTGTAGAGCTGTTTCAGCCATTGACAAAATTTGGGGCCGAATCCTAGGGGGTGAAGGACGGCAAAAAGACAGGGCCATTCGACCATGTCAAATGCTATTCATGCATCCAGGGACAGAACGATTGCATCTTTGACTATAATGGATCTATGCGCCATGACATTATGGACCCTCCTAAGATTTAATGCCCTATTACGATGTGGCATAAATCCGGATTAATCCAGATGAATCACCGTTTCTGAATATGGTTGTAATCGCAAGGCTATCACTTTTGCAAGTATCTTTGCTTCGCATTTAAGAGGGATATCAGTCTGTATGACATGCAGTCATGCGGTCGTTTGCCCGGTTTATGTATTGCGACTATCGTTACCAGGCACTGATCCCTAGTGAGTTCCCCTTTTTTCAAAATGTCCTCGTACATGTTAAGTAGGTGTGGCACGAGAGTAGTGGCCGTCTGTTTATAGAATTCTACTGGAATACTGTTTGGTTGTAGGGCTTGTATCGCTTGTATAAGTTCATCTTGGGTCAGATCCGCCTCCAAGGATTGCGTTGTCATATGGTCTAGTGTTGGCATTTTTATGTCTTTTAAAAAGGCTATATTTTCATCTACCACAGTTGTGGCTAATGGTGTGTATATATTCTCACAATGGGTCGCTAATATGTCAACTATTTGTTGGGGGTCTGAGGTTGTGACTCCCTGTTTGACTTGTAGTTCAGCTATCCATCTATTAACTCTTTCCTTTTTATCTAGCCACGCTAGGAGCTTTCCTTTCTTATCGCACTGTTCAAAAATGGTATGTAGCGTGGCTGCAAGTCTGGATTTTGTCTCCTCTCATGCGAAGGCATTATATTCCTGTTGAGCTAGATGGAGGCTATGTGTTGTAACATCAGATATATCTGTGGTGTGGTCTGTCTCTGCACTTGCCATCTGTTGCTCTAGTGTCTGGATCTGGTGTTACTGCATATTTTTGTGATTTGTCACCAATAAAATAGCCTGGCAGCGTAGGACAATTTTGTATGCCTCCCATAGCGTAGTTGGTGCGGGTACCGAGTGTTCGCTTTCTGCAAAATATTATTTTGTGACTGTGGTCAGGCCCTTCCTGATCGCTTAGCTTTTTAGATAGCCTGGGTATAATGGAAAAAGTCTGCACCTCCCCGGGATGTAGGATGCGTAGGTGATCAGTACTGGTAAGTGGTTTGATATACCCCTGGGCAAATGTGTTATATCTAGTACTCTCTCCATCCCTACTGCCAATGTAAATATATAGTCTATTCTCGAAAGACTATTGCGTGCCCTAAGTGAAAGGTATCTTGGCGTTCTTGCAGGTTTCTGGCTCTCCAGATATCCGTTAGTCCAATCGCATTAACAAAGTCTTTTAGCTTGGGATTGGAGCTGCTGGAATCTCGGGGGGGGGGGGGGAGGGGAGGGTTCTGTCTATGGTTGCATCAATTGTAGCATCAAAATCTTCCCCTATAATGAGTTCTCCCTCCGGGAGTGAAAGCAGGAATTTCCCCAGAGCCGGGAAGGTTGATTGGTGTTAGGCAGGTGGGACATAAACCAAGATAATATTATAATGTCTCCCTTCCCATTGGCATGAGATTGTGGCAAACCTCCTTTGGTCGTCTGTCCAGGACCCAGTTAGTATTAAGGGGCAATGCTTCTGAATCAGGACTCCTCTGGATCCTGAAGTGAATTCTGAATTCACTGCCATTTTATAGCCCCATCTGTCTAGGGACTTACAGGCGGAGCTCGTCAAGTGTGATTCTTGTATCAATGCCACTGCTGGCCCCTTTCTCGTGATATCTTGAAGAACCAGACCTCTCCTTATCGTATCCCACAACCGTTTATATTCCATGACATCACCGCGAGGGGCGTGGATCTCCCTTTAGCGTCCGCGGTCTGTGAATCTGCGACTGCCATAGGTACAGTATTGAGTGTTACATAGGATTGTCTTGCCATTGAGATCGTAGGTGTCATGTAGTGTGTATGCCTTACTTCTAATTGGTATGTCGTCCTGTCCATTACTATGCATCTAAACAAATTTAAACAAAAACCCCTTTAACTGAACCCAAACCCCCTCGCTCTTCCCTGCTTCCCTGCACGGTGGACTTTAAACTACCCGCCACCCCAACTGAGCAAAGTGCTTAGTCCCCAGAACTTTGTACTTGCATGAGGGAGTGATAGCTGTTTGCGATCATTCCTGGTGTCTCCCGTAGTCCTGCATTCTGCCACCGGCGAAATCAGTGCATATTTTCTGCGAGTTTGGGTCAATAAAGTCATTATCAATATTTATTTATTAGTATTTATTTATATTCCGATTTTATAGTATTGTTTGTGGTCATTTATTAATTAATAATTAATTATTAATTGTTTGTAATTTAGAAATAATTGGTAAATATGTTAATTGTGTAAATTCTGTAGGAGTTTGTGCGTTTATAGGGGAATATGGTGTGAAGTAATTTATTTAAAAATCATTATTAAATAGTGTTTTGTTAATAATTTATTTTAGAGATAGTTATTTGTTTGTAAAATGTTGTATTTAAACTTTTATAAATTTATGTTTCTAGTTAATATTTAGTATTTTTTAACATGAAATTATTTTTCTCTTTTGGAATGCTTTTAATATTTTATATGGTTTTTATTTTTGTGTTATTAACAATTTTGTATTGTAGTTGTTATTTGGTTTCTTTTATATTTTAATTTTAATTTTTGGGATATATACATTTTAACTCTCTACTGTTGCACTCACTGGAGTCGGAATAGTAATTTTTACACCTACGCTATTGAACAATTTCCCTACTGTTGCACTCTCTGGAGTGGTAATAGTAATTTTACCCGCCCGCTATCCAACACTTTCCCTAGTGTTGCACTCACTGGAGTGGGAATTGTAATTTTAACCCCTCTGCTATCCAACATTTTCCCTACTTTTGCACTCTCTGAAGTTTGGAATAATAGTTTTACTCCTACGCTATCCAACACTTTCCCTACTGTTGCAGTCACTGGAGTGGGAATAGTAATTTATACGCCAACGCTATCCAACACTTTCCCTACTGTTTCAGTTAATGTAGTGTAAAATGTGTTTCAAAAAGATTAAACATATTTTAATATTGTAATTTATTATATATATGTATATTTTATTTTTATGTTATTGGTGTATGTGTATGTAAACTATATATGTATTTATAATTTTTAATATGTTTCTAACAATTTATAATTCATGAAAATAATTATTTATCCATATTATTAAGTAAATGTATAGATTATATTTTATATATACATATGTATGTTTTATTTAATTATATGTATTATTTCCTTTATTTTACATTATTTTTTAAACTTTAAAAAAACAGATATTTTTAACAATGATATTTTTAACAACAATATTTAATTTTCGATTTTTTTGTACTTACCATTATGGAGATAGGATTTCGATTTTTTGCACAACGATATTTTTGCTTCGATATTTTTGTAGCTCGATATTTTTGATGTTGATATTTTGTCTGTGATCCTTCTTTGAGACATTTAAAGTCGAAATCCTTGACTCTCCCCACTAACTGGGTTGAATTGATTAGGTTTAAACTGCACTCCCGAAACTGCAGCTCCTGGACGGGTGCCCTCATCTACCGTCCCCCTGGACCAAAAAAGGAATTTTGCTCTAATCTAGCAAAGTGACTTGCACCCCACCTACTCGCCACAAATGATTTTCTTCAGATTGGGGATTTTAACTATCCTCAATCCTGAGGTCCCGACTCCCTACCTTACTAACACATTTGTAAATTCTAAGCTTACAGTTAATGAAAACCGGCCCCACTCACCAAGCAGGGCATACAATGGACATTATATTTTCTACCAGTAAGCTCCTACTTTCTGATACCCCATTGCCACTAACATATACAGATCATTTTCTGATCAGTTTCCAAATTTCACTGTACATGATATCTAAGACATCCAAAGCTGAGCAATCCACCACCAGATCCTGGAAGCAGATTTCTGGTGATTTCTTCCAAGGAGCCATCTTCCTGTTCAAAATAAATAACTTGTTAGATAGCAACGAAACCCTTGATCAGTTCAACAACTCCGTTGAGCAGACATTCGACATTGTGGCTCCTTATAGACCACTTTCTTGGAAACCACCTACATTTAATGCCCCATGGTACACGGCTGAACTTAAAACCGACAAGACTCGGGGAGGAGCTACGACGGCGACCAAGATGGCTGCTTAGGCTCTCGGCTCCGCCGACCTCCGTATCCCGCCGCAAAATCCTGCCTCATATCCTGACTTCACGCCCAGCCTCTGCGTACATGAAGAGTTCCTCATTCCGAGGGTGAAATCCGGGGAATTTTACGGTCCGATTTCACGGAGATATACCGTGTTGAAGATTGTGGCCTACTTCAGCATCGAGCCGGGGCCTCGAGTATCTGTGTGGCCGAGTGGTAGTGCAACAACAACGGCCGTGAGACCCAGGCAGGGTCCGGTCGGTTGTAGTTGAGGCTTCTTTTATGCCCGGAATTGGCAGTGACTACTCTCCTTGCTCGGCACTGATAACGCGGCGAGCTTGCTTGTTACAGACGGCGGGCGGGGGCTCCCATCCCGCGGACCCGGTGCTGGCTCCCCTGGGTCCGGCGGGTCGGGGCTCCGGCCTGCGGCGATAAGCCGGACGTCCGCAGCTGTGGAGAAGAACGGGCTGCCGTTTATGCCTGCTTTCTGGTGATCCCCGTCAGTCCCCCCGGTGTCACAAATTCATCCGGTGGGAGATTGTGGCCGGTCCCGGGTGAGAGACCATGAATCCGACAGTGTCTGAGCCATCGCTGCGGCCATTATTGGCGGAACTCTGGGCGCTATGTTTGCGAATGACACTCTCCATGAATAAAATGGATGCAAGCCTGTCGGGAATTCTGCATACTGTACCGGACCCTGCCCCACTGTTTGAACTACCACCGATGGCCATTTCACCAGCGGCCATTTTGCCTAACTGCGAGGACCCTACGGGGATGTGAGCATTGGAATCACCGGACGTAGCCCTGGAAGATGGTGTCCTGAAGGTCGTGAGAGTGCCATTGCACCTTCCACTGTTGTTGACTATCGAGGAATTGAAGGGCTCCCTATCCCCGGAGACTTGTGTCGATGACCTTTCTTCGTCTGTTGATCGTCTCCCCCCCATTTTGGAACTTTTTCGGCTCCGGTGCAAGAAACATTGTGATTGTTTTGTTGGGGGAGGGAGGCTTTCTACACATGGAGCTCCTGTGGACTCAGTTGCTGCAAATGGTAATGGATTGACTTTCGGTGCCTTCCCTCTCCTTTATGACTTGCTTCTATGCTATTGTGTCTCGCCGGGGAGGGTTTCTGTGTTGGTTCGGAAGGGTCAGGGATGAGATTACTTGCCTCCGGGTGGACTGAAATGTTGCTGGGACTGTTCAATCTATGAGGATTTGGGTTCAGAGGCTGGGCAATGTGTTATGGTTCCCCCCATTTACTTTTCTATGTTTGCATGATACCCGTATCTCTGTGGCAGGGGGTGCCTGTTTCTGGCGGGGGGAGCTAGGGGCTGGGGGTACTGTACTACTATGCCCTCCTCCATTCTTCCTTTTTCTTTCCCTTCTTTTAGGGGTTCTAGTTTTTAGGGCGACAGGCACGCTGCTAGTGGGGTTAGGCTATAGCCATAGGCAGGGGTGCAGGGTGGGGGGTTGGACGGGTTTTTTTTAAAATTTTTTCTTTATTATTTTCTATGGCCTTTTTCTCCCATCCCTTTCTTTCCTTTCAGGTCAGTAATGTCTGTGTATTATTCTGAATATACTGCGTTCCGGACTTTAGTGCCTTTTTTAGGTTCATCGACATTCCCGGGGGGTGGTATCTGGGACCTAGCGCTCATTGAATTGTCTCCTGTATTGTTTCTCGCTTCGCTGCTTAGGTATTGGCGCTGGGGTCCTTCGTATTGTTGTTTCTGATGCATATCCTGTTTCTAGGCCTGTCCCCCGTCTCCTTTGGCCTGATTAGATGGCACCTGATCCGTCTATTTCTATACTATAAAATGAAAACCTTTATTATATTCTGTACCTCACTTATATGCTCCACGATACACCTTATCCTGAATCGCTGCTGGACCTCAGGGCTGTCGGCTGATGAGCTGTGTTGCATTGTGATATATCTGTGAACGTTTTCGATTAGCGGCCGGCCCCTGTGGTTGTAGGCCCATATTTGTATCTTTATAATGTTGCAATAAAGGTTTTTTTTTTTTTTTAAAAAAACGACAAGACTCACTGCAAAAGGCTTGAGCGCAACTGGAAGCTATCAAAAAGTAATTCTGACAAACAAATTTTCAAAGAGGCACTTCGTTCTTATCATGCTAAAATAAAGTTTGCTCAGAAACGATATATGGTTCTTAAAATCAACCAAGCTGGTAACTCCTAATAGGATCTCTTTAAAATTTTGAAATCCTTCCCCCAACCTCAAGCCTGCGCGCCTGCCCTCCCAGCGTCCCAATTCTTCTTCGATACCCTGGTAACTCAAATCCAAACAAAAATCGACAATATTTACATTAATTTTAATCCGCTCTCACCCCCTTCACTGTTACTCAACAATACTCCTGTTTGGCTTCACTTAACTATTTTGAGCCCATCCCACTAACCCAAATGATCGACTCACTAGCCATGGCAAAGTCTGGCTCCCCTGCTGATCCCTGCCCTCCAAAAATCATCTCACTTCTCGCCCCGGCCATCATGTTACTATGCAACCAATCATCTCAAGACTCAAGCTGTGGTTCCAAGGCTTTGGAAAGCAGACCACGTAACTCCTATTTTGAAGAAATCCACAGCCGACCCGAAAGGACCCCAACCACTACCATCCCATAACTCTCCTCCCCCTACTTGGAAAGGTATTAGAGCCCCACGTTAAAAAACAACTTATGCTCCACCTTGAACAGAACAATTTGTTAGACATCTCCCAGCCCAGTTTTAGACCATCTCACAGCACTGAGACTGCTTAATTTGCAGTTGTAGACACCATTAGAATGTTGCTTGATGATGGAAAACTAGCTATGCTGGTGTTACATGATTTATCATCAGCTTTCGATACCATCTTGCACACAATCATTCAGCAGGATTTGATGTGAGACAGTGTCGAAAGCCGCCAACAGATCAAGCAGCACCAGTAGAACTGCCTGGCCATTGTCCAGACACTGTCTGATGGTATCAGCGACAGCAATCAGAGCTGACTCAGTCGTATGCCTGGGTCTAAAACCTGACTTGGAGGGATCAAGAAAACTGGAGGCTTAAACAAAGTCCGAAAGGTGTTTATTAATATGTTTTTCTAAAATCTTGCTCAGGAGAGGTAACAGCGAGATTGGTCGATATTTGGAAAGGTCGTCCATTGGGGCCTTAAGGTTCTTACGAATCAGAATTATTCGTGCGTGCTGTCTTCCACTCAGTAGGGAGTAGACCTTTTTCAAGCGAGAGATTGAGAATAGAAACGATAGGGGTAGCAGGCTGTTTGGACAGCAGTGAGATGGTCTCAGCCTGGATTATATCAAGAGGTGAGCCCGATTTAACCGTATTGAGTAAGGACTCTACAGCATCGGGTGTAAGCAAGGGGAAGCATTCAAGCTTCTGCATATTACGCAGGGCGTGTACATGGCCAACAGAGGCATCACGTTGGCAGCTTCCATCTAGGATAATGTTATCATAAATTATATCAATTTTCTTTGTGAAATGCGTAGCAATTCTGTCACATAGAGCTTGCCTGGGGGCTTGCTTATTACTGCATGCCTCTGGGTGAGTAAATGTTTTAAGAATCTGATAAAGGGTTTTGGGGGAATTCTCAGCCTGCTCTAGTTGCAGTGCAATATGGGCTTTGCAAGCATTTTTTTTAATGTTTTTGTGATATTTAGACAGAGCCGTTTTATAGTGTGCTTTGTCTAGTGCATTGTGGGAAAGGCGCCAGCGCCGCCCCAGAGACTCTTTTCTGTGTTGAGGACAGGGTGAACCAAGCTGTCTGGGTACGCCTGGCTGATCTTGAACATTGCTTCAGAGGGGCCAAAAGATCAATTGCCATTTGTATAGTAACGTTGTGCCGAGCTAGGTCAGACTCAATATTCTCTGTATCGAGATTCCAATGAGTGGGGATTAAATCCTGAAAATGATCAGGAGTAATTTTGTGCCACTGTCTGTGTCCACTCAGGAAAGTTGAAGACAGCGTGTCATGTGCCCTATGGCTCCTGTGTTGGAACTCAATCAGTGAGTGGTGGGTCCATGTGAGTGGGCCGGTGGCTCCGCACAACATATTGGAAGAGCTGGTGAAAATAAGATCTAACGTGTGTCCTGCAGAGTGAGTGGGGCCTTTGTTGATCTTGTTTAAATCTAATGTTAGTAGATCTGTTAAGAGCGACACAGCATCCTGATTCGAGGTGTCTTTGCTGAACTTTAAAGGACAAATCTTTTTGTGGAAATTACATGCAAAGAGATTAGTTCCATTAGTTGGAGTGAGAAATCCCAGAGTGGGCCAGGAAGCCAGTAGACCAAGGAGCCTTTCCAGCTGTGTTCCTGGTGCAGGTCAATTCTGAAAACTTCCATGCTATTGTTACTTAATTGCTCCAGTATAGGTATTTTGGTGGGATCCTTATAAACTAATGCTATATATCTCCCCCTACCTTAGTTGACCTTTCATGCCTAAGGATGCGATAGCCCTCTGTTAGTGCTATTGCTATGGTAGGGGTGGAGCTAGGTTTAAGCCATGTTTCAGTCAGGAAACCAAAGATGTGATGTTTGGAATAGAGGATGTCCCAGATTTCCACTGCATTCTTAGGCATTGATCCCACATTACCAAGTAGGCAGTTCCAGTTCTTGTCCCCAAAGGAGCCTGAGATGGAGGTTCTGTCATTACTTGGGGGCTGGGCTGCCTTTTATTATAATCATGTGTAGTATTATCGAATGGGAGTTGTGTCCATTGCAGGCTCTGAAATCTTCAAGAGCTACATTCAAAAGGCCCATCAATGTCGCAGGAGTACAGGGAGTGGCCTTTGTCAGGTGAAAGCATTTGTTCAGGCTCCTTTGTCCAATCTCAAGGAGTTTCTGAGTGTAGGTTCGTGCAACCTTTGGGCAGGTACCTGATTCTGACCCAGAACATGCAGGGGTTCTGGCTCCTGGCGACGATAGGGCACGGACAGGCGCAGACGGGCTTGCCTTAGGCGCACCTTTGGTGCGCCAGAGGCACGCCCGCTGTGCGTCATGCCTGGTATGCCCATTAAATAGTGGAGGTCAGCTACTAGAACGCTGACCTCCATGCCGACTCCCCCGGAAGTGAAGTGTACAACTGCCACTTTCTCACGATATGCCTCCACTCAAACGGGAAAATCTGTGGTGGACGGGGGAGGAATGCGTAAGGCACACTGGGCAAGCACGGCTGGCAAGGTAATAATGACACTGCACTGCATGTTAAAAACACAATTTAAAAAACTCTAAACCTTAAGTCTGTTCCTTAAAAATATCCTTAGTGGGAGTGAGCAGTGAGGATAAACGTTACCACATTTACATTTACATTTCTATGTCCTGACTCAAGCATGTCCACTGCACGGCTTGCCTGGTATGCCCATTCATTCATTTCATATCACACATATAACATTCTTTGTTTTTCCACTGGTAATGGGCTTTTTCACACAGCTTTTCACTTGATTTACAAAGCGTGAAGCATATGTAAATACTAGAGAACATATTCTCGAGCCCCCTGTGCCACCTATGCGTGATGCAACAGCGGTGCAAACCACCAAATGATATTAACGAGGCCCTGCAAAGCCCAATTTGGGTGGCTTTGAATGGACTCATAGATATTGATGAAGCCAAGTCAGCTCAAATTGCTGTGACTCAAGACCTGGCTGTTTGAGCAGTAGCGGACCCCCCTCCCCTAGCGCCTTGAGACCCTCTGGGTGAGTAGTGCGCTATATAAATGCTTTGATTGATTGATTGATTGACCCTGCACCATGGGGGCTTTCCATTGGCATTGCAGTGGTTGTACCCAAGCATCACCCATGAATTTTGACGCATCCACAGATTTCCAAGACCAAGTAAATCTGGAGATGCAAAAAAAAGCTTTTGCCTCCCAGGGGAGACTCAACAAGGAGAAAAAACGTTATTTTACTTCGTTTTTCCCTCTTTGTGCGCTGCAAAGTGCAGCACACATACAAAGAGGAAAACGACTCCCTGGATTGTTTTTGTGCAGAAAACCAATCCTGCAAGCAACACAGGCACCCTTGCATCATGGTGCAAGGGTGTCTGCATTGGCGCCAGTCTGCCGAAATGGCACTAGTGCAGGGGAAAAGGACAGGAATGCTCCCTATGCTATGGATACGGCGCATTCCGGCCCTTTCAATTTGACGCAGGGTAGTGCAGCAAGGTGACTAGTTTTGCTGCCCTGCACCAGATCCCCATAAAGATGCCACTTTGTAGTAGCTGTCTCTGAAGCTGCATGGTATATGCACTTATGCCTACACTATGCGCACAAAAATTTGATTAGTCAAGATAGGGAAAAGCAGTTCAAACAACACTGACACAGTTCTATATCTTCACAACTTTTCACAATCCTTTTAAGCATTTTCCAAGCTTAGCAATATCTGTAACTTACAATTGCATAGTTGAGGCATAAGGGCAGCAACCAGTCTGGCAATGCGCAATGTTCATGGCATTAGTGGCAGCTGGTGGACTTTAAAAGTTTTGGGCAATAAGCAAGTGAGCATTGTTGAGTTCAAGGTGAGCGAGCGTGCATCAGAGGAGCTAGGTGGTCACGCGAAAAGCGTAAGCTCGAGTGGTGTGGCTCACTGGTTAGAGGCGGCAGACCCGGAAGCAGAGAACGGCCCGGGACCAGGGTTCAATTCCCGACGCGGCAGGGTCATGGACCAGGGTCAGCGGACTCAATAATTCTTGCCTCGGTGCCTACACTATCCAGGGATCACACTCGGCAACTCTGGGCATTAGCTTGCCTCATCTCTACAACGGCCCCCCACAGATGCCGGGGATGCCTGGTTTCACCTTGGAGATACCCAGTAGGGACCATCTCACAGGGATAGCCAGGACAGGTTCCCCAGCGGTCTACAGCGCCAGGATGCCTCAGGGCAGCAGTGCGCTTTACAAGACACATACATTTACATACATTTACATTCATATATAAAAAGATACTCATTGGGTGAGAACTATTGAACAGAGTTGAAAAAGACTGCACGCTAACCTGCTGCTGAGCCTAATCTGTAGCTGAGCCTTATTATGCTGCACCAAGACCCAAGACCCAGGGAGGGAACCACCTGGACCCTAACGGTGGAGGCGCTAACCTACTCAAGCTCAAGAACACTAAATTATGTACATTTTCCTATGCATAGTATTTAGGTCCAGTGTGCATTAAAGCATTAAAGTAATTTTTTTGAAAGTCAAGCACTAGGTTTGAATATCAATTATTAAGCTAATGTTCTGGTTAGTGCTGTGCTTGAGCACCTCTACACTATCGCCCTGAGAACCCTGTGACTGCTGACCAGTGCTACCTTTAAGACGCAAGGCTGAAGGGCTTGTGCTTGGGGCAGTTTGCAGAGCCATAATGGGAAAGATCCCAGGAAATCAAAGGCAAATGTCCTCAAACCCATGATTGAAGCCCACTAGCTCCTGCTTGCCCTGTGACTCCACGAATGGGGTCTGACATAGCCTTTTGGATGGACCACTGAAATTATGCAACAGGGAGGATTACATTATGTGGCTGGGTTGACTAAACAATGCTGCAGTAGATAACCTATTTATGCACACATCTTGCCATTAAAATCAAGTCTGCAGAACAGTACAGTTCGAAAATTTGCCTAACTAGGATTGTTTTAAAGTTATGAGAGCCCTGTTCAAATAATGTAGTAATTATTCCAAACTACGTATCAATTTAATGTGTGTATTAAAAGTTTTCATTTTCGGCTGCAAACAAAAGAGCTTCCTTAGTCTATCAAATGTGGAAGTTTACAATATCTGAGCAGCATTGTCACCTAACCAAATGGCTTTGTGGGGAAAAAACATTTTTTCTCAGGTAACTCCAAAATGTAAATTTATTTTGAGGTGGTGGGTTTTCTTAGAGAGGACACATTGCATCCCAGTTACCAGACGAGACTGAAAACACAGCCAATATTTATACAAATCTTAATGGTCAGAGGTCATCTGATTACCATAAGTTAATTCGTGGACAAACTATGGGCACTATTAGGATGGTGGGCGGACAGTTGTCCGCGGCGCTCGCCACCCTAGCGGTGCTGTGACCGTCCGCCAGCGGTGCGGCGGTCTACCACCACTAATTAGGATGCGACTGCCACCCTGGCGGTCGCATTAGCATCTCTGACATTGCGGTGGACTGTGGTGTAGGTACCACCCGCCGCAATGCTAAAGATGCACGTCATGCATTGCCATGCACACCCTGGTAGGCACCAAGCGGTGGCTGCCACTTTGGGCATGGCAATGCAGGGGCTACCATCGGTACCCCCAAAGTGCATCCCCTAACCCCCCATCCCCACAGGGGCCCGCAACGGGCCCCGTAAAAAAAGACAGCTAACTATTTCTGCCATCCTAATCTGGTGGATTGTGCCTGCTAGGCACCACGACCATTTTAGGGTTCCTGGGCCGTCTGCCAGGCAATCGGGACGATTGCTGGCGGCGGACGGTCTTTGCGCCTGCTGCGGAAACATTCCTGTTCCCACCGCCATCCTATTCTGGTGGTGGGAAATATCCATTCGATGGCGGAAGCACTTGCCCCCACAGTGGCGGTCCTTCTGCAATCCTAATGGGGCCCATAGTGTTTTACAGCTTGACAGGTAAGCAAACATAATTTAAAAATAATGATTTACACGGCTGCATTAGGCTGCTAAACCTACAATGACAAACCATGAATAGCTTTCCCACACACCTTTATGCTGTCATCGGGTCAACAGCCAGCACTCAGCCCTTCAGCATTCTTACTTCAGCAACATGTCCATGTGTGTAGCCTATCCTGTAACGGCACCATATATACCATTATCAATTTGCTGTTTTATAACATGAGGTGGAGTCGCTTTTGATTGGCTGCTGTTTTGCTACAAAAATGTAAAAAACAAAGCACTTTTCTAGAAGTGTATGGAAGGTATAGAAGCTAATGGTACTTTCCCGCTTTCCATCCAAGACCAATTTCTACAAGGTCTCCCATCCTTGTCGTCGCGGTTACAAAATACATATTAGAGAAGTGGAATCTTTTTCTTCTCTGTTTGACCAGCATCAGTAATAGGGAGTTGTTAAACTGAAGAATGTGGTCACCGAGCACATACGTGTTAGAATTACCATTCAAACAAGCACTCTAGGACCTTCACCTATTACAGGTATGCTCCAATTTTAAATGCAATCATGTTCACATGCAATCAGGCCTGTCTTGCATGAAACATGCATTATCATCATACAAAAGCAATTCACACATGACACACACCACTACACCACTCCCCACCCTTAGTTACTTACAAATGTATTGCTGACCTCTGAATACCTCACTGTGTTTTCTCTCCACAATGCTTTCTCATCCAGACAGTGCTACCTTGTGCAGAAGTTCCTGGATCATCTTTAATGTGCTGATAGTTTGGCCTCAATTGTGAAAGTCTTGTTTGTGCTGCCTTACATTGTCTGCTATAGAAGTGGAGAGGTGTGGCTCAATGGTTAGAGCGGCAGACCCTGATGCAGAGGTCTAGCCCGGGGCCAGGGTTCAATTCCCCGCCTCGGCGGGTCTTGGGCTTAAAATCCCACAGACCTGATAATTCTCGCCTCAGTGCCTATTCCAATCATGGGTCCCACTCTGCAACTCTGGGCAATAGCTTGCTTAATCTCCACAACGGCCCCCACAACGCTAAGGATGCCTGGCCTCCACCTTGGGGGTTCCCAGGAGTGGACGCCTCACAGGGAAAGCCAGGATCGTATTCGTATAAGCGCCTTGAGACCCTTGCGGGTTAGTAGTGCGCTATACAAGTATCAATTTACAATTTTACATTAAAAGCCATTGCTTGACAAAAATAAATTGTGGGCATATGGCCGTCATTGCCATATTAGCAGCTGATTTTTGCAAAGAATATGTGTTAGGATTTATGTTGCTGGTAGACAGTAAAAGAACAAAATAATGAACAAAGTTTTATATGGTGAAACATTACCTTGTGAGTAGGGGTGGGTATAACTTGCGTAATTTGTTGTAGCATAAATATTTGAAATTATAGCAATTGTTACAGATTAACAATTAACAGATTACAGATTGTGCAGAATTACACAATGAGTCTAACCCCAGCATTTTGCACTAATTTCTTAGGGCAAAATACACCCTCGCATCATAATGGACCAGAAGATTAATATACGGAAATAAAATAGCACTAAATTTAAGAGAACACAAATAGCATCAGCCACTCATACTTGCGAAATTCATTGTTCCTGTGGTAGGTTTTTTGTGCCAAATTACTCATAATTAAGCAAATGGGTGAAATGGCATAATTTTAAGTAATTTCTCATCGAAAGAGTAATGTCAGTTTACTGACATTACTCTGATAGGTCTAGCGTAGTTAATATTTCGCCCAGGCCTACCTGTGAATGAATTGTTGGAACCAGCCTCACCATATGCACTGTCTACCTTGGGTGTACGTGTTGGGAGGGGATTGTGTTGTAGTAGCATGTGTGGGATTTGGCACTATGAAAACTTAAATCCTATCTGTAGCATGCATATATAATCCCATGCATCACAGATTGAATGTAAGGGATATAACAAAAAAGATACCATTTTTTTTCGTATCAAATATGCGCGTCGTTGTACAGGGGTTTGGAGATTCCAGTAGTTTTAAACATGCATGCTAAATTTCATGGTGAAAGTAGGCCCGGAACCGATGTAACTCAAGATAATGCATTTGTAAATTTCAAAGAAGTGCAACCTCGCTTTCGAACCTAGCAAGGGGAAGTAGGAATTCAGGAGAATAAGGAACCCAGGGGCATATTATCAAGGGGGTTTATCTCTGCTTTTTTGGCTTTAAAAGCCAAGAAAGCGGAGATAAAATTATCTCCCTATTACCTAGCTGTCGCTAACTCCAGTTAGCGACAGCTAGTAGGAGATAGCGACCATCTTGGGCCCCACTTTGCATGTCAGTGATATTTATCACTAATGACATGCAAAGTGGGCGTGCCAAGATGTTAGCGAATGGAAACAATCGCTAACATCGCTATCTCCTATTACCAACTTTTGGAGATATTCGCGCTAAGCGCAAATATCTCCAAAAGCTAACACCTGCCCTGAGCAGTTCAATATGAAGAGAGATATGTTTATAATAACAACCCGTACGGAGCTCACATTGGGCAGTGGCTCAGGTACATAGATGATGTGTGGTGCATCTGGAATGGCACATCAGAGTCCCTTGAAGAGTTCCATCAGTGGTTGAACAACCGCAGTCCAGATATAAAATTCAGTCTGGCATATGACTGCAGAACTATGCCATTCCTAGATGTGGAGATCAAATCAACACCAGAAGGCCTGAAGTCCACACTCTTTCAGAAAAAAACTGATAAGAACAATGCGCTACATTACGCAAGTTTCCACCCCAAAAGCTTAAAGAACAACCTCCCCTATGGTCAATACCTTCGGGTGAGACGGAACTGCTCGAGAACCGAAGATTTCATCACTCACGGAGAAGCATTAACCAATAAACTGAGAGCACGAGGCTATCCGGCCAAACTCTTGAAACAATCCATGAAGAGGGCAAGATGGACACCTCGGGAACATCTATTGCAAAAACGAGAGAAACCCAATGTTGAGAGGATGGTCTGTGTCTCCACCTTCGGACCTCATACCAACCCAGTACAGAAAATAATCCGGAGTAACTGGCATCTGGTTGAAGAAATCCTACCTGATATTGGTAAACCACTGTTCGCTCTAAAAAAAAACAGAAGTATTGGACAGCAGATTTCATCCACAAGGGGTGCCACAAAAAAAGAAACACAAGGAACGCTTTTCAACATGGGCCCGGTAATGGGTCATCGCAAATGTGGGACATGCTCAGTGTGTAACTTGACAACAGAAGGAACCCTCTTCACGGATGGCCAAAAATATTGGCGCCATAACAACTTCACAAACTGCAAGACCAAATACGCAGTATACGCCATCATATGCCCCTGTGGAAAAGTCTACATTGGTAAAACAACCCAAGAAGTGCGTCAACGCATCATCCAGCATAGATCCAGGATTAATAACAAAGTTCTGACAGCACCCTTGGTATCCCATTTTTTGCAAAAAGAACACTCGTCCAACGATCTGAAATGGACAATTCTAGCGAACATTAAGAATACTCCAGGAGCAGGCAGGGATCCAGATGCACGCCTTGCTCAGAAAGAGGCCTACCTCATTTTGAGATTCAATACCGCTATGGTGGGACTCAATGATCTTAATGAATTCAGCAACCTATAGATAGCTTGCCTGCGGCGATTGCTTGTCTGTGCTGGCTGTCGCTCATGTGTCTGCATAATCTTTCACGGCTGTTTTTAATACACATGTACCTTTTACACCTTTCTATAAGGGTCTCCAAGTGTGAATCCCCTGTTTTTGAGCCTCCCGCCGCCAACACCATCACATTACGTGTCACACCGTCACAGGGAACTGTGCCATGACGCCATATCCAACTACATATCCCAACATGCACCCCTCTCCTGCCTGTGGTAAAACATCCTTTGTATAGTAATGCCAGTGGGGAGCGCGTTTTCAAACTACATGTCCCAACATGCACCCCTCTCCTGCCTGTGGTTAAACACCTGTATAGTAATGCCAGTGAGGAGCGCGTTTTCAAACTACATTTCCCAACATGCTTTTGTAATTCCTTTGTGTTAAATACATTCGGACACGCCCCCTCCAGACTCGCGTTGCCATTTCTTTGCCGCTTGGGTGCTGGTTGCAGAGTTCGAGTACATCGTCCCAAACGTAAGTCCCTTCAAAACAAAAACGTTATTATTGAGTGAGCGCGATCTCGGCTCCTCTCTAAAACCGCACTCCCTTTTGATTTTACAGTTGCCGAACTGCCGCGGCGGCTGCCGCTCGCGTTCGCTCATAGACCCACAAGCCTACAAACTAAGGTAGGATTGTTCCAAAACTACTCTTACTAACACTATTGTGTTGAGACCCAAGTTAGGGTTGCAAAAGTTGGGATCGTAACAAGAAGTATTGTTTACTTTCCAGAGGCGCATCACAATACCAATTGATTTTAGGCGCACCGGCACCCTAAACACTTCTTAGTGCTTTATACATCAAGGTATGTGCCGACAGTTATTTCTTTTTGTATACGGTGGCTCATAGGGACTCACAAAAAGCTGAAAATAACTGGGGTTTATATAATCTTATTCACAGGGAGTATCCTGACATCCCAAGTATAAGGTACCCGCTTGTTTCTTTACGATGTTTGAGTTTCAGTGAGTTGTTAGTCAGCTCTTCATTGATACCATTTTTTTAAACTTAATTCACAGCGACAACGACCTCCCCAATCCATGTCCTGAGGAGAACCCTTAACTTACTGAACGGGTTCGAAACGCGTCGGCGTCCTGCTCCACCCAGATACTGAACTACCAGGGCGTAATAGGAATAGAATTTACACAACTCTACACTGCTGTATAGTCTTTGTGTCTTCCTATTCTTCGCACCATATGACAAATTCAATGCGTATCTAGTGGTGGTGGAAACAAGTAGGCTAGTTTGTCATCTTGCCAGTCCACTTGTTCATTGTTTATTCAGGATTGGTGCCTCAACAACGTAACTTTTTGAGGCATTGCACAGTTGTCTATATTTATTGTTATCACAATTGTTATATGTGTATGATTTGATTGAATGTATTGTATATGGTTTTTTTCAATGCATTTGTGAACCTCTGTAAATGTGGTGGTGTATCCCTTGATGCCAAAATATTTGTTTAAAATCTTTTTCATAAAAAAACAAGTGACTAAACACAAATGGTTTGTTAGCCTAGCAATTCATTGTACTAGGTGTGCATTTGTTTCTAATAATCTATACGGTCCGGCACCTTGGTTTGTTTGTTTCATAAGAGTGGTCCAAGCCGGTCAGAGACAGGACCCAGCCTTTCCCCCTTTTTTCCGCTGAGCAGTTCTTAGCCATGTTATCCAATGGGACGTGGATAACATGGCTAAGAGCATTAGCTTGGTAATGCATGAATATCGTTGACTTTTCAGCGATATTCATGCATTGCGGGCGATTTTTATCGCATTTGCGATAAACCTTGGTAATACCAAGGTTTATCTGCGATAAAAATCGCCGCAGCTCAGCGGTAAATTTTTGTCTCTAACCAAGCAATAGTGATAATTATCGCTATTGCTTGGTAATATGCCCCCCAATAATTAAGTATGAATTACATCTTCCCCTCAAGGACGCTATGCATTTCCTCAGGGGAGAAAACCCAGGTCTGTCCTCTATATTTTGTAATACTTACCCTACAGAGGCCTCGTGTCCTAGGGTGCATATTCCAACCAAAGTTCATTCACTTTGTTGGTGACATCCTACCTAAATGGCCACCTCCACTGAGGGTGTGTGAAGGCACACAATGTAGTTCTACTGTACTGTAAGCAATGCTAGAGAGACCTCTATCAAGGCCGGAAGAGTAAGAGATCACCTAACAACCAAGGGCTTTGACTCTCCTCAGTAAGGCAGAGTCTAAATTACTAATAAACCAAAACAAGTGCCAGTACTGAGACCTAATAAACTAAACACCTTGACCAACAGACTAGAAACTTAAATTTTTAGTCCTGCGATGGAGTTAATCCGTCAAATTTAATTTTTATTTATAAATTTTCGAACAGAAGAACATACAAGATATTTATTAAATATGTGCGACAGCAATGTGAAAAATAACAAAAACAGACGTAGATGAACAAATCACAGTGCCATAAAAATCACTACACACACCCTCTTACACATTCACTACCTCACTCAAAACTTAGTCCTCTTCACACATACTTACATACATACACAAACACAAAAAAACACTTGGTGGTGCAAAGAAAAGATTAGAAAATGTAATGGGACCCACATGGTCGTATTAAAACAATTGTTACATTATGAATTGAAGAACTGATAAGCGGCAGCCTTAAAAGTGATTAACAATATTGACCTCCCCCCAACATTTGAATTATATCTTTATAACAGAAATTTTGCAAAATACAGCTAGCTTGTGACGTAGGTCAAACCAAAACAAGACAAGGTCGACGTGTTTCAAACCGGACCCTTTTGTCCGGTTCTCATCAGGACCAGAAGATAACCTTATTCTAAAAAGTGGCTTCAGTCAATTCTCGGGGAGCGTGTAATTCTCCACAGGATCGAAGGGGTGTGAGGAAGCTGGGCTGTTGGTAAACCGGGAGACCCGAGCTGTCAGGGACTCGTAGTTTTCAAAGTGAAGACGGCGTCTCCTAAATTGTTGAAGGAGACTCGTAGGGAATGTAAGCCCCCGTCGGGGAATGCACACTGCGACGTGGGCAGCACTTCGTGGTTTTTCCGTTTTTGTTCAGAAGGATATCTTCATAACCCGCTTATCTGTGACCGCCGGCGTGGGAATCACCGCGGTTCCTGGTTATGAAGATATCCGCGAAGTGCTGCCCACGTCCCGTCGGGGAATGCACACTGCGACATGGGCAGCACTTCGCGGATATCTTCATAACCCGCTGCAAGTGGGAATAACAAGGACCCCCTGGGTAGTGAAAATCTGTAGACTCCTAGGGCAGGGTAGCAACAGGTGCGAGAAAAAATCCTAGGACATCTAGGTTTTTTGAGTGAACAATTAGGTCGGACCAGTTATCAAGAAGGAACAATTGAAAAAGGTTGTCAAAATTAGATAAAAAGTATGTTTTTATTCAGTATGTTTAAAAGTCATATCAGAAATGACCAAGGGGCCAAACAATATGATGGATATTAAGATTTTGTCTGTCAAAATTATATACAATTACAATAACAAATTAGCATAAAATTCATACTCCACAAAGTAAAAAAATATATTGACAAAAACATAGGAATAATCACAAAATTAATGAAACAGACATTAAAACTCGACGCGCGTTTCGGCAGTGGACCGCCTTCTTAAGGAGACACAGTTTAATTCCTGAAATATAGTTATAAAACAATATATACGTTAACCCAACATTCATAAATTCGTGTCTGCATATTAACCAAAATACAATCAAAAAAACCTTTTCTTTGTTATTACTAACATATTCAAGACATTATTCCTTACTTAAAGACTGACCATGACTATTAATTTGTACAACAAAAAGGTTTCTGTTTCCAGATACCCAAGAGCCTAGCTCAAAGAAATAGTACAGTCAGCACACACTGGGGTTGACCGTGCGACATATGGTAATGTGTGTAAAAAGGGAGAATTGCTCCTTTTTTAGGTGTCCCCTCACTCACCGGGGTTGCCCCACGGTGACATGCTTCATCATTGGGGCCATCCCAGTCCTCTACGGGCTGGGGCGTGCTACGACTTGTGGAGTTACATAGGAGCACTTTTAAGGACTATGTGTGGTGCATGTGTTATTGTGGGGAGTGGACTATGTGTTGTAAGATAAAAATACCTGCCCAGTAGGTTTTCAATAAACTTTATTCTAGCCTCTAGGTGGTAATATTAAAAACGGGGTGGGGAGATAGGCTATCCTAAACTCAATGTGTTCAGATGTTCCTATCAATTCCTATAGTCGACATGTTTCGTGCGTGAGTGGAGAAGAGTGGCTCAGGGGTTAGAGGCGGCAGACCCGGAAGCTGAGATCGGCCCTGGACCAGGGTTCAATTCCCTGCCTCTGCGGGTCTTGGGCTAAAAATTCCACGGACTCAATAATTCTCGCTCTGGTGCCTTCTCGACTCATGGGTTCACACTCTGCGACTCTGGGCAATAGCTTGCTTAATCTCCACAACGGCCCCTTGTGGCGGGATGCCTGGCTTTCACCTTGTGGATACCCTGCTGGGGTTATCTCACAGGGGAATACCAGGACGGGTTCCCTAAGCAAGCGCCGGGAAACCCACTGCGGGTAGCTGTGCGCTATATAAGCTCAAATACATTTACATACCCCAAGCACTTCTTCAGGACTACACAGGGACCAGCTCTGTGTTCGCCACTCCTTAACTTTCCAATTAGAATTTATCAGAATTAATTTTTAAATGCAGCAAAACTATATTAAGTTCATGCAGACAATACCTACGTATTTTGTTTCCAGAAAACACGTGGTTCCTGTAAGATAAAAAACATCTTAAAAAGTCATGGGGTGAATACCCCCAAAAAACTCATCACACATAGTTGGCAAGCAGAAAATATGGTGATTTTCTGTGATCTAGAAAACGGACATAATGGCCGTGGTTGTATTCATGCACAAAAACGTGACTTATTTCGTCCATAATACCGTGATTCTAAAAAACACACACCACACTCAGTGACACGCCCAGACATTCATCAGTCACACTCACTCATACATACTTTTCAAGAGACCTAACTGGGCCTCATGGAGTCGGAGGGGTATCGATATCCTAGCAACTCTGATGGAAGAAAAACGAGGTTTTGTAAATAACCACAGGTCCGCTCCGGATGGCAATAATAGCCACATCCTTTCTTGGGCCCCAAATCGCCCCGTTCCAACTTACTTGTGCACCGGATACCGCCCGCATTCAGGCACCTACTTGTGTCCCTCCGGTCCGGATGTTATCGGACTGGGGGATGCGGAGTTCTATATGAAGGAGTGCCGTTTCGCTGTTCACGCTTCACGTGTGGCCACCCTAACGTGAACTAGAACGTAAACGCCTACCGCCTCTAGACTTCGCGGCGGCCATCTTGAGGGTACAGATTACGTTTATATATAACGAAAACGTTATAAATGGTGCTCTAAGTTCATGGAAGTACATACAAGATAATTTAGGATGATGTGCGCAATATGATACAAATTATCAGGCATTAATTTGGCTTGGTCATTTTTTTAAATGCATCCATCATATCTTCAGCCTGCAAAGCGCTGGTGAAAGGGGTGTCTAATCAGTATCATTCTTTATGTATGCTTTTTTAGTATATAGTGTTTAAACACTGTTGGTTATTTCTCGCTTTTTGTTGGATGATATAATTTTTGCTAGGGTTCGCAGAGTGGATTAAGTTACCCAACGTTGGGTGTTCAGACTCCGTTCACATATTGTGGGACTCAACGACGATATCCCCTGGGGCCAGTTCACATGAAGAATTCTGTTGATATGAGTGTCTACCCATATAGAATAAAACTCATGAAGCATCATGTGTGTCGATATGAGTACTGAACTGACCCATCCCTGAACACTAATGATGGTATTTTGACTTGTCTCGCAAATCCATTTATTTTGATTTATTTTGAATCATTTATCATTAGTCAATTTAAGAAATATGATAACAGACTAAAGGAGCAACATAACCATTTCTGTTTCAAAAACCGCCTGTGAGCGAGGATAAGGGTAACTTAATCCACTCTGCGAACCCTAGCAAAAATTATATCATCCAACAAAAAGCGAGAAATAACCAACAGTGTTTAAACACTATATACTAAAAAAGCATACATAAAGAATGATACTGATTAGACACCCCTTTCACCAGCGCTTTGCAGGCTGAAGATATGATGGATGCATTTAAAAAAATGACCAAGCCAAATTAATGCCTGATAATTTGTATCATATTGCGCACATCATCCTAAATTATCTTGTATGTACTTCCATGAACTTAGAGCACCATTTATAACGTTTTCGTTATATATAAACGTAATCTGTACCCTCAAGATGGCCGCCGCGAAGTCTAGAGGCGGTAGGCGTTTACGTTCTAGTTCACGTTAGGGTGGCCACACGTGAAGCGTGAACAGCGAAACGGCACTCCTTCATATAGAACTCCGCATCCCCCAGTCCGATAACATCCGGACCGGAGGGACACAAGTAGGTGCCTGAATGCGGGCGGTATCCGGTGCACAAGTAAGTTGGAACGGGGCGATTTGGGGCCCAAGAAAGGATGTGGCTATTATTGCCATCCGGAGCGGACCTGTGGTTATTTACAAAACCTCGTTTTTCTTCCATCAGAGTTGCTAGGATATCGATACCCCTCCGACTCCATGAGGCCCAGTTAGGTCTCTTGAAAAGTATGTATGAGTGAGTGTGACTGATGAATGTCTGGGCGTGTCACTGAGTGTGGTGTGTGTTTTTTAGAATCACGGTATTATGCACGAAATAAGTCACGTTTTTGTGCATGAATACAACCACGGCCATTATGTCCGTTTTCTAGATCACAGAAAATCACCATATTTTCTGCTTGCCAACTATGTGTGATGAGTTTTTTGGGGGTATTCACCCCATAACTTTTTAAGATGTTTTTTATCTTACAGGAACCACGTGTTTTCTGGAAACAAAATACGTAGGTATTGTCTGCATGAACTTAATATAGTTTTGCTGCATTTAAAAATTAATTCTGATAAATTCTAATTGGAAAGTTAAGGAGTGGCGAACACAGGGCTGGTCCCTGTGTAGTCCTGAAGAAGTGCTTGGGGTATGCACGAAACATGTCGACTATAGGAGTTGATAGGAACATCTGAACACATTGAGTTTAGGATAGCCTATCTCCCCACCCCGTTTTTAATATTACCACCTAGAGGCTAGAATAAAGTTTATTGAAAACCTACTGGGCAGGTATTTTTATCTTACAACACATAGTCCACTCCCCACAATAACACATGCACCACACATAGTCCTTAAAAGTGCTCCTACGTAACTCCGCAAGTCGTAGCACGCCCCAGCCCGTAGAGGACTGGGATGGCCCCAATGATGAAGCATGTCACCGTGGGGCAACCCCGGTGAGTGAGGGGACACCTAAAAAAGGAGCAATTCTCCCTTTTTACACACATTAACATATGTCGCACGGTCAACCCCAGTGTGTGCTGACTGTACTATTTCTTTGAGCTAGGCTCTTGGGTATCTGGAAACAGAAACCTTTTTGTTTGACTTATTGTTTGGAGGACGAACCTAGCTGACTATCCTCTAACTCCCCTCCTATATGTTATTAATTTGTACACTCAACGCCATTGATAAGCAAAATCACGTGTGGCAATTGTACAGTAACTGACTCAGAGAAGGAACATTGTGGATGGGTCATGGAGGGAAGACTCCTTCATTCATGAGATACACAATCAAGGGTCTATATCTAGGCCGAAGTTGAATCACTTCTCAGTATGTAAAAAATGAGATCATATCTTTTTGAGGTGGAAGAACATGATAGATATACATTGGTCACATATATTCTTACTGTATGTTGGAATAGGGTCATGATAGACCTCAACGATGTATTCAATTTGCAATGATATACTTACAATAATAGATGCTCTATCCATGCAGCAAAGACATTAGAGGTGAACTCTTCATGCAGTAGTAATAGGTGGAGGTATAATTAATAGATGAAAGGGATCCTAATGATAAAATTAACAATGGTAAATGGATGGACACAAACATTTGTTTATCTGCATTTAAACACAATGGCTGAAACGTCCTACACACAACATGTGGATGGCACTGCAGTTATAATAAGAGTCACGGTGAGATACCCGCCACCCCCTCTCAACACAATCCCCAAGGATGGGAAACCGGAAACAGTTCTGAACTTTTGGAAGACGGGAGGGAGTGACCCTCCCGGCCGTATTTATTAAAATATGAAACAAAATTAAAACATTAAAATAACAGTTTCATATTATGTACAATTTCATTACCACATTGCGATGTTTGGCTAACCTTAACATATTCTCTAATACAAAGGTTCTCCTAGCCGAACTAACATCCTACAAAACATTAACTTGAAATTTTGAAATTGTACATCCTAACGTTTAAGGGCCAACGGCAAGGTCGTAACCGGTGTCAAGATCCCTAAACCAGAAATATCCCCCTCACTTGTGAGGGGCGACCGCACAGAGGTGTACCTCAAGTGCAACTACCAATTTCCCTTGACTTGACGGGGGCCCCACTAAACTCAACGCCACTTAAAGGTCGTCCGAGGACTCGTGTGAGGTATCTAGAAGGTAGCGTAGACCCCCCCCCAAACCCCACACACTTACCACATCTGCCGTCGCAGATGTCCTGGCCCCGGGAAATTCCACAGGAGGGGGCTGTAGCCCCTCCTACCCAGGAAGGGGCCTTGACCGCCTTTCCTTTCCTTTCGGCGGCCCATCCTTAGAAGGGACCGCCTCCCCGTTGAGGGGCCAATGGCCACCTCCCTCGAGCGCTCCCATCCGTAATGGGTGACGCCCACTCATAGGGATCTTCCAATTAGTGCTCACCGATCATGACCTTACCGCCCGACCAAAATAAATACGACAATTCTAAACTAAATGACTAATTTACTTAAACAGTAACAACAACTACTTTATTAGAAGCATGTTTACTGATCAAACACTAGAGCAGGATTACTTTATTTACAAAACATACCACAAAGTGAACATTCTTTATTGCATATTCAAATATCACGATAATAATCTCAACCTGTAAACAAAATCAGAGTTATCACATCAAACTTTATTCAAAACCACTTGCTGTCCTCAGGGGCTGGTGGGTGGGTCAAAATTGGCTCTTCGTTCCGTCTCGAGCTCACGTGCAGCGAGGAGGTGCAGCTTCAGAGCACAGGAACAAGAGGATGCTTTCTTGGCTTGTTGCTCCTTTTATCCGTCTTCAGGGCGGGCGTAAACCCGCCCCTGCCTGCCCCAAGGGCGTGGCCGGCCGCGTCAGTGTCTAGGCCAGCCCACTCTAGGGCGGGAAAAAGGCGCGCCCCGGCTACGCCGCTTCGGGCATACCAGCCGAGGCTCGCCTCCCGCCCAAGATGGCTTCCCGGGGGGATCGTGGTACTCTGCCATACGTTCGGGGGGACCGAATGGTCGCCCCTTTCCATATGGCTGAGATACCCGCCACCCCCTCTCAACACAATCCCCAAGGATGGGAAACCGGAAACAGTTCTGAACTTTTGGAAGACGGGAGGGAGTGACCCTCCCGGCCGTATTTATTAAAATATGAAACAAAATTAAAACATTAAAATAACAGTTTCATATTATGTACAATTTCATTACCACATTGCGATGTTTGGCTAACCTTAACATATTCTCTAATACAAAGGTTCTCCTAGCCGAACTAACATCCTACAAAACATTAACTTGAAATTTTGAAATTGTACATCCTAACGTTTAAGGGCCAACGGCAAGGTCGTAACCGGTGTCAAGATCCCTAAACCAGAAATATCCCCCTCACTTGTGAGGGGCGACCGCACATAGGTGTACCTGAAGTGCAACTACCAATTTCCCTTGACTTGACGGGGGCCCCACTAAACTCGACGCCACTTAAAGGTCGTCCGAGGACTCGTGTGAGGTATCTAGAAGGTAGCGTAGACCCCCCCCCCAAACCCCACACACTTACCACATCTGCCGTCGCAGATGTCCTGGCCCCGGGAAATTCCACAGGAGGGGGCTGTAGCCCCTCCTACCCAGGAAGGGGCCTTGACCGCCTTTCCTTTCCTTTCGGCGGCCCATCCTTAGAAGGGACCGCCTCCCCGTTGAGGGGCCAATGGCCACCTCCCTCGAGCGCTCCCATCCGTAATGGGTGACGCCCACTCATAGGGATCTTCCAATTAGTGCTCACCGATCATGACCTTACCGCCACAGGCCGGATAGTTGACTGGCTATCCGGACCCCCCACAACACTCCTACCTAAAGGTCATGCCGTAAAGTCTTTAGCCAAGCTATCAAGTCTCCTATGAGTAACTCGTTTCCCACCCGGGACAAATGAACACCATCCCCCAAATACATACTGTCACCAGTAATACAACCATGCGAAATAGAATGCAGTGTATTGGAACGGAACAATCTACTCACTTTGTTATTAACTTTCCTCACTGAATGATTCAGAGCAGCAACAGAAATAGCCCCCCGCCATACTTTTCGTGGGATCATATGGGACCATGCAATTGTGCACCCTGGAACTCTCCTCGCTAACCAACTTACAGTGGAAAGCATCGCCTCAAGAAGAAGTCGTCTACCAGTGGTGACCAAATCATTGCCCCCCAGATGTACTATGACTATAGACGGCGGTGACCTCGTCCGCCCTAGCAAACCCTCGAAAAATGATTGAAACTGGTCAATACAGAGTCCGCCCCTTCCGTAGAAGGACACACTGTACCCGTATTCCCCAGCCACGTGAATCATGTCACCTGCTTTGAATACGTCCGCGGCACGCCTCACGTATGAGTGGCCCACGACCCACACCTCCTTTTTCACAGCCGGTGATGTTTGACCGCTGGCCCGGTGTTGGGTCGACTGCATAGTCCGCCCCGCCTCGTAGGCTTGCGCAACTGAAACCAAAGAAAACAAGAAGCGTGAGTATATCATTACAGCTTCACAACATGTGCAACCGCACATACCTTTTATAACAGTTGGAGGACCAACGCCCCACACGTTTAACTTGTTCGACATTCAGACCCCTGGCTGTAGCCTCTGTAGCAGCCCCTATTCGAAAAGAATGGGTCCCAAACTCGCCCGGGTTCAAGCCCGCAGCGGCAATCGACATCGCAAGCACCCGCTGAAACTGAAACCTCGTCAGTGGGGTGGCGTCAGCGTGTCTCAACAAGGTCCCCCCCCATGATGCCACCCTTTGTGCTAAATATTCCTCTACACAACTCACCGGGCACATGGAGGACCCGGGAATCCTCTGTATGATTATGCAGTCACCCCTCGCACCCTGATCGGTCTTGGACCTGACAAACGAGACAGTCATTGTCCCCCCTCTAACCTGGACGTGCTCTCGGCACAGTCCCCCCATCACATCCTGTTTGTTCCTTGCCACTAGTTTGCTTACCCGCATAGCCCCATGGAATGCCAGCGTAAAAGCGGCTCGGAATAACACTGTTTCATACTGGGATGAACATGTTGCAGGGAGTATGGATAATAACAGGGCCAACCTATCCAAACCTATCGGGCGCCTTTCATCTACTCAGCGACCCTCAAGGCGTTGCCACCCACGTAGCGCTTTTTGCACAACGAAAGACGCTGTCGGGTCCTGTATCCCATGAGCCCTAGCCACAAAGGAAATGGCGGCCCGATGCCTCTGGGCCGTAGCCACTGATTTGCCTGCCTGATGTAAAGACAGCAGGAATTTCACTACCAACTCCTCCTGGCCCCAAAGCTCCCCTCTAGCAGCCCCCAAAAAGGCCCAATAGGAACGGAACGCCCCTTCATATGCCTTCCTGGTCCTGGGTGCTAAACTCTCTCCCACGAGGTTACGAAGTTCGGGGCACCGAGAGACCAGAGAGCTTCGGGAAAGGGTGCCGCCACCGGGTCCGCTGTGGGCCGAAAACCCCAGAAGGCCTGCATACGAAAACGAGAAAGCGCATCAGCCGCCTGGTTCTTCACCCCCGGCACATGTCTTGCCCTAAATAGCACATTCAATTGCATACATAGTAATACGATTTCCTTGAGCAATCTCAGAATCCATTTGCATCGTGCTGCCTGGCTATTGATACACTCAACCACGGTCATGTTATCAGACCAGAATACCACAGAGTGATCTCTGAACCCTTCGGGCCAAGTTCTCAGGGCCACCAGAATGGGGAAAAGTTCCAGGAAAGCAATGTTACTTGTCAGCCCACTATCATGCCACCATGACGGCCATTTTTGTGCCGACCACTGAGTGCCGAATATGGCACCAAAACCAATGCTCCCTGCCGAATCTGTCCACAGCCCCAGCTCCTCAGAGGAAACCGCTGGTTTGTTCCAGACTATTCGACCATTGAAATCCGCCAGAAATGCCAACCAAATGCGCATGTCCTGGCGAACCTCTGCCGAGAGCCTCGTGCGATGATGACCCTCCTTCAGGCCGACCATGGCTTGAGCGATCGAGCGGGAAAAGGGGCGGGCCATCGGTATTACTCTTAGGGCAAAATTCAACTGTCCCACCAATTGTTGTAATTGATGCAGCTTAACCTTAGATTCACCTATACACGTTTGCAGGCATGCCCTGAATCTTAACACTTTGTCTCTTGGTAAACGGAAACAACCTTCTTCCGAGTCGAGCTCGATCCCCAGAAACTCGAGGCAAGTTGAGGGACCCACAGTCCTACCTGGTGCCAATGGCACGCCAAACTGATTCATCAAGACACAAAATTCAGTCAAAGCTTGACCACATTCCGGATCCCCGGCTGCCCCCAGAAACAGAAAATCATCGAGATAATGCATGACATGTTGAAACCCCGTCTTCTTTGTGAAGACCCATTGCAGGAAACAACTGAACTTTTCAAAATAGGCACAAGATATAGAGCACCCCATTGGCATACACTTATCCATGTAATAGTGACCCTGAAACATGAAACCAAGGAGACGCTGGTCGTCTGGATGTACCGGGAGCAACCGGAACGCTGACTCGATATCAGATTTTGCCATCAGCGCACCGGGCCCCAGGCGATTCAATATGGCTACGGCCTCATCGAAGGATGCGTACCGCACCGAACACACTTCCGGGTCTATCGCATCGTTCACGGAAAGACCACGTGGGGCTGATAAATTATGTATCAGCCGAAACTCACCCGGGTCCTTCTTGGGGACCACCCCTAAAGGGGAACAAACAAAGTTAGCAACTGGTGGCACATTAAATGGACCGGCGACTCGACCTCGAGTAACCTCTTTCCCTATCTTTTCCTGTACCACGGTCGTATGCTGCAAGACCGATATCTGGTTTTTACATTTCGCTATACCCTGAAACTTCCCCACTGGGATGCGGAAACCATATGAAAACCCATCCCGCAACACCCCAGCGGAAGCGTGATCCGGGTATTCGCTGAGCCAGGGAATCATTGCCATGGTAACAATCGGAGTAGGTAAAGGCGCCCCTCGGACTATGTCAGACCTGTTTGGCGCCTCCTCTACCCCTGTTATCACCCGTTTTGGCTCTGCACATGGACTCAGGATGGGATGATTGCCCACACCCACCACATTCGTGTCTAAATTTGCATGACCCCTGGGGCCTGGTACATTTACCCCTGTTAAAGTGCCAACAAATCCCCCTTTTTCCCGCGTTGCCGATTGGCCTCGAGTGGTTGTCGTTACTCGTACCTGATCGAAAGGGCGTCCCAGCATATTGGCGGGAGGATTCACCCACGCTACTCCCTATCAATGGCAATTTCAACATACCAGTATCTTCCATTTTGGACCAAGACACAGAATCATAACAATCCCAAGTTAAGTTTTTATCATGTTCTTTCGCTTTTCTGAAAATATTATCGTAACAGAACCATTGATTGCCCTCGTGTGATACAGAATACCCCATGATCCGTGACTGATAAATCGGCAGCTCAGACAGCAGTTCGGGCCTACGTTCACCCATGATGGATGTAAAAATCCCCCATGCTTTGCCCCAATTGCCAATGTTTTCATTTACCTTAAAGGCGGCCATCTTTGCGCGCCAAACACTCGGATGCATGAGCTCCTTCTGGCTCTTAACATGCTCCATCTCATAATGATCGGTAAGCAACGAGAAGATGTTTATATACTCCTCTGCCCATATCTTCTCTTTGATAGCCAGAGGGACATGTTGACCCAACTTTTCCCTTCGAGAGGGTGCAGACTCATCCCTCGCAATCGGCAATGGCCGCTTACCTGAACCGGAAGCTGTATCTGCGACTGGACCTGTCCCAGGTGGTTTCTCCACTGCCGCAGCCGGCGATGGTGCCTTCGTCGCTTCCCTTGTTTCCCGCAGTTGCTTCATCAACACCTGCGCGTCGTCAGCCGTGGCGCCCTTGCTACCTTCACCCAACCACGCTGCTAATTGTGCTGCCAGCTCGGGCGGCATATCCTCCCCGGACACGGGGGTGACCACCACGGGAATCGGATTCCCTTCCTCCGGTACGGGAGTTGGTGCTTCGAGTGGGGTACAGGGAACCGGGATGTCTCCCCCAGCTGCTCCCCTTCTGGGCCTCTTGCCTTTTCCTCCTGGAGCTGTTCCTGCCAAAGGACGTTTCGGCCCCCCTTCCTCGTCTTTATCCGCCATTCGCCTTTTTAGGTCGGTCACCTCTTTCATAAGAACACGCAGCATCTGGTCGGTAGTCATTCGCTTTCCCGCCTTCTTGGGCATTCTCCGACAGAGTATCTGCAAAACAAACAAGAAAGATTAAAACGCTCAAAATTGGCTCTTCGTTCCGTCTCGAGCTCACGTGCAGCGAGGAGGTGCAG
This sequence comes from Lissotriton vulgaris, assembly GCF_964263255.1. Lineage (NCBI taxonomy): Eukaryota > Metazoa > Chordata > Amphibia > Caudata > Salamandridae > Lissotriton > Lissotriton vulgaris. Next base: position 1,802,006,048 of record NC_141693.1, read on the forward strand.
CTTCAGAGCACAGGAACAAGAGGATGCTTTCTTGGCTTGTTGCTCCTTTTATCCGTCTTCAGGGCGGGCGTAAACCCGCCCCTGCCTGCCCCAAGGGCGTGGCCGGCCGCGTCAGTGTCTAGGCCAGCCCACTCTAGGGCGGGAAAAAGGCGCGCCCCGGCTACGCCGCTTCGGGCATACCAGCTGAGGCTCGCCTCCCGCCCAAGATGGCTTCCCGGGGGGATCGTGGTACTCCGCCATACGTTCGGGGGGACCGAATGGTCGCCCCTTTCCATAAGAGTCACGGTGGCGGTGAATAAGAGATGGAAGTATTCAAACAAATAGAGCCCACATATGACATTATCTTTCTATAATGGTTATATCACAGATGCATAGTTATATATAGTTCCCAAAGATCGCAAGCGATTTCTGCCGCCTTCTATGAAAATTCTATCGACCACTGGAAGAATGAAGACGTGAGAAAGCGGGAAAGAAGGTGGCGGTGGGAGGGGGGAGGAAATAATAAGCACTAACCATATTAGACGATAAGCTGATGTTGTATAGCGCAATTTATAAAGTTAATAGTGCCATCTCTATACCTGAGATTTCCAAACAGGACGTGTGAATAACGTTGCTGAAGGTTATTCTTTATATAGACATTGATGGCCGTGATGTGGATGTCCCATGTCAATAGTTAAAACGCCTAGACTACAAGATAAAGGGAAACAGTAGGCCGGCTTACTCTTCATGAGAGGTTGCTATTATTATAGCGTTGATCTGAATTTTAGTCAGTGAATGACAGAAGATAGACATATTAATTACCTTAAAATAAAAACACTATGGCGGTTAATGGACTTGACGCTAGGAACAGGTAAACTGATGCTGGTGCCTTATGGTGAGGTTCAAAAAATGGGCTCTGAAAAATAGGATCATAGTGGTGAATTAATATCATGTAGTCTCACCATTAATTGATATCGAGACAGTCTGAGAAATCTAAACCTGTTTAGGTATGGTAGCATGCCCCACATAACGGAACAGTTGAAATTACCTTGGTGTGATAGTACAGAAGCGCTTGTGCTATGTATACTTCAGGCAGGTCGACTCAGAGTAGCGCCTTGTCATGGATAAAATATAGTGTACTCTGAAAATAGAGTCAAAATACTAATTTTAGTATGGTATAGTCTCATTGTTGGTAAATAATGAGAGAATGTTGCATCTATTAGCGTCTTGGAGCACACAATGTGCGCACCATAGCAGGGTCCTTACCGGGAATCGAGTAATCAGGGACAGACAGCAAGATGTTGCTGCTCCGTGCTCCGTCGTGTGGGGACTCGTCCTCTGCGAAGATAGAAGTTAGCCAGCGAGTAAATACTTCCATATTTAAAGGGAAATTTTGGCGCGGAACCACCCGGTCGCACTGATGGTGCCAGTGTGACTGAGGTAGGACTAATGATTCAAATACGATCCCATTTCAAAATGGCGCTCAGAAGTGCGCGAGAATGTGCGCTCGCTGGAGGCTTACGGCGCATATTATTATATACTTTTGGCGCGGAAACCATCCGGTCACACTGATGGTGCCAGTGTGATTGAAGTAGGACTAATGATTGAAATGCGATCCCATTTCAAAATGGCGCTCAAAAGTGCGCGAAAATGATCGCTCGCAGGAGGCTTACAGCGCATATTATTATAGATCAGCCATGTGATGTATTCATCACTGTATTCGTAATAATCCCGCTTTGCTCAAACATGGAGGGATTTATTCAAAAAAAGGGGGGGGGGGAAATGATGTATTGATGGTGAACAGTGTAACTATATCAGACACTGTTCATGTGTATATTCCTAATCTAGGGGGCATCAAAAGTATTATCAATCATAAGGCATATGTATGGTTTAGCATTTAGTTATAAGGGTATTCTATGAATTTATGATTATTTATAAACAATAATAGTGTTGTAATCCAAAACAAACAATAATAATGGCTAAAATTTGGACATTAATCTAGCAAGTCGATTGAGTCGATTAGTTTAAATTACCGATTAAGATAATCAAGTATAAGTATGCATATAATTAAAGGGACAGCTGTATAAATTACTTTTTCTACAGTAAGAGGTGAATAGCTAAAGATACCTATAGGATAGCGTTCTCCCAGGGAATTTCAGCATTGAGACCTCGTTTGAAAGTTCCCAGGGAGAAAATCCAAAAGACTTCCCTCTTCTTTCTGACTTGGTCACCTCCTTTACTACTAGGAAGTCTGATTTTTTCCAAGATGCGCCACTTAAAGTCGTCTGGAGCATGGTGATTTTCGGTGAAGTGCTTCACCAATGGCGCTAACTGTTTGTTGGTCCGAATGGCTGACCTGTGTTCTGTCAGCCTAGTTTGTACGGACCTAGAGGTCTCGCCCACATAACCAAGCTGGCATGGGCACAGAATAAAATATATACAATTAGAGGTTTTACAGTTCCACATATCAGTAGCAGAGGTACGACAGCCATTGTGTTCAAAAGACTCACCTTCAATGATGTTGCTGCAGGATTTACAAGCTGAGCATTTGACAGTACCTTTGACAGGGAAATTCCTATTAATTGATCTTTGAACAAATTCTGACTGAACATTACTTGATGTAAATCGTGAGTGGACAATCAGGTCTTTGAGATTTTTATTCCTCCTATGTGCGAAGATTGGTTTCTCTAGTTTACTGCAGGAGGGGTTTGAATTCAGAATATGCCAATTCTTGTTTACAATATATCTTATTGTATTGTCTAAGGTAGAGTGCTTTGTTATACATACCAGTTGATCTTTGGTTACTGGTGGTTTTGTCCTGAGGAGGTGGTCCCGGTCAAAAAATCTGGCTCGTTTATACGAATCTCGAATCAATCTATGTGGGTAACCTCTATTAAGGAATTTCTGTCTCATGATTTTGGCCTGGGTATCAAAGTCTGCCAGATTGGAACTATTTCTTCGAACTCGAAGAAATTGAGAAAATGGGATACTTTCCCTTTGACACCGCGGGTGAAAACTCTTAAAATGAAGAAGAGTGTTTCTCGCTGTAGATTTGATAAACAGATCTACAATAAGTTTATTGTCTTGGTTTTTAATAATTATGTCCAAGAATTCGACCTGACTATCACTATATTGTGCCGTGAATTTGAGATTTGTGTCCGTCATATTAATCCATTCAAGGAATTCTAAAAGGGAGTCTCTCCCATTGGTCCAGATAAAGAAAATGTCATCAATGTATCTGGACCAATGGGAGATCGACTCGTAGAATGGCGCTATCTCGTTGTATATGAATTTCGTTTCAAAGGCTGCCATATAGATATTGGCAATGGAGGGCGCCACAGACGCCCCCATGCTGACGCCCTTTGTTTGGCGAAAAAGAGAGTTTCCAAATTCAACGATATTTTCAGGTAACACAATCTGAAGCAGTTTCAGTAAAAAATCCTTAGGACATGCGATGTTAAAGGTGTCAATAAACCAACTAGTGGTTAGTATAGCTTCCCTTTGCGGGATATTGCTATATAGGGCTTCAATATCCATTGTGACCAACAGGTCTTTATTGGGGTCAAAGGGCAGGTTTTCTATTTTTGATATCATAGACCCTGTATCTCTAATGTAAGAAGTGATGTTGGGTATATGGGGACGCAGGTAAAAATCAATGAACTTAGAGAGTGGTTCTGTATTAGTGCCTATCGTCGAAACAATGGGTCTATAAGGGGGGTCTATCAGGTCTTTATGAATCTTAGGCATGCCGTAGATGCACGCTGTTTTATGTTGATGGTTGTTAAGGTAATCGAATTCTTTTTGATTGATGTCTCCGGATGCAAGAGCTGTAAGTGTAAGGCTCAATATTTTCTTTGATGTTGAGGCTAAAGGGTTAGTTCTAACCTCAGAGTAAGTGGTAGTATCTGATAACATGGTTAACATCTTCTGTTCATACTTATCACTATCAATCAAAACGATACCACCGCCTTTATCGCAGCTTTTGATTATCAACTTTTTGTCTTTTCTAAGATTCTGAAGAGCTTTTGATTCTTCTCTATTTAAATTGTAAATAGGTTTTGGTATGAATCGAAGGGATCTTTCCAGTTGTTGAAGAACAACTAGTTCAAAGCTTGCTACCTCTGGTCCTAACTGGTCTAACGAAGGGTTAAACGAGGAAGGTAAAGATAGCTGACTGGTTCTCTGGGTCGCATCACTGATGTCTGGCATAGAGGAAGAAAAAAACTTTTTAAGTCTAATCTTTCTAAAGAAAGAAATTATATCTTTCTGCAGTTCAAATACATTGACTTGGGCATGAGGGACATATGATAGACCTTTGGATAGTAAAGACTCAGTGTGGATGTCTATATGCTTCGAGGACAGGTTGAAAATGGGGATTATATCCCCTGGCCCCAATACTGGCGATTGCGTGTTTCCCGTATGAATTGGGGTTCCTGTGGTTGGTGAAGGTGCTGTTGATGTTGTTGTTGATGGTGGGCTTGCTGGAAGTTGCCCCTGGACTGAGTTTGGAAATGGACTCTGGGTCTGCCTCGTCTCGGGCCCCTGTTGGCTAAAAAAGGCTGCTTGGTGCGAGGTCCGTTGTATTGGTTATAGTTATTTTCTGCCTCATAGTAGTTACTTTGTCCCTCATTTTCTGAGTCTGAAGAGTCTGTGAAGTTGTTGACTCTTTGTGGGGTAGGTCTAATATCGTCAACGTAATGATTCTGTTTATAGAAGTCTTGCTTCAAATAGGGATACGTTCCTTCTAGTGTGTAATAGCGCTTGTCTTTTGTTAGTTTGTCGTTCTTTCTTTTGTTAAGGTAGGCACTAAATGACTCAAGTTCTTTGTTAGCTTCCTCAATTCTTTTAATTGCATCATCTATATTACCAGAATTCCTAAGTTTGGTCTCCAGATCTTCAATCTCTTTTTTAATGTCTGCAGCTAACTCCTTCGCCGTTTCAATTATGAGGATCATAAGATCTCTGGAGCACCTATTCGCTATTAGGCTCCATTTCTCCAGAAATGGCCTGTGATGGACAAAGAGGCCAGGGATGTTCCGTACTTTAAGACCCATGGGGATAATTCCATTCTTAAGATAAGCTAACATAAACTCCCCATGGGCTTCCATACGTGTTAGTTTCTTTTTAAGTTCAAGGAGTTTACGACTATCCTCGTTGTTGGTAACATTGGGTGTACTACTGCTACTGGCTGCAGAACTAATTCCGACAAGGGTAGCGAACACCTCATCGGAAAACCCAAAGGTTGGTAGTTGGGCCATAATATAGAGGCGATACAAATATATATCAGATATATATATATCGGGGGCAAGAATAAAACTGAGGTCAGTACTGACAATCGTTGATATAATTTGTAATGATACCAGTGGACACAGCCCTACAAATTAATAGTCATGGTCAGTCTTTAAGTAAGGAATAATGTCTTGAATATGTTAGTAATAACAAAGAAAAGGTTTTTTTGATTGTATTTTGGTTAATATGCAGACACGAATTTATGAATGTTGGGTTAACATATATATTGTTTTATAACTATATTTCAGGAATTAAACTGTGTCTCCTGAAGAAGGCGGTCCACTGCCGAAACGCGCGTCGAGTTTTAATGTCTGTTTCATTAATTTTGTGATTATTCCTATGTTTTTGTCAATATATTTTTTTACTTAGTGGAGTATGAATTTTATGCTAATTTGTTATTGTAATTGTATATAATTTTGACAGACAAAATCTTAATATCCATCATATTGTTTGGCCCCTTGGTCATTTCTGATATGACTTTTAAACATACTGAATAAAAACATACTTTTTATCTAATTTTGACAACCTTTTTCAATTGTTCCTTCTTGATAACTGGTCCGACCTAATTGTTCACTCAAAAAACCTAGATGTCCTAGGATTTTTTCTCGCACCGGTTGCTACCCTGCCCTAGGAGTCTACAGATTTTCACTACCCAGGGGGTCCTTGTTATTCCCACTTGCTTACCCACAGCTTGTCTGTGTAGGGCTGTGTCCACTGGTATCATTACAAATTATATCAACGATTGTCAGTACTGACCTCAGTTTTATTCTTGCCCCCGATATATATATATCTGATATATATTTGTATCGCCTCTATATTATGGCCCAACTACCAACCTTTGGGTTTTCCGATGAGGTGATCGCTACCCTTGTCGGAATTAGTTCTGCAGCCAGTAGCAGTAGTACACCCAATGTTACCAACAACACGGATAGTCGTAAACTCCTTGAACTTAAAAAGAAACTAACACGTATGGAAGCCCATGGGGAGTTTATGTTAGCTTATTTTAAGAATGGAATTATCCCCATGGGTCTTAAAGTACGGAACATCCCTGGCCTCTTTGTCCATCACAGGCCATTTCTGGAGAAATGGAGCCTAATAGCGAATAGGTGCTCCAGAGATCTTATGATCCTCATAATTGAAACGGTGAAGGAGTTAGCTGCAGACATTAAAAAAGAGATTGAAGATCTGGAGACCAAACTTAGGAATTCTGGTAATATAGATGATGCAATTAAAAGAATTGAGGAAGCTAACAAAGAACTTGAGTCATTTAGTGCCTACCTTAACAAAAGAAAGAACGACAAACTAACAAAAGACAAGCGCTATTACACACTAGAAGGAACGTATCCCTATTTGAAGCAAGACTTCTATAAACAGAATCATTACGTTGACGATATTAGACCTACCCCACAAAGAGTCAACAACTTCACAGACTCTTCAGACTCAGAAAATGAGGGAAAAAGTAACTACTATGAGGCAGAAAATAACTATAACCAATACAACGGACCTCGCACCAAGCAGCCTTTTTTAGCCAACAGGGGCCCGAGACGAGGCAGACCCAGAGTCCATTCCCAAACTCAGTCCAGGGGCAACTTCCAGCAAGCCCACCATCAACAACAACATCAACAGCACCTTCACCAACCACAGGAACCCCAATTCATACGGGAAACACGCAATCGCCAGTATTGGGGCCAGGGGATATAATCCCCATTTTCAACCTGTCCTCGAAGCATATAGACATCCACACTGAGTCTTTACTATCCAAAGGTCTATCATATGTCCCTCATGCCCAAGTCAATGTATTTGAACTGCAGAAAGATATAATTTCTTTCTTTAGAAAGATTAGACTTAAAAAGTTTTTTTCTTCCTCTATGCCAGACATCAGTGATGCGACCCAGAGAACCAGTCAGCTATCTTTACCTTCCTCGTTTAACCCTTCGTTAGACCAGTTAGGACCAGAGGTAGCAAGCTTTGAACTAGTTGTTCTTCAACAACTGGAAAGATCCCTTCGATTCATACCAAAACCTATTTACAATTTAAATAGAGAAGAATCAAAAGCTCTTCAGAATCTTAGAAAAGACAAAAAGTTGATAATCAAAAGCTGCGATAAAGGCGGTGGTATCGTTTTGATTGATAGTGATAAGTATGAACAGAAGATGTTAACCATGTTATCAGATACTACCACTTACTCTGAGGTTAGAACTAACCCTTTAGCCTCAACATCAAAGAAAATATTGAGCCTTACACTTACAGCTCTTGCATCCGGAGACATCAATCAAAAAGAATTCGATTACCTTAACAACCATCAACATAAAACAGCGTGCATCTACGGCATGCCTAAGATTCTTAAAGACCTGATAGACCCCCCTTATAGACGCATTGTTTCGACGATAGGCACTAATACAGAACCACTCTCTAAGTTCATTGATTTTTACCTGCGTCCCCATATACCCAACATCACTTCTTACATTAGAGATACAGGGTCTATGATATCAAAAATAAAAAACCTGCCCTTTGACCCCAATAAAGACCTGTTGGTCACAATGGATATTGAAGCCCTATATAGCAATATCCCGCAAAGGGAAGCTATACTAACCACTAGTTGGTTTATTGACACCTTTAACATCGCATGTCCTAAGGATTTTTTACTGAAACTGCTTCAGATTGTGTTATCCGAAAATATCGTTGAATTTGGAAACTCGCTTTTTCGCCAAACAAAGGGCGTCAGCATGGGGGCGTCTGTGGCGCCCTCCATTGCCAATATCTATATGGCAGCCTTTGAAACGAAATTCATATACAACGAGATAGCGCCATTCTACGAGTCGATCTCCCATTGGTCCAGATACATTGATGACATTTTCTTTATCTGGACCAATGGGAGAGACTCCCTTTTAGAATTCCTTGAATGGATTAATATGACGGACACAAATCGAAAATTCACGGCACAATATAGTGATAGTCAGGTCGAATTCTTGGACATAATTATTAAAAACCAAGACAATAAACTTATTGTAGATCTGTTTATCAAATCTACAGCGAGAAACACTCTTCTTCATTTTAAGAGTTTTCACCCGCGGTGTCAAAGGGAACGTATCCCATTTTCCCAATTTCTTCGAGTTCGAAGAAATTGTTCCAATCTGGCAGACTTTGATACCCAGGCCAAAATCATGAGACAGAAATTCCTTAATAGAGGTTACCCACATAGATTGATTCGAGATTCGTATAAACGAGCCAGATTTTTTGACCGGGACCACCTCCTCAGGACAAAACCACCAGTAACCAAAGATCAACTGGTATGTATACAAAGCACTCTACCTTAGACAATACAATAAGATATATTGTAAACAAGAATTGGCATATTCTGAATTCAAACCCCTCCTGCAGTAAACTAGAGAAACCAATCTTCGCACATAGGAGGAATAAAAATCTCAAAGACCTGATTGTCCACTCACGATTTACATCAAGTAATGTTCAGTCAGAATTTGTTCAAAGATCAATTAATAGGAATTTCCCTGTCAAAGGTACTGTCAAATGCTCAGCTTGTAAATCCTGCAGCAACATCATTGAAGGTGAGTCTTTTGAACACAATGGCTGTCGTACCTCTGCTACTGATATGTGGAACTGTAAAACCTCTAATTGTATATATTTTATTCTGTGCCCATGCCAGCTTGGTTATGTGGGCGAGACCTCTAGGTCCGTACAAACTAGGCTGACAGAACACAGGTCAGCCATTCGGACCAACAAACAGTTAGCGCCATTGGTGAAGCACTTCACCGAAAATCACCATGCTCCAGACGACTTTAAGTGGCGCATCTTGGAAAAAATCAGACTTCCTAGTAGTAAAGGAGGTGACCAAGTCAGAAAGAAGAGGGAAGTCTTTTGGATTTTCTCCCTGGGAACTTTCAAACGAGGTCTCAATGCTGAAATTCCCTGGGAGAACGCTATCCTATAGGTATCTCTAGCTATTCACCTCTTACTGTAGAAAAAGTAATTTATACAGCTGTCCCTTTAATTATATGCATACTTATACTTGATTATCTTAATCGGTAATTTAAACTAATCGACTCAATCAACTTGCTAGATTAATGTCCAAATTTTAGCCATTATTATTGTGTGTTTTGGATTACAACACTATTATTGTTTATAAATAATCATAAATTCATAGAATACCCTTATAACTAAATGCTAAACCATACATATGCCTTATGATTGATAATACTTTTGATGCCCCCTAGATTAGGAATATACACATGAACAGTGTCTGATATAGTTACACTGTTCACCATCAATACATCATTTTTTCCCCCCCCCTTTTTTTGAATAAATCCCTCCATGTTTGAGCAAAGCGGGATTATTACGAATACAGTGATGAATACATCACATGGCTGATCTATAATAATATGCGCTGTAAGCCTCCTGCGAGCGATCATTTTCGCACACTTTTGAGCGCCATTTTGAAATGGGATCGCATTTCAATCATTAGTCCTACTTCAATCACACTGGCACCATCAGTGTGACCGGATGGTTTCCGCGCCAAAAGTATATAATAATATGCGCCGTAAGCCTCCAGCGAGCGCACATTCTCGCGCACTTCTGAGCGCCATTTTGAAATGGGATCGTATTTGAATCATTAGTCCTACCTCAGTCACACTGGCACCATCAGTGCGACCGGGTGGTTCCGCGCCAAAATTTCCCTTTAAATATGGAAGTATTTACTCGCTGGCTAACTTCTATCTTCGCGGAGGACGAGTCCCCACACGACGGAGCACGGAGCAGCAACATCTTGCTGTCTGTCCCTGATTACTCGATTCCCGGTAAGGACCCTGCTATGGTGCGCACATTGTGTGCTCCAAGACGCTAATAGATGCAACATTCTCTCATTATTTACCAACAATGAGACTATACCATACTAAAATTAGTATTTTGACTCTATTTTCAGAGTACACTATATTTTATCCATGACTAGGCGCTACTCTGAGTCGACCTGCCTGAAGTATACATAGCACAAGCGCTTCTGTACTATCACACCAAGGTAATTTCAACTGTTCCGTTATGTGGGGCATGCTACCATACCTAAACAGGTTTAGATTTCTCAGACTGTCTCGATATCAATTAATGGTGAGACTACATGATATTAATTCACCACTATGATCCTATTTTTCAGAGCCCATTTTTTGAACCTCACCATAAGGCGCCAGCATCAGTTTACCTGTTCCTAGCATCAAGTCCATTAACCGCCATAGTGTTTTTATTTTAAGGTAATTAATATGTCTATCTTCTGTCATTCACTGACTAAAATTCAGATCAACGCTATAATAATAGCAACCTCTCATGAAGAGTAAGCCGACCTACTGTTTCCCTTTATCTTGTAGTCTAGGCGTTTTAACTATTGACATGGGACATCCACATCACGGCCATCAATGTCTATATAAAGAATAACCTTCAGCAACGTTATTCACACGTCCTGTTTGGAAATCTCAGGTATAGAGATGGCACTATTAACTTTATAAATTGCGCTATACAACATCAGCTTATCGTCTAATATGGTTAGTGCTTATTATTTCCTCCCCCCTCCCACCGCCACCTTCTTTCCCGCTTTCTCACGTCTTCATTCTTCCAGTGGTCGATAGAATTTTCATAGAAGGCGGCAGAAATCGCTTGCGATCTTAGGGAACTATATATAGCTATGCATCTGTGATATAACCATTATAGAAAGATAATGTCATATGTGGGCTCTATTTGTTTGAATATTTCCATCTCTTATTCACCGCCACCGTGACTCTTATTATAACTGCAGTGCCATCCACATGTTGTGTGTAGGACGTTTCAGCCATTGTGTTTAAATGCAGATAAACAAATGTTTGTGTCCATCCATTTACCATTGTTAATTTTATCATTAGGATCCCTTTCATCTATTAATTATACCTCCACCTATTACTACTGCATGAAGAGTTCACCTCTAATGTCTTTGCTGCATGGATAGAGCATCTATTATTGTAAGTATATCATTGCAAATTGAATACATCGTTGAGGTCTATCATGACCCTATTCCAACATACAGTAAGAATATATGTGACCAATGTATATCTATCATGTTCTTCCACCTCAAAAAGATATGATCTCATTTTTTACATACTGAGAAGTGATTCAACTTCGGCCTAGATATAGACCCTTGATTGTGTATCTCATGAATGAAGGAGTCTTCCCTCCATGACCCATCCACAATGTTCCTTCTCTGAGTCAGTTACTGTACAATTGCCACACGTGATTTTGCTTATCAATGGCGTTGAGTGTACAAATTAATAGTCATGGTCAGTCTTTAAGTAAGGAATAATGTCTTGAATATGTTAGTAATAACAAAGAAAAGGTTTTTTTGATTGTATTTTGGTTAATATGCAGACACGAGTTTATGAATGTTGGGTTAACATATATATTGTTTTATAACTATATTTCAGGAATTAAACTGTGTCTCCTGAAGAAGGCGGTCCACTGCCGAAACGCGCGTCGAGTTTTAATGTCTGTTTCATTAATTTTGTGATTATTCCTATGTTTTTGTCAATATATTTTTTTACTTTGTGGAGTATGAATTTTATGCTAATTTGTTATTGTAATTGTATATAATTTTGACAGACAAAATCTTAATATCCATCATATTGTTTGGCCCCTTGGTCATTTCTGATATGACTTTTAAACATACTGAATAAAAACATACTTTTTATCTAATTTTGACAACCTTTTTCAATTGTTCCTTCTTGATAACTGGTCCGACCTAATTGTTCACTCAAAAAACCTAGATGTCCTAGGATTTTTTCTCGCACCTGTTCATAACCCGCTGCTCCATGACCGCGGGCGTGGGAATCACCGCGGTTCCTGGAACTGCGGTGATTCCCACGCCGGCGGTCACGGATAAGCGGGTTATGAAGATATCCAGCTTAATCACTTCAATTTTCTCAAGTTTCTCTCTTCATATTTCACGTTCACTTACAACTCCACCTCTCTCATTATCACCACCATTCCCTGCTCTGTTAGACCAGCCGTCTTGAGTTCTCTCAGTTCGCCCCCAGACAATCTTCAACCTTATGTTCGATGACTAACTGTAGCTATCCTTTCATTCTCCCTCTCTCTAATTATCTGCTACACGTCCCCCACCATCCCACCTATCTTAAACATTCTCTGATGGTTGTATGACTTAACAACGCATGCATGGAAGACGCATGCCTTTACCATGCACCCATTATCCCGCAATGCCTTTAACACACATTGCCTTTCGTACCATTGAGAGGCATTTACCACGCACTGCCTTTACAACGCAAGCCTTTACCATCGATATGCCTTTACCACGCATGCCTTTTCAATGCAAAGTAAGTATACATAAGGTAAGTGAAATCCCTATATACCCTATTTATTTGTGTGAACAAGAGTACGTGGTACTCGAAACGCGTCACTTGAAGGGTCTTAAATAAAAAATCATTCTGCCTGTAAAACGTGGGGTCTGCCTTCTTCTTTCGCCGCGCGGCCAGCGTGGAGGTTCGAGGAATGTGCTACATATATATATATATATACACAACAGTAATCCCAAGAACTACGAGGGAGATAAAACAGCATTTAACCTGTAGAACTGAATACTGTGTGTATATATTGGAATGTGACTGCAAACTCAAATATATTGGTAGCAGTAAACTGCAAATTCACAAGCGTATCCTACAACATCTGCGCGCCATTGTAAATAAGGACCAGAGTTACCCAGTGGCCAGACACTTTGAGGCGTGTCACAACAGCAAGCCTCAGTGTCTCAAATACTTCGCCATAGAATCCATCCCGCTTACCAAAAGAGGAGGCGATAGGGAGGCGTGTATGCGCAGGCTTGAAACCAAATATATTTTGGAGTTTAATTCAAAGTGGCCGGGAGGTCTTAACACTACGGAGGACCTCCACACATACCTATGATCACTTTATGATAATGTCACTTTTTAGCCATATAGTTAACACCATGATACAACAATATACCATACTATAAGAGGAGTTGGTCTGCACCTTGCACTTTTTTTTACACATTCGTATTTATATTATAATGTATTGTGCATAATTTATATATTGAGTGTAATGTATGGGTGTATGTATATATATGAATTGATTGATTTTAGCCGTCGTTTTAAATATTAGGCTAGCTTGTTTTATCCTGATGTTTGATGTGATAGCTGATTTTATTCATGTCACCGATTCCCTCTTTTTAATAGATTGGTTTTATGGTGTGATTTTCTATATGTGCTACATTGGTAATGTATGATTATATCTTGTCTTGAATACTAAAGTATAACTCTGTTTGAACAGAGTTAAGACTTTTCCTCCCTTTACTACCTCATTCCAGTACAACCCTCCAGCACCAGCCACTTTAACTGTATTTTGCACTTTGATTGCACGATGTCACTTTAAAGGAAAAAATTATATATATTTTTTCTAGTTGACACGAAGTCACTTAAAATATAGGCGCTATAATATGGTTGAAGGTGAGAATGAATTAATAGAACTAAATAATATCAAACGGTATTATATCCCCTTCTTGCGAGTTTTCAATGGCTGGTAATATGTTCATTATGAATTCATTTCTTCTTTTTTTGTAGGGTCCTTATAGATTAAGCTAATTTCTTTTTTGGATCTTTCTTTCTCTACTATCATGTAATAGTAGTGATTATTATTATTATTTTGTATTATGATTTAATACACGTTGGTGAGCACTGACCATGCACAATATTTATTAATGGATTTGATGGACAAAATTGACATATTTTTCTCATTACCAACTTGAAGAGTTAAAGGCATTTATGCTGTTATACATAAAATTGCAAAACTAAAAATACTCTTACACATGAGATTTGAAGCTGCAAATGTATATATACAAAATAATTTTTTATATAATGAGACTACAGGATTAATTTATGTATTTATACAGCTACTAATTCACCTCTGTATTGGCACCTATGAGAAAGTACAGGCAAATGTATTTATACAGGTAGTATTTTGTTTATGTCCATCATTGTAACATGTGACTGCACGATATCACTTTAAAAAGGGCAAAAGCAATCTATATCGCCATGTGACCAAGGCCGCTGGGACGGCCGAAACGCGTCATGACTTTCTGGTTAATGGCTAAATAAATAAGATGCTGAGAAAAGTTGGTCCTTGCCTCGTGTTTCTTTGGAGGAGCGCTGCTGCGAGGTATTTGCATATATATATATATATATATATATATATATATATATATATATATATATATATATATATATATATATATATATATATATATATACACAGGAACCTCCAGATGAACTGTAGGAAGAGGCCACGCGGGGAATAACCGTAGAAACCTTTATTTGGACACGCAGGTAAGCATAATGCATTTCGACACCATCGTCTTCTTCAGATGCTACTGCTGCACTGTTCGCCAGTCACATAGCTCCGCTTTTAAATGCCTCCGCAGATCTCCCATTGTAGATAGGAAGCACCTCCCCTGTCATGTGACCGCTCACCTGCCGTGGTGTTGGTAGTCCTACAGCACCCAGAATGCATCATTTTCCGGGTAGGTGCTGCGTGGGGAAAAATTAGTGATAGTCCTTGTGGTTAAAGTGCACTGCAGAACGGGGCTTGCTGGTGAAAGTGCACTGTCAGTCCACAGGCTTCTCTGGGTCCCCGCAACACGTCTACACCTCCCACAACGCCAGGTCATCGGGTCTCAGGCCGGCACAATGTCCAAAACCTGTCCGTGCAGTCACGGACTGCCTGCTGGCAGAAAGCTCCAAAGCGCCCTGGGCTGGAAAGGTGGGGTTGAAGTGATCCGATAACTCGGTTGCAAGAAGAGCTGCTCACGCAGGATGCCAGTGAAACTTCAACCTCTAAGCAGACGGGACCTCTTAAAGCGCCTCTGGCTGACGCTGAAATGTACACAGGAACCTCCAGATGAACTGTAGGAAGAGGCCATGCGGGGAATAACCGTAGAAACCTTTATTTGGACACGCAGGTAAGCATAATGCATTTCGACACCATCGTCTTCTTCAGATGCTACTGCTGCACTGTTCGCCAGTCACATAGCTCCGCTTTTAAATGCCTCCGCAGATCTCCCATTGTAGATAGGAAGCACCTCCCCTGTCATGTGACCGCTCACCTGCCGTGGTGTTGGTAGTCCTACAGCACCCAGAATGCATCATTTTCCAGGTAGGTGCTGCGTGGGGAAAAATTAGTGATAGTCCTGGTGGTTAAAGTGCACTGCAGAACGGGGCTTGCTGGTGAAAGTGCACTGTCAGTCCACAGGCTTCTCTGGGTCCCCGCAACACGTCTACACCTCCCACAACGCCAGGTCATCGGGTCTCAGGCCGGCACAATGTCCAAAACCTGTCCGTGCAGTCACGGACTGCCTGCTGGCAGAAAGCTCCAAAGCGCCCTGGGCTGGAAAGGTGGGGTTGAAGTGATCCGATAACTCGGTTGCAAGAAGAGCTGCTCACGCAGGATGCCAGTGAAACTTCAACCTCTAAGCAGACGGGACCTCTTAAAGCGCCTCTGGCTGACGCTGAAATGTACACAGGAACCTCCAGATGAACTGTAGGAAGAGGCCACGCGGGGAATAACCGTAGAAACCTTTATTTGGACACGCAGGTAAGCATAATGCATTTCGACACCATCGTCTTCTTCAGATGCTACTGCTGCACTGTTCGCCAGTCACATAGCTCCGCTTTTAAATGCCTCCGCAGATCTCCCATTGTAGATAGGAAGCACCTCCCCTGTCATGTGACCGCTCACCTGCCGTGGTGTTGGTAGTCCTACAGCACCCAGAATGCATCATTTTCCGGGTAGGTGCTGCGTGGGGGAAAATTAGTGATAGTCCTAGTGGTTAAAGTGCACTGCAGAACGGGGCTTGCTGGTGAAAGTGCACTGTCAGTCCACAGGCTTCTCTGGGTCCCCGCAACACGTCTACACCTCCCACAACGCCAGGTCATCGGGTCTCAGGCCGGCACAATGTCCAAAACCTGTCCGTGCAGTCACGGACTGCCTGCTGGCAGAAAGCTCCAAAGCGCCCTGGGCTGGAAAGGTGGGGTTGAAGTGATCCGATAACTCGGTTGCAAGAAGAGCTGCTCACGCAGGATGCCAGTGAAACTTCAACCTCTAAGCAGACGGGACCTCTTAAAGCGCCTCTGGCTGACGCTGAAATGTACACAGGAACCTCCAGATGAACTGTAGGAAGAGGCCACGCGGGGAATAACCGTAGAAACCTTTATTTGGACACGCAGGTAAGCATAATGCATTTCGACACCATCGTCTTCTTCAGATGCTACTGCTGCACTGTTCGCCAGTCACATAGCTCCGCTTTTAAATGCCTCCGCAGATCTCCCATTGTAGATAGGAAGCACCTCCCCTGTCATGTGACCGCTCACCTGCCGTGGTGTTGGTAGTCCTACAGCACCCAGAATGCATCATTTTCCGGGTAGGTGCTGCGTGGGGAAAAATTGCCTTTCGTACCATTGAGAGGCATTTACCACGCACTGCCTTTACAACGCAAGCCTTTACCATCGATATGCCTTTACCACGCATGCCTTTTCAATGCAAAGTAAGTATACATAAGGTAAGTGAAATCCCTATATACCCTATTTATTTGTGTGAACAAGAGTACGTGGTACTCGAAACGCGTCACTTGAAGGGTCTTAAATAAAAAATCATTCTGCCTGTAAAACGTGGGGTCTGCCTTCTTCTTTCGCCGCGCGGCCAGCGTGGAGGTTCGAGGAATGTGCTACATATATATATATATATACACAACAGTAATCCCAAGAACTACGAGGGAGATAAAACAGCATTTAACCTGTAGAACTGAATACTGTGTGTATATATTGGAATGTGACTGCAAACTCAAATATATTGGTAGCAGTAAACTGCAAATTCACAAGCGTATCCTACAACATCTGCGCGCCATTGTAAATAAGGACCAGAGTTACCCAGTGGCCAGACACTTTGAGGCGTGTCACAACAGCAAGCCTCAGTGTCTCAAATACTTCGCCATAGAATCCATCCCGCTTACCAAAAGAGGAGGCGATAGGGAGGCGTGTATGCGCAGGCTTGAAACCAAATATATTTTGGAGTTTAATTCAAAGTGGCCGGGAGGTCTTAACACTACGGAGGACCTCCACACATACCTATGATCACTTTATGATAATGTCACTTTTTAGCCATATAGTTAACACCATGATACAACAATATACCATACTATAAGAGGAGTTGGTCTGCACCTTGCACTTTTTTTACACATTCGTATTTATATTATAATGTATTGTGCATAATTTATATATTGAGTGTAATGTATGGGTGTATGTATATATATGAATTGATTGATTTTAGCCGTCGTTTTAAATATTAGGCTAGCTTGTTTTATCCTGATGTTTGATGTGATAGCTGATTTTATTCATGTCACCGATTCCCTCTTTTTAATAGATTGGTTTTATGGTGTGATTTTCTATATGTGCTACATTGGTAATGTATGATTATATCTTGTCTTGAATACTAAAGTATAACTCTGTTTGAACAGAGTTAAGACTTTTCCTCCCTTTACTACCTCATTCCAGTACAACCCTCCAGCACCAGCCACTTTAACTGTATTTTGCACTTTGATTGCACGATGTCACTTTAAAGGAAAAAATTATATATATTTTTTCTAGTTGACACGAAGTCACTTAAAATATAGGCGCTATAATATGGTTGAAGGTGAGAATGAATTAATAGAACTAAATAATATCAAACGGTATTATATCCCCTTCTTCCGAGTTTTCAATGGCTGGTAATATGTTCATTATGAATTCATTTCTTCTTTTTTTGTAGGGTCCTTATAGATTAAGCTAATTTCTTTTTTGGATCTTTCTTTCTCTACTATCATGTAATAGTAGTGATTATTATTATTATTTTGTATTATGATTTAATACACGTTGGTGAGCACTGACCATGCACAATATTTATTAATGGATTTGATGGACAAAATTGACATATTTTTCTCATTACCAACTTGAAGAGTTAAAGGCATTTATGCTGTTATACATAAAATTGCAAAACTAAAAATACTCTTACACATGAGATTTGAAGCTGCAAATGTATATATACAAAATAATTTTTTATATAATGAGACTACAGGATTAATTTATGTATTTATACAGCTACTAATTCACCTCTGTATTGGCACCTATGAGAAAGTACAGGCAAATGTATTTATACAGGTAGTATTTTGTTTATGTCCATCATTGTAACATGTGACTGCACGATATCACTTTAAAAAGGGCAAAAGCAATCTATATCGCCATGTGACCAAGGCCGCTGGGACGGCCGAAACGCGTCATGACTTTCTGGTTAATGGCTAAATAAATAAGATGCTGAGAAAAGTTGGTCCTTGCCTCGTGTTTCTTTGGAGGAGCGCTGCTGCGAGGTATTTGCATATATATATATATATATATATATATATATATATATATATATATATATATATACACAGGAACCTCCAGATGAACTGTAGGAAGAGGCCACGCGGGGAATAACCGTAGAAACCTTTATTTGGACACGCAGGTAAGCATAATGCATTTCGACACCATCGTCTTCTTCAGATGCTACTGCTGCACTGTTCGCCAGTCACATAGCTCCGCTTTTAAATGCCTCCGCAGATCTCCCATTGTAGATAGGAAGCACCTCCCCTGTCATGTGACCGCTCACCTGCCGTGGTGTTGGTAGTCCTACAGCACCCAGAATGCAAAGTTGGTCCTTGCCTCGTGTTTCTTTGGAGGAGCGCTGCTGCGAGGTATTTGTATATATATATATATATATATATATATATATATATATATATCCTTTCACAATATCCCAGCAGGAAGAAAAATGGGACGAACTTGCTCTTCCCTTCGTTTTTGCACTTTTTATTTTACAATTTTCAGATCATGGCAGGCAGGCACAGATCAACGCGTTTCAGGACAGCATGCCCCTTGCTCATGGGGCGTTCTTGAGAATAAGGCGAATATGCAGTGAAGACCCTGAATGGTTGAAACATGGAGCACATACAGCGGAACGATTTGAAAAAAGAAATTACAACAAAAAGACGGTGCAGAGATGTTGGGAAAGAACCAACAAAAGAACATGGGAGGAATGTTTAACCAGAAAACAAAAGGACAAATCGTTAGAAAAAGAACTGATTTGTCTAATAGCTGATTATTCATTGGAAAGTAAAAAAATAATTCGGATCCTCAGAAGAAATTGGAAGATACTCCAATTGGACAATACTGTAAGACAAATTGTAGGAAAACATCCAACAGGGACATATAGAAGAGCGAAGAATTTGAAAGACCATCTAATTCACAGCCACTTTAAACCCAAGAAGGAACTTGGCTCAACACAAGAGACTTTGTGAAATGTCATATGTGTAAAGTCTGCCAAATTGCGAAGCAAACAAAGGAAATCAAAATGAAAAACAGCAAAAACTGGGAAATCAGGAAGTTAATAACATGCAAGACTCAATATGCAGTGTATATTGTAGAATGCCCTTGCCCACTAAAATATGTGAGAAGCACTATCTTTGAACTCAAAAAGCGAATACTAGAACACGTAAGGGCTACTATACATAAAGATCGAAGGAATGCGGTGGCTAAACACATGGAGCGCTACCACCAGGGAGACTGGAAACAGTTAAGATTTTATGGAATAGACACTGTCCCAAAGAAAGACAGGGGTAGTCATCGAGAGAAACAGTTGCGCCAAAGAGAATCACGCTACATCATGCAATTATGAACATTACACCCATTTGGTCTTAACCAATCAGAAGAACTCTACATTCACTTGTAATTGATGAAACAGGAAATCATGAAAGTTATGTGCTGTGTATATATAATTTTAATGGAGTGAATTCAGACATAGAAAAAAATAATAACAAACACAGGGAATATAAGGAAAAGAAAACTTGCCCTGCAAAAAATAAAAAAGATAATTTCAATGAAGATGATACAAAATGGACAAGCCCACAAAAGAATGAAATATGGCACAACAAAACTGACATCAAAAAATAATTGATGATCAATGAATAAACCCACTGGAGGGTTAAAAGCATTGTGAATAATATAGAGTATGATGACATCATGAACAATAACCCAAAGAGAGAGCGTGCCCGGAAAGAACTGGGAAGGGAAAGCATGCTCATTCCATGACAAGAATAACAGAGAGGTGGAATCTATAATGAAATAATTATGCTTCGTAAATATATTAATCCACCAAAGGATAAATAATAAAAATTCAAAATGGGCAAAATGAATTGCATTTAGAATAAAACTTTATTGACAAACAAAAAACTGGGCCATCGAAGAGAATAATAATAATAAAAAATGGACTGCCTGGAAATCACACCACAAGGCACTTTGCACTGAAAACATGATTGCGTTGAATTGGACCTTTTCACTATCACACTATTTTCATTGGTTTATTTTTAATTTAATAAAATTATAAAAAAGACTACAACATCCAGAAGGCTCAGGGCGGAACTGACCTCATACAGGAAATGATGCAAGCAAAAGGGAACTATATTTGTTTTTTTTGCCCTATGGCCAGATTGATCGTGAGCAAGGGACATGCTGTCCTGAAACGCGTATATCTGTGCCTGCCTGCAATGATCTGAAAATTGTAAAATAAAAAGTGCAAAAACTAAGGGAAGCGCAAGTTCGTCCCATTTTTCTTCCTGCTGGGAGATTGTGAAAGGATATTTAATTGCGGCGTGGCTCAGATGCTGGAAATTACGAACTGACATCAGAGCACTGCATGCCCCGGTAAATGGAACCAAAGAGACTGATATGTATATATATATATATTTTCTTGACTATGAATAATGAATGTGAATCGCCTAAATGAATTGATTTCTTATGATTTGTTTGCCCATCCAGGTCTTTATCATGTCTGTTTGTGAAATATGGCCATGTAATTCATGTATTAAGTTACTCACTACAAGATGGCCACCACGTTCACTTTGAACTCAGTCTTTCTTCTGTGTTTATTGAACATTAGATTGACGTCAATGCATATCTTTATTTAAACTGTTAATGAATTTGGCGCGAGTCGCAGCAGATGAAAGCGCGAAGCCGAAACGCGTCCTGTTTGATTTATAAATAAAATTCTAAACGAGTCTTGAAAGCGAGTTGTGGAGTGCAAGGGTAAAAGGATTTTGGAGCATGAATATATATATATATATATATATATATATATATATATGTACATTTATGTATGTCTGTTAATATGTGTGTGTATATGCTAATATATACACACACATATATTTAAATTGTCGGTAAACCCCGACCCCAGAGGCTACAAAGGAAGCAATAGGAATCGAGGAACGTGCATTCTCGTTTCTTTCTTTTTACAAGCAGTTTCTGAAGCCAGCTGGGCACAAAGCAAAACTGAAACATTTAAATGTTTCAACTTTTCGGAACAGCTAAGTTGTTGTTTAGCAACACCTTTTGAGGCTTCCAGTCTCCACCAAGCACATGTCTGCTTAGCCTGCAGGCTGTAGATTTTGTGTTCTTTCGCAAAGGAAGTGCAAGCGGTTGCTATGGCAAGCGAGCAGTAGCAGCTGAGACCCGTAAATGACATCCATGGCTTTGGGAAGGCGGCATACAGAAGCAAGAGTGCACCGAAGGAGTAGAGGTGAGTAGAGGTGAGTTGGAGATGGATAGAGCATAAAAGGGATGGATGGAGAGAAGGAAGGATAGATAATGGAGGAAGGAAGGAATATGGAAGGATGTGTAAGGGAAGGAAAGAGCAGAAGAAGACATACCGAAGTATGGCTGAATTAACTGAGATGCAAAATATGCCATTTGTCCCCATTGCTGTCAGAAGTACTTTGGGTGGTACAGTGCTTAATTTGAGTGTGTGGATGCTGGTGGAGGGCACCAACACTTATTTCTGGGGGTTGGGAGTTATTTTTCCTCATCAAAAGATTCCAGAGGACAAGAAAGAGAAAAACACACAGATCGGGAAGACAAAAGAAAAGAAAAACGGCAAAAGCGTCAGAATGGGAGAAAGGAGGTGTGGTAACGGTCTAGTTTGCAGCTCGGCTGGGACCGGAACCGGAAGGGCGTACGCAGGAACCGGAAGGCGGCCATCTTGTGTTGGCGCCGAGCCCGGTATTGAGAGGTGCGCTGTCCCCGGCGCTCCGAGGAAATAAAGGAGTTAAACTTATACACGAGGCTCCGAGTAATTATTAAAGTGGTGAAATAGCATTCCTACAATGGCGACGAGGTGGGAAAGAAAGAAAAAAAAACGAACAGGAATACGCCACCACTGGAGTCATATGCAATAGCCTTGGAGCGCGGCAGAGGGCGAAATTTCGGCAAAAAGGGACCGGCACTAGTCAGCAAGGCACCGTAAACACCGGGCGGGGCAAAGAAAAGGATCGCACAACAAAGCTAGGACTGAAGTTCCCGGCAGGGGAGAAATCAACTAGATAAGGAGCACGTGAGACGCGCGGAAGAGGCGCAAGGGGCTACACACGAGGCCCGACCCAGTGTACTCGGCCGGAGGGCGGTGAAGGCTCATAGACGCGCCAGCCACCTGAGATAAGCTACAGAGCGCTGGAGTGTCCGCTCAAACGGGAGAGGAGCCCAGCACAGGAAAAGAAGTAAGGCAGCAAGCAAACCTGGAACCCAGAGGGGCGGCGGGAGGCGAGAATAGCGGCCAGGACCAAGGGGAGAACACGGATACAAGACAAGCACCTGGCAGCCCGCCCAGCGGTAACGTTCCTGCCCAAGCAGTCCCAAAGGGCAACGAAAGAATGGCAACACCGTCCACGTCTCTCACCAACATGGTGCCCTTCCTCACAAAAAGAGGAGAACCCACGATGCCATGAGAGGACTGGAAGAAGTACTTCCTGAATTACTTAGCGGCACTAGAGGAAGAAGGTGACACAGAATACTCCAGTCCGAGGAGAAAGAAAATACTCCTGCACAATTTAGGACCGGAAGGCATAAGAGTCTTCGACAACATAGTAAAAGTCACAAGGGACGCGACGGACACAGATGTGTTCCAACACGCGATAAAAGACCTAGATACGCACTATAGACCAGTGATATGTGTGGCCATAGACAGATGCAATTTCTTCCAGAGGAAGCAGGAGAGTGGAGAGACCATAGACGAACTGGTGAGAGATCAAATCATCATGCATACGTCGAACTCAGCAGTACAAGAGAAGCTATGGGTAAATGATGATGCTCCCCTCAAGGAGGTATGGGCCTTGGTGAAGAAAGCAGAGTTATCTAAAAGATGCGCGGAGGCGGCCAGGAAAGATGCAGGGAGTAAACAAATGGTATGCAGAGTGATGGTGCACAACAAAGGAGACAAAACCAAGCAACCAGGACCATCCAGAAACCAATATGTGAAGAGAAGCAAGCAGAACGCAGGAGCTCCACCGAGGACAAGTGGAGAAACAAGTTGCTACAGATGCGGAAGCACCTCACACTTAGGAAATGACAAAGTGTGTCCAGCATTCAGGGCGAAATGTGCTTTCTGCGGCATATTTGGACACTACGAAAAAGTTTGCAGGCGGAAACCCAAAGGAGCAGCCGTCAAGTATATTGACCAGGGTAGCCCAGATGAAGAAGAGGCGCAAGGAGAAGATGAGTACCTCGAAGAAGTCCTATACATAGTGGACCAAGTGTTGGACGTGGACTGCAAAGGGTCCAACAAACCGATACTCAACATGAGCATAGGGGGGGTGAAGATCGACATTGTAGCCGACTCAGGAGCCCCCATCACGATAGTACAGAGAAAGGTATGGGAAGAAAAGTTCTTAAAAAGAATAAAAGAAGAACTACGTCCCATGGATTTGAGACCAGTCACCTACACAGGACAGAGGATACCCATGTTGGGATATTGCCCTTTGTTATTTGAATTTAAAGGACGCCAGGCCAACTGTAAGCTGTATGTGTCAGAAAAGGGGCCTTCGGTGCTGGGATGGAAAGACCAAAGTGCCCTAGGTATCCAACTCAATCCCGGAGGAGTAGAGAAAGTGATGCTGATGGACACTGAACGAGGATATGAGGGAGAAGCATGTAAAAGAGAATATCCCAAAGTGTTCAACGGGAAGATAGGAAAATTAACGAGGTTCACGCACATGATACGCTTGAAGGAAGGAGCAAAACCCGTGATCCACAAGGTCCCAAACATACCGTTCCGCTGCCGAGAGGCAGTGCAAGAGGAACTAGACAGGTTGGAGAAAGGAGGCGTGATAAAGGAATTCGAAAGTGCGGAATGGCTGTCGCCTTTAGTGGTGGCACAAAAACCAAATGGGAAAGTGGGGCTATGCGTGGACCTCAGGGAGCTCAACAAGAACATTTTGATCGACAAATTTCCGCTTCCACGCATAAACGAGATGCTCACGACGACCAAAGGAATAAAGTGGTTCTCGACTGTGGACCTGTCCTCGGCATACCATCAGGAAACACTGCATCCCACATGCAGCCACCTCCCATCCTTCATAACGCCTTTAGGGTGTTACAAATTCGTGAGAATGCCGTTTGGATTGGCGTCAGCTGCAGCAGTATTTCAAAAACTGATGCACAAATTGTTCCAAAAAGTGGAAGGAGTTCAATACTTCCAGAATGATATACTCATAATGGGAAAGTCTAAACCAGAGCACAATGAAAAACTACACGCAGTACTAAGGATACTACAGAACAATAGACTCACCGCGGAGTGGGCGAAGTGCAAATTTGGAGTACCATCAGTGACGTACCTAGGACACGAAATAAGCGAGAAAGGAATTGAACCAAAGAGAGCCAACTTGGAGGCAATAAAGAATGCGCAGGCCCCCTCGAGGAAGGAAGATGTCAGATCGTTCCTCGGAATGGCTGAATTCTACAGCAAGTTCATTCTAAACTTTGCCACGAAGACACACTACCTACGTCAACTGTTGAAGGAGAGAAACGGGTTCAAGTGGGACAAAGAGGAACAGGAAGAGTTTGAGGCCCTGAAAAAGAAAATGAGCGAGGCCATACCGCTCAAGGGCTTTGACGAGTCAGCAGAATCCATACTCACCACGGACGCCAGCGACCGAGGCCTAGGAGCGGTATTGATGCATAAATCAAGCAAGGGGGATGTCTCAACTGACTATTTTGCGTCCAGATCCCTGGCACCAAATGAAGAAAAATTCAGTGTCATTGAAAAAGAGATGTTGGCCGTGGTGTGGGCGATGGAACGCTTAAGGCAATTTCTGTAGGGGGCCAAGTTTTTGGTCCGCACGGACCACAAACCCTTAATAAAAGTACTAACATCCAACGGACATGCGCATTGTACCCCGAGGATAGCGAAAATGACACTAAGACTCCTGGACTACGTATACAAGGTGGAGTACATACCAGGACCCAGGAATAAGGTCGCAGACTTTTTGAGCAGAGCAGCTGCAAAGGAGAGCAGACGAACAGGAACCCCCTGGATGGGAAGGTTACATGGTGGCGACCATGCAGGACATGGAACAAGTTATCAGCGAACAGGAATGGGCGGAGGCATACAGACAGGATGATAACCTGGAGGCGATCAAGGGATATGTGACACATGGGTGACCGGAGAAAAGACACCTAGACGAACAGATGAGGAAATACTGGGAGGTGAGAGAAGAACTGTCAATAGGGGAGAACCCCACGTTCTTAATGAGGGGAGACAAGGTTATTCCTCCCCAAGGACTGGTGGAACACCTGTTGGCGATTTTGCATGAAGGACACCAAGGGATCACGAAAACTAAAGCACTGGCTAGGCAGGCATACTGGTGGCCTGTGATTGATGCCCAGGTGGAGAGGTATGTGAGAATGTGCGATTCATGTTCCAGGGCGGACAAAACCCAAACTCTGATAAGGCCTCCATTGGGCAAGTTCCCTGTGCCCAGCAGCCCATGGGAAATAGTATCCATTGACATCATAGTGCCCATCTTGAACATTGATGGAATACAGAAATATGCCATAGTGTTGGTGGATAGATACTCTAAGTGGCCCGAGGTAGAAGTAAAAGAAACGGTGGATACAGAAGCGGTATTGTCATTCCTGAATGCAATATTCGTGAAGGAAGGAATCCCTAAGATAATAACCTGCGACAACGGACCACAGTTTGTATCAGCCAAATGGGAAGCGTTCATGGCCAGGAATGGGATAGAGGTCAAGCACACTCCCATTTTTCATCCAGCAGGGAATGGACTGGCCGAACGGTTCAACAGAGTTATAATGGGAACCATCCAAGCAGCTATAAGTGAAGGACAAGATTGGGAAAAGGAACTACCTAAGATGCTGTGGGCTTACCGCATCACTCCGGGAAGCACAGGATACAGCCCCTTCAAAGTGTTCAGGGGAAGAGAACCGTTCACAAAGGACAATATTGCGTGGAAACATATGGTGGTGCAAAGCAAATGGTACCCTTCGGTGGTAAGGAGGAATCTGGAGAGAGCACAAGAAGCATACACAGAGCATTAAAACAAACGACGCAACGTGCGAGGAGTGACATTAGAGAAAGGAGACTGGATGAGAGTGAAAGTAGCTACATTGAAAAGGAAGGGAGAAAGTAAGTTCACGCCACCACTTCAAGTCATCGAACCGTATGCCCGGTCAGCACTGCTAAGCGACGGCACAGTGTGGTCACAAGACAGGATGGCCAAATGCAATAAAATCCTGAGATGGGAGACGGAAATGGAAGGAAGTATGGATGTTGGAGAGGAAGTGCTAGACCGTGGCAATGGTGGAAGAAGGGAAGAGCAGGTAGAGGAAACGGAGAATGGAAACATCGGAGATGGTGAGGACAGAGGAACTGGAGATGTCACGGCTCAGAAGGAAAGTAGGAAAGAGCCGGACAAAGAGAAACGAGTAGTGAACAAAGGAAGCAAGAGTGAGAGACAAGGGCCGCACACCGTCCCTATATCCTAGGGAGATGAGAAGGGAGCAGAGGCTGTGAGAACGAGAGCAGGAAGAATCGTAAGAGTCCCTAAGAAATTTGAAGACTTTACCATGAGCATCAAGTAAGACTATTCCTTGCACCATGTACTTGTTGTTGAGGTGTTAAAGGGGGGAGATATGTGGTACCGGTCTAGTCTGCAGCTCGGCTGGGACCGGAACCGGAAGGGCGTACGCAGGAACCAGAAGGCGGCCATCTTGTGTTGGCGCCGAGCCCGGTACTGAGAGGTGCGCTGTCCCCGGAGGCTCTGAGTAATTATTAAAGTTGTGAAATAGCATTCCTACAGAAGGAACCTGCAAGAGCGAGAAAAAGGGGCATGGAGTGTCTGATAGTGGATTGAAGACTACCAGCCTTGGTTCGCGGCGCACCAACGTTTAATTGCACCGGCCGCCGGCTTCTGAGCAGAGCTTCGCCAATGGCACTCTTTCTTTCACAAATTAAGCACTGAGGTAGCAACCCTGGCTGAATGCCAAGCTTGCTTGCTTCACTTGCTCGCTCAGTGTTATTTGTGACATGGTGGAAAGTAGGGGATATCTTATTTTTCTGACTACTCCCCTGCACAAGGTACGTTATGAATCTCTCACACTTAGGAATCTGACAACTGCTGAAATAATATCTTTGTAAGTTATCCCGGTTGTTGAGAGATTTGAAATATTTTAGCAGCTAATATTGTGGTCTTAAGGGAAGAGACCAGCTGGAGAGACAGGTGAGAAGCTGAGTGTTCACAGAAGCCACGCCATGTTGCTTTGTTTGTGCAGACTCGTGTTTGTATTGCCATAAACAGCACACTGACGTGCGTGACTGTGGGTGTTCTTTTTATGTAAAGGTCACCTTAAACGCTTATGTGCTTTAAGTGTTTTTGAGGTGTCAAAAGACTGACAGCAATGGAATCTGAAGTGGCTTATTTAGGCACAGACAGACATCAAAGGCACAATAGTGTGAGAATCAAGAGTTGTGGCCCAGAATTAGTGCTGTACGAAATTATCATTATGCAAGATTAAGCTTCCGTGAATCACAATTTATGGGTTTTCACGTATTCCTTGTAGTAATTTCTCATTTTCATAAGTTGCAAATGTAATTTTGCTTTTGAAAGACTTGGTTCAACTTTTCAGGGACTGCGCACTTGGATGTGTGCTGTGTCTGTGTGCACTGTTTACGCAACATTCACTGTGTGACTCTAGGAGCTGTATGGATAATTCATTGAGCCTTGTATCTTGCATATGTTTTTTATAGGAGGTAATAGCTTGCATGCATACAATCGTCCAAGTGAAAGTCTGGTAAGACGTGTTGTTGAAATGAAAGTAGCATTTATAAAGCGCATGCTCACCCGAAGGCATCCCATCGCTAGCAGCAGCAACTTATCACCTAGGCAGTCATCAATTGAAGAGATTGGTTTTTGCTTTCTTTCGAAAGCCAAATGATCATCCTTTAGACGTATATGAAGAGGCAAAAGATTCCCAAGCTTTGCCCCCACTTTGAACTACTCTAATTTTCGGGACTGTGACCAGTCGCTTATTCACAGATCTCAGCACTCTATTTGGAAAGTAGGGCTGGTTGAGAGAACATATCAAGGAAGAACCTTTACCCGTGAGTGCTGTATGCGCAATGCATAAAGCCTTAAACTGAACTCGTTCTTTGATGGGGAGCCAATGGAGGAAAGCAAGAGCAGGTTTGGCCAACATACCCCTAGGAGTATCCAGCAATATGCGGGCTGCGCAATTCTGCACAATCTGCAATCTTCTAATCGTGGAGAGCGGTGCTCCAGGATATAAGGCGTTGGAGTAATCTAACCGCGAAAGAATTACTGCCTGGACCAACAGCCTATTATCACCAAAAGGTAGTAGAGGGAAGATCTTTTTGATGAGCCTCAGCATTCCATAGCACCTGGTGGCAACCTTTCGAGCTTGTTCGTTAAGGTCTAGGTTACGGTCCAGCTACACACCAAGGCTCTTATTTCTTGTGAGAAATACTCATTTTATGAATCAGAACAAAATGACAGCTTCAACAACCCTGCTAAAGATCATGAGTCGATGGCTTTGGCCAGGAGTGGGGTATACTTTAAGCCGCAAGAGTTCAGCCTCACCAAGACTCACCGAGTACAACAATCCATTGTAGTCAATGCGGTCACAAAGGCTGGGCAGTGGTGAGAAGACAATCAATCTTCAGGTCACTGAGGCAGACAAAGAGTAAGAATCCAATGAGGTCTACATGGTCTTTGAGGCTCTTCAATATTAAGAACTGATTCAAGTCTTTTAGCTCAAACAACCTTGCCAAGAATAAACATTGCTTCAATTTTTAAGGCAACTGAATCAAATGTTTGGGGTCATTGAGGCTGGCAAATACTAGGAACCTGTTGTAAGTATTTGTTGTCAAAGAAGGTGGCCAAAAGTTATCTAGCAAGTCTTTGGAGTTATTGGGGCTGGGCAGGATGAATGGATTCACTTACAGGTTGGGAAATGCAGGACGTCTGGCAAATAAATAACAGATGCCCCCATCTGCCAATGTTTCTCCTCCCCCACCCCATTTGGGGGCAAGGAAGTGCTAAGTTTCCACCAGTAGCACCTCAATCTGAGCACCAATGGGAAGCCATGAACTGGTAGTTTGTGTGCCACAAAGTTGCTGGATTGCTGTAGGAAGAGGTGTGGTGCAGCAGCCAGTGCGGCTGGCTCCGGAGCGCGGGGCTCACGGTTCAATCCTCCGTGCGGGGATCAGCTCAGCTCAGCATTGTGCATCTGGTGATATGTTTGCACTTTGCAAATGTGGAATTTTTATTATTATTATTACTACAGGTTTGGTACCTCTAAAGCTATTTAGGGTGAGGCAGCCATCATTAGATTCTCTTGCCAGAGGTCCTGGGCAGGAAAACCTCCTTTCAAATCATGGCCAATTCTTTTTTTATCTAAAACGAATTCCTGCTTTGGCATCAGTAAACCAAAAAGAATGGCAAGCGAGGCCATAAACCATAGACCCTCCTCTGCATTCTACCCTGCGTTTAGTGCATCGGTCATATCAGCAGATGTGCTGAATGCATGGAGATCCCTTTCAGGAAGGCAGGGATCTCTAGATATGGTGCAGTCCTTCTTGAGGGGCTACATAACTCTATAGGAATCCATTCAAGCCTGTTAGGTCATTAATTGCTACTCTGGACAACTCCATGCACCAAAAGACTCCGATTGTGCAAGCTGATCTAAATCTGGTTTGGGCCATGACTCTCTGATGTAATTTCCAAAAGATCTAAATAGTTAACTCATGCATTGAAATAAACAAGCATAAGGAAAGCCAATACATCTGGTTAGCATTTTGCGTCCGTTAAAGAAAATCCTGCTGCAGTGAAAAAACACAAAAGAAAAACCTATTGCTTTCTATATACGATGCACTTATGAGAAACATAATTTTGTATGCAAAGATTCAGTGTACTTTTGAGATGGCAAATAGTCCCTCCTGCATTGCAATTAAAACAGTTTGGGCCAGATGTAGGTAAATCCGATTTACCGACTCTTAAATACCGACTCATACCGATTCGGTATTTAAGAGTCTGTAAATTGGAAGGAGGCAGATGTAGGTAAAAAATTACCGAATCTGTAAGAGTCGGTATTTACCGAATCGGTAAATACCGATTCTGTATTTCCCATTGATTCCTATGGGCCTTGAAGCCCATAGGAATCAATGGGAAATACAGATTCGGTATTTACCGATTCGGTAAATACCGATTCCTGCAAGGGTGCAGGGGGTGTCACTTTGACACCCTCTAGCACCCCAATTCCGGACTTGTGTGCCATGTGGCACACAGACATTCCCTAAGGGCATGTCTGTGTGTCACATTGCACAGGTGTACATGGACAGATGTGCATGCACACCTGAATTCGGTATTTTACCACCCAATAGGATTGGGTGGTAAAATACTGATTCTCAAGGGCCTGTGGCACTCTAAGGAGTGCCACCTACATGTGGATTTTCCGAATCGGTAAATATACCGATTCGGTATTTTATCGATTCTGTAAATTTACTGATTCGGTAAATTTACAGAATCGGTAAAATATAGGCCCCCTACATCTGGAAACCCTAATACCGGTCGGTAACGGCCGAATTCGGCCATTACCGAAGGGTATTCGGGCTCCTACATCTGGCCCTGAATGAAATGCTAACCAACCAATCGCATGAGGTGAGGGGGTGGAATACTCCTATTCCTCTGGATGTAGCCAAAGGCCACGCTTGAATTTTAAAGAACTTATGTCGCAGTGCATTCTGTTTCCTCAGCAATTAAATCAAATGGGAAATATAAAGTTATTAAAAGGATACAATACAGACAAACAATTAGTCACAAGCCACTTTAATTTTTTGGAATGAACCACCCCACGCCCCCTCACAAGATCTAAATATCGCTGAAAAAGAGAAAACAGTATACCGTTGTCATCTTCAGCTCATGGCTCACAGCCAGACTATAATACCACCCTCACCCTGTGCTCTCAAGGCCTCCCCTCCAATAGAGATAATAAGCTTGTTAAATTTATCAACATAAAACTTCCTTTTTTAGACACACAAACACACACACACACACACACACACACACACACATGTATTACACACACACTCACACACACACATGCACAAACATGCATGCATACATACAAGACATAGCCACACTCCCTATCACAAGCTCCCCACACACAGCCACATATTCCGATATACACACATACATGTCCCCCATACATGCCACACTCTACTACACACATGACTAAACATATTTTCAATTATTCTGTTTGTCTCACACTTAACTGTCACTGCCAGGCACCGCCATAGGGATTATGATGCCCCTTTCCACTAGCCGTTTCATTGTGGTTTACCCACCATGAAAAGGCAGGCGGAAAGGGACATTGGAGGCCTGTAGCAGGCCCTCTCATTTCCCCTGGCCCTCAGCTATGGGACCTGGGGGGCATCTACTGTGCCCCCCTATATTTCACTGCACCATGTGGAAGGCACTGCATGGTGCCTATCACGTAGTACAAGTATATTTACTGAGTGTATTTTTGTACTGCGGCGTGTGCTGCAGCCAGCGGCGCATGCCGCAATACAAAAAAATACACTTTGCGACCGTCTTGAAGGTGGTCGCATTGTAATTCCCATCGCAGGACTGCCTACAGCATGTCAGGCGGTTAGACTAAAGTCCAACTATCATCATAATGGGGCCTTAAGTTATTCATGCTGTAAATGTGTATATTGTTCATAAATTAAAATAAATATATACAATTATATATATAAAATTACTTAAAGTAAATATTTTAAAATAAAATATGTTTTCTATTTTTTTTAAAAGTCCATTTACCCTTTTCCCTATGTTTTACCATAAGGAGAATGATACCCAGTGGTGCAGACCTCCGCCTACACGTGAAAAGTTCAAATTTGTATACGTTTTTTCTTATTAAATTAAAGTTTAATTTATTTTTAAATTGAAAAAGGTTATTAAAATATTTTATCATTGAAAAGTATTTTATCTAGAACTGTTCAGCACAATACCCTTGTGCTATCTTGATATGCTGGGGCAATTTGTTTTTCATCAACTTGTCTTTCAGCTGGCATGCTCCCACAGTCCAGTATTAGTGCTCAGGTTGAGTTTATTGTTTGATCGGACTTCTGCCGTCCATCTGTGGCAAGACGCTGGTGGACGTGTGCATTGATTCCAGTCTTTCAAATAATTGGTGTAGCTGTATCTTTGCTTGAACTGGCAAATTTGATGAATTCATACCAGGTACAAACTCTGTTCTGTTAAGACCCTATTAAACAAATGAAGTCGTAAGTCAGTGAGGATAGTCTGATGGGAAATGATAGATGATGGATTTTTGGCAGTAGAGGTGGACTCCTTTGATTTGATGTAACTGAGGGCGGCCCACAAGTACTTCAGATGCCATCAGGCATAGTCATCATCTTCTCCTTCTCTATTTTCCTCTGTTATTCTCTATCTTTTCTATTTTTCTTCTCACTGTTGTGGCGGCCATTGCTCCGGCTGTGGCCCTTTGGATTCTTTAGACCTTTACAGCCTGATTCATCAATCTCCCGTTTTGCGAGGCCCTAATAGCGAATTATAGCGATTCGCTATTAAGGACTCGCAAAACGGGATTCATGTAGGATTAGCAAAATTTATTGCGATTCCTACTGATTCCTTATTTGCGATTAGCAAATTGCTAATCGCAAATAAGGAAAAACTCCCCATTCATTCCTATGGGCCAAAAGGCCCTTAGGAATGAATGGGGAGTATTCCTTATTTGCGATTAGCAATTTGCTAATCGCAAATGAGATTGAGATTTGAAGGGTGCCAGGGGTGTCCAAAGGACATCCTGTAGCACCCCTCAAATGCACAAATTTAACAGGTGTTGCGCACACACATGTCCAGATGACATGTGTGTGTGTAACATGCAAAAGAAAAAAATGCACTAAAGTGCTTTTTACTCTTTTTTCGCAATTTACCACGAAGTCAGATTTCGTGGTAAATTGCGACCAAATATTGCGAATTCGCAATTTCAAATTGGGTGATGAATTGGATTTAAGGAATCTCTATTAGAGATTCCTTAAATCCAATTCCTCGCAAATATGCGATTTCGGTAATAGCGATTTTTGCATTTGGGATGATGAATCCCAAATGCAAAAATCGCACTCGCAAACGGCCAGATTCTCAGAATCTGGCCATTTGCGAGCGCAATTCATGTTGATGAATATGGCTGTTAGTGGACTTGCTCCCTTCACTGCGCAGATGCGCCTGGTAGCTGCTGCTGCCCCTGTTGCTGCTGTTGTTCCGCTGGTCAGGAGTTCAATGCCCTCCTCCACCTGCAGGCTCCTGCCTGCACCTTATCCCTGGTGGTCTAGTGGCAGAGAATCACTGCTCTGCTGCTAGGGCTGCCACTATGTCTCTCTTTTCTGCTTTTTCTGTTGTGCCTTTATTTCTGCTTTTTTTCTTGCCTTAATTCTGTTTCTGCCTTTATTCAGTTTATTGTTTTCCTCTGCTTTTCCCCCTTTTTGCCCCTGCTGCTGCAAATCCCTGTGGCTCACCCCCCTTCAGTGACCCTTCCAGCTCCTGCATTTTTCGCCTCCCAGCTGTCCAGCCCCCCCCCCACAGCACTACTTAATGGCGGCTGCTGCACGGTGAAAGTGCACTCCACTGACTTTTAGTGGACTTGCTGACCTTCACAGCGCAGCTCTGCCTCGTAGCTGCTGCTGCCACCATTACTGCTGCTGATCTGCAGATCAGGAATTTGAGCCCCTCTTCCACCTGCAGGCTCCTGCCCTCGCCTCATCCCTGGTGGTGTAGTGGCAAAGCTTCACTGCTCTGCTGCTAAGGCTGGCCATCTGTTTCTCTTTTCTGCTTTTTCTGTTATGCCTTTATTTTTGCTCTTTTTTTCTTGCTTTATTCTATTTCTCCCTTTATTCTGCTTTCTGTTTTGCCCCTGTGATCCCCATGGCCCGCACCCCTCCCGTGACCCTTTCGCGTTTCCCGCCTCCCAGCTGTGCAGCCCCCCCAGCACTATTTAATGGTAGCCATGCACAATGGGTTTGCAAGTGGGCACGCTACTGGTGCGCAAAAGGCAAGCCCACTTGCGCCCGTTCGCGCATGGACCACGCCCAGTGTCAGGGACCCTGGTTCTCGGACCTTTCACTGCTACTACGTCAGCACCCTCCTCACCCACAACTCAGGACGCCATGCTGCCTGTCCCCTCCCATTGCGGAAGGAGACCCATGGACCCTTCACCTGCCGGAACTGCAACCACACCTTCACTCACGTCAATACAACTGCCCCTCTCACCACCCAGCTGACCAACAGCGCTCCCAAATGGCTCAACTGCATACTCCTCAACGTGCGATCCCTCCACAAACAAGCCACAGAAATCTGGGACCTCCGCGACGCCGCCTCTGCCGCCATCGCCTTCGTCATGAAACCTGGACCAACCCCTGTTCTAGACCATACATCGCCATCCCTGACAGCTACAAAATCACCCGCAAAGAGTGCACCGACCGACCAACCAGGAGGAGGCAATGCCATCGTCCACAAGAACACCCTCCAACTGACCACACACTCAAACGACCAATGACAACCATGGAACACCTCCACTTCCAGATCCAGACCAACTCCAACACCACCCTCTGCAGCACCCTCGTTTACAGGCCCCTAGTCCCTGCCCACCATTTACAGATACCATTGTATACCTCATCATACCCCAGGCTCTCGCATCCACCAATTACATCCTATTTGACACCGTGCTGCACTCAACGCTGCTGTCTCGCCTGATGGAGATGGGGGTGACAGGGTCAGCGCTTGCCTGGCTACAATCCTTCTTAGCCAACAGAAGCTTTCAGCTGCACTGTCCACCCTTCAGATCTTCCCTACGAAAGGTAAGCCATGGGGTTCCTCAGGGCTCAAGTTAGAGCCCTACCTTGTTTAATATCTATATGGAACCCCTGGCTCGCGTGGTGGAGGCATTTGGGGTGGACATTCTTAGCTACGCTGACGACACACAACTGGTGTTTAAGTTCACACCTGACCACAGTGAAGACGCTATTAATTTCTCGAACTGTATGTCAGCGGTGGCGGTATGGATGAACAACAACTGCCTGCGCCTTAATGGCGAAAAAACTGAATTACTGGTGGTCGGGAGAGCGACATCAGCATGGTCTCGGCTATGGTGGCCTAACCAACTAGGGAGCCCCCCATTCCG
The DNA here is from genome assembly GCF_964263255.1 of Lissotriton vulgaris. Classification (NCBI taxonomy): domain Eukaryota; kingdom Metazoa; phylum Chordata; class Amphibia; order Caudata; family Salamandridae; genus Lissotriton; species Lissotriton vulgaris. Next base: position 1,802,041,990 of record NC_141693.1, read on the forward strand.
GTGGAGTCAGTAAGAAACCTCGGCGTAATGCTGGACTCCGACCTTTCGTATAAGACCCATGTTAACAAGGTCACGGGGAGGTGTTTTGGCGTACTCAGAGTTCTCCGTAAGTTTTTAGATCTTCTCCCCACCGGAGCTAGGAAAACTATTGTCCATGCCCTGGTGACTCCACACCTTGATTATGGAAATGCCCTGTTGATAGGGCTAAGTCAAAAAGCCCTTCACCAACTGCAATACGTGCAGAATGCTGCCGCACGTCTTGTGCTTGGGCTCCCGCGCAGATCCTCGGGGAAGTCCGCCCTGGCTAAGCTCCATTGGCTTCCTATTAGCGAGCGAATCAAATTTAAAGCCCTCTGCTATGCCCATCGTATCGCCCAGGACAAAGGCCCGGACTATTTAAAGAACCTCCTTATCACACATAGCCCTATTCGGAGTTTAAGATCCTCCGGCGTGATGCTGTTTAAAACTCCCCGCATCCTCAGGGCCAGAATGGGCGGTCGTTCATTTAGGTACTTAGCCTCCAAACAGTGAAATGCACTCCCCCTTCATCTTAGGATGGAGCCGTCTGAAATAAGATTCCGGGGAAAATTAAAAACATTCATGTTTCCCACTTTGTAAGCCCCCTTGGCTTGGTAACATCTGCCCTTGAAAATTTATCAGCAGTTAGCGCGGGGACACACTGTTCTCTGTGTAGCCAGGCGCTTTACAAATGATTTATTATTATTATTATTACTATTATTATTCTGAGACCTTTAGTTCTACCTAAACAACCCAAGTGAACAAAACACCGTCTCCCTACTGGAGGACCTCCCCAACATCAGACTCAAGCAGCTAGTCACTGCACCATCCCAAACAGTCAGACACACGCTCAATCTTGTTTTCTCTGCCAGCGAGAACATCACCTACAGCCACAGCACCAAACTCCTCTGGACTGACCACCACTGTGTGCATCTCGCCTTCACCATGCCAACTGTACACCACCGTCCTCATCGCCCCCCTGTCGCAGCTGGACCAGGTCCACAAAAGAGCTTTTTGCCAACTTCCTCAGCACAACCATTCTGCCAAAACCAACAGATGCCAACACCGCAGCGTGCAACCTTCACGGATGGAAGACACCAGGCAAGCAACACTCCATGAAAGCCAAATGGTTAATTCCTGCCCTCCATGAGTACACACGCACTTGCAGAAGACTCGAGAAGAGACGGAGGAACAACAATACCTCGGAAACCAACGCAAGCTTAAAATCCGCCATCAAAGTACACCACCTCCTCCTCAAAACAACAAATACAATGGCATTCCAAGACAGAATCAATGCCAACACACACAACAAAAATGAACTGTTCTCCATTGTCAAGGAGTTTGTCAGGCCCAATAGCGAGACCACAGAAATCCACCCTCCCAAGACCTCTGCAACAAACTCGGCACCTTCTTCTACCACAAGATCAGGGAGATCTATGACAGCTTCAATACCCAAAACCTTGCCACTACGCCCACCACCACCACATGCAACCATGCCACACCCCAACAGATCGTGCTCAAATGGACTCCGCTCACCACAGACAACACATTCCAGACCATGAAGAGCATCCACTCAGGAGCCCCATCAGATCCTTGCCCGTACCGCATCTTCCATAGAGCAGCTGCCTCCATTGCCCCCCAGCTTCGCTGCACCATCAACTGTCAATCAAAACTGCCACCTTCTCAGATGACTAGAAACATGCTGAGATCAACACCCTGCTGAAGAACAAGCCGTCTGCCGACCCGACAGACCTCAAGAACTTCAGACCCATCTCCCTCCTCCCCTTCTCAGCCAAGCTCATTGAGAAGGCCATCAACGGCACAGTCTCCATAATAAATCGAAGAGAACCACGTCCTTGACACCTCCCAATCTGGTGCTGGGGTTCACCGTGACCACACTCCTCACCACCACCGACGACATCTGCCCCCTCCTCAACTGGGGCGAAACCACAGCCCGCATCCTACTGGACCTCTCGTCCGCTTTCTACACCATCTCCCACTGCACCCTAATCAAAAGACTGCACGATGCTGGAATCTGTGACAAAATATTTAACAACAAGGGGTGGTGATGGACAGAGTTTCTGAATTAAGCAGAATACTCTCACCCAGTCAAGAGATCAGGGCTAGATCCAACACCGTTTTTTAGCTCACTGCACCATCCCAGCTCAGAACCTGACTATATGCAAATTAGTCTGTTCCTGTCCCAGTGCATGATGGGAACAGGGCAAACCAAACTACCAAGCCAATTCTTACACTGGGAAGGAAACAAGCTTCCAGGGACCGGTTTCTGGCATTTCAGCCGCCGTCGGCCCGGCTTGCTTGAATCCTGATGGTGCAATGAGCAAGGGACTCACATCTGAGTATACCCTTCCACGCTTATGGTGGACAAAATATTTAACAACAAGGGGTGGTGATGGACAGAGTTTCTGAATTAAGCAGAATACTCTCACCCAGTCAAGAGATCAGGGCTAGATCCAACACCGTTTTTTAGCTCACTGCACCATCCCAGCTCAGAACCTGACTATATGCAAATTAGTCTGTTCCTGTCCCAGTGCATGATGGGAACAGGGCAAACCAAACTACCAAGCCAATTCTTACACTGGTAAGGAAACAAGCTTCCGGGGACCGGTTTCTGGCATTTCAGCCGTCGTCGGCCCGGCTTGCTTGAATCCTGATGGTGCAATGAGCAAGGGACTCACATCTGAGTATACCCTTCCACGCTTATGGTGGACAAAATATTTAACAACAAGGGGTGGTGATGGACAGAGTTTATGAATTAAGCAGAATACTCTCACCCAGTCAAGAGATCAGGGCTAGATCCAACACCGTTTTTTAGCTCACTGCACCATCCCAGCTCAGAACCTGACTATATGCAAATTAGTCTGTTCCTGTCCCAGTGCATGATGGGAACAGGGCAAACCAAACTACCAAGCCAATTCTTACACTGGGAAGGAAACAAGCTTCCGGGGACCGGTTTCCGGCATTTCAGCCGTCGTCGGCCCGGCTTGCTTGAATCCTGATGGTGCAATGAGCAAGGGACTCACATCTGAGTATACCCTTTCACGCTTATGGTGGACAAAATATTTAACAACAAGGGGTGGTGATGGACAGAGTTTCTGAATTAAGCAGAATACTCTCACCCAGTCAAGAGATCAGGGCTAGATCCAACACCGTTTTTTAGCTCACTGCACCATCCCAGCTCAGAACCTGACTATATGCAAATTAGTCTGTTCCTGTCCCAGTGCATGATGGGAACAGGGCAAACCAAACTACCAAGCCAATTCTTACACTGGGAAGGAAACAAGCTTCCGGGGACCGGTTTCTGGCATTTCAGCCGTCGTCGGCCCGGCTTGCTTGAATCCTGATGGTGCAATGAGCAAGGGACTCACATCTGAGTATACCCTTCCACGCTTATGGTGGACAAAATATTTAACAACAAGGGGTGGTGATGGACAGAGTTTCTGAATTAAGCAGAATACTCTCACCCAGTCAAGAGATCAGGGCTAGATCCAACATCGTTTTTTAGCTCACTGCACCATCCCAGCTCAGAACCTGACTATATGCAAATTAGTCTGTTCCTGTCCCAGTGCATGATGGGAACAGGGCAAACCAAACTACCAAGCCAATTCTTACACTGGGAAGGAAACAAGCTTCCGGGGACCGGTTTCTGGCATTTCAGCCGTCGTCGGCCCGGCTTGCTTGAATCCTGATGGTGCAATGAGCAAGGGACTCACATCTGAGTATACCCTTCCACGCTTATGGTGGACAAAATAACAACAAGGGGTGGTGATGGACAGAGTTTCTGAATTAAGCACTATAGGTGTGGCAGGGTATACTCAGACATGAGTCCCTTTCTCACTGCACTATCAGGATTCAAGCAAGCCGGGCCGAAGACGGCTGAAATGCCAGAAACCGGTCCCCGGTAGCTTGTCTCCTTTCTGATGAAGAATTGGCTTGGTAGTTTAGTCTGCCCTGTTCCCATGATGCACTGGGCCAGGGACAGACTGATTTGCATATAGCCAGGTTCTGAGCTGGGATGGTGCAGTGAGATAAATAACGGTGATGGATTAAGCCCTGATCTTTGGACTGGTTAAGAGTGGTCTGCTTAATTCAGACACTCTGTTCATCACCACCCCCTTTTCTGAATCGTTTTTGGCCACTATAGGTGTGGCAGGGTATACTCAGACATGAGTCCCTTTCTCACTGCACCATCAGGATTCAAGCAAGCCGGGCCGAAGACGGCTGAAATGCCAGAAACCGGTCCCCGGTAGCTTGTCTCCTTTCTGGTGAAGAATTGGCTTGGTAGTTTAGTCTGCCCTGTTCCCATGATGCACTGGGCCAGGGACAGACTGATTTGCATATAGCCAGGTTCTGAGTTGGGATGGTGCAGTGAGATAAATAACGGTGATGGATCAAGCCCTGATTTTTGGACTGGGTAAGAGTGGTCTGCTTAATTCAGACACTCTGTTCATGACCATCCCGTTTTCTGAATCTGTGACAAGGCACTGGACTGGATCCACTCCTTCCTTACTGGCCAAACACAGGAGTCAGACTACCCCGTTTCTCTCAGAAGCTAACATCACAAGAGAGCACAGCGATATACTAGCGGTCTTTAAGGAATCCTGTTCTACCTTATATCATGACTATTGCTCTGCCCCTCTCAAAGCTGTTGAGATGTATCTTAACTCTGTAAAATAGAATCAATTAATGGGTGGCCAGCAAAACATCCTCAATGTGACAATTACTCAAGCAGAGATAGAGAAAGCTACTGAGCAACTTGCAGCTGACAAGGCCACTGGCACAGACTTTTTACCCTGTGAGTTCACAAGTTTTTTTTTGGTTCATTAGTCCTGGTCATGATGGGCTTGTTTAATTCTCTAGCCCTGTCAGGCTTCTTGTGCAGCCCTCATTGTCCTATTTTGTTGCTTAGTTTGGGCACAAATACTTAGACTAGGATACTTGCTAATCATTACTAATTTAGTGAATCCCACTGAGCATGTATACATTTCAGCGTGTGACACTTCTTCACATATTGATATGGTAGCTAAGGGACTTGTGCAGCCTGCCGTGATGATCCTTTTATATGCAGAGAAAGCGTTCGACTGGGTCTCCTGGTGGTTCCTCTGGTCAGTCATGAATGCTATTGTTCTAAGTAATGGGTTTCTCCGCCGCACCAAGGCTCTTTATGCAACCTTAATGGCACAAGTCATACATATGGGTTGATCATCCGATCCCATTTATATAAGCAGGGGTATGAGGCAGGGTTGTTTGCCCTCTATCTAGATCCTTTAACCCAGGTCATGCAGCTTAGCAGTAGTATTCAGTCACTGAATCTGCATACATTTGAAGTTAAGCTACTAGCGTATGCAGATGACATCGCTATAATAACCTAATACCCTGTAACCAATTGACAATTGGTGACCATTGAGAAAGTGGTAACAGACTTCGGACCAGTCTCTGGTTACAAATTAAGTATTGATAAAACAGAGCGCACATGATGATCGCCATGTTCCCTCCATCTTATAATTGAGGGGTGAGAGCTCCCTTGGTATATTTAGGATATGGGATATACTGCATCTGGGCCTTATTGACAGATGCAATGTGATTAAAATTTCACTGCACTTACTTTACTTATTTATATCTATTCCTTTTTTGCCCAAATTAATTTTTTTAAGGGTGTAATCAAGTTGGCAGAGATTCATCTGGCAATATCAAAAAACCAAGATGTGCCGTTCGATTACTACAGCTTCCATGCCATCATAATGGAATTTCACTTCCCTCCCTCTGGCTTTATTTTATTGTTTCTTACATTTACAGAATCTCTGAAGTTGCCAGGGTTTGCCCATGGGAACCTGGTAGTTTACTTCCCGATTATAAGAATTTTGAACATCATGGCTTACCTACAAAAGGCTTGGTCGACAGGCATAATTTAAACACACGCGCTTTAAGACCTTACAGTTTTATCACAGGGTCTGGCAGCCAAGTTTTAATCTCTACACTTCACTTTGTTATAACACTAATGTCACTTCTTTTGTCAGTGACAGCTACTGCCATTGTTGGAGAGCACTTGGTTTACATGTACTAGGCAAGTTTATTCAGATGGAATACTGGGGTTATTTACTGACCTATCCAATGAATTTGGAATGTCTACAAAGAATTATTTAGATATCTGCAGTTGCGAATTTCTTTTGAGGCAGCTTCTGACTAATGAGGTCATGTGTGTGATAACAAGGTTTTGGCTAAACGTGTTAGCCTACCTCACTGTGGTACCATAAGTATCTGTTACAAAATCTTTACGAGCAATAATGACCCTGTACCTAATACTGAGTATTTGGCTGGCAAATGGGATCGTGGTTTTGGCCTTGATGTATCCATGCCTGAGATTACTCTTGAGTATTTTTACTATCATTGGATGTGTCCATGTCTCCCAGTTAAAGGCTCATTCAAAATAAAATATTGTACGATCTGTGTTAAACACCTTTATAGGCTGCAAAGATGGGGCCTTAGGGCCACTTCAAACTGCTTTTGCTGTCAATCTCATGGTGCAGATAACAATCATAGTTTTTGCCTCTTGTCCTAATTTGACACCCTAGTGGCAAAGGTCAACTCAGAATTCGGGATGAAGCTCAGGTCTTCTTGTCAGATCACTCTTCTACTATCCGGCCGTCTGTGTCATGGACAATACAATGTGGCTCATTTGGGTGTAGCATGCTATTGGTTACAAAGGGGAGCACCTTATATCAAGGCAAGGTGGCAGGAGCTTATTTACTTGTATGGCCTCAAAAAGTTGATTGTTAGTTGTAACCCAAGTCGCATAAGACCCTGCAAAATGTGTGTCCCCCCTTTAATGATTGGATGGCCCTTGTAATCCTGGCTGTGGAGACACAGTTTAGTTCTCTCTGCTGCGAATATGACATGTGATGTGTTTTATATTACCAGCTTTTTAAGTCCCGGTTAGACTGCGCATACACAATGTTCTGTTTAATCTGTGGGCTTCAACCTGCCCACAGACTTCCTATTTGCTTGCATCATCATCTGTATCATATTCTTTGTAACCATTTGTCCCTGGCTTGCATGATCATGCCTCTTCTCGTGTTTAGCCCTCCCCAATATCATGGACCAAGTACTTTAAACATCCACTGACCCCGTTTTTATGACCATTTTAGGACATTCATTTTTTCATTCTTTTTCAGCACTGTACACAGGGCTCATGCTTTTACCAGCTCTGTCTCCTCCCACCCGCACTCATGACCTGTCCACAGATCACCCCCTCTCCGTCACTGCTTTTTAGGTTTCGCCTAAGTGAAAGCTGCGCACTGCGCAGCTTTTCGCACAGGCGAAAACCTAATGAGAATAACTATGTGGCTTGGGAATCCACCCTCTGTTCCATTGGCTAGCTCCATAAATGGAGGCTAGCCATTGAAACAGAGATCTGTCCGTCATGGCTGGACCAGATTCGTGGGCGTTCTCGCGATTTCTTCCCTCTCCACCCTTTTCTGATCGTCTTCGCGGCCGTGGGCGGGGTTTATTTTTTTTTTGTCATCCAGGTTTGTTTTGACCATTCCGCGGCCGACCGCCGCTGGAGGAAGTCCAGGTGAATGCTTGTTTTTCCTTGCCTTCCCGCCCCCCTGCTGTCCGTGTGCCCGTGCTTCTTGTTTTTATTTGCGTTAAATTCATTTATGACTTGCTCGCAGAACCGTGTGTGTGTTTGTGCAAATTCTGGAGTACTGTTACATCAATCGAGACAGAGATTTATGAAAAGCGAAAGCTTGAGCACTGAAGTTAGAACTGTGTATAAATTGCTTATTCCTCGATGTAGAAAGGGTTTATTCCTATTCCTCGACCTTTTCTAAAGTTCACACATAGACCTTTCCAAAGAGCACTGCACTCTATAGAGATTCGCGTACCTTTAGGCTGGCAGTGTGTGCATGTAGTATTTACTCCCTGTTTGGGTGCAGACTTGCGGGAGCTCTCTCTATACGTAGCCGTATCTGGTATGAAACCTTGTACTACCCCGCCGGTCCGCGGGAGGGCACTGCAGCAGTCCTGTCTGGCGGGCGGTCCTTTCTCTACACATGTTTTGTCTGTGCCTGGTCAGACTCCTGGTGTTCATGCAGCCGCCGCCGCTGTCAGTGTACTTAGCTCCAGCACGAGGAGCAGCTGCGGCCTTTCCGGTCCCCGGAACCGGCGGGAGCTGTCAGAAGAGCCTGCGATGGCGGAGGCCGGGGGCGGGAAGGAGGAAGAAGCCGGAAAGGAGGACGGGGCCGGAGCTGATTTGGGAGGCGAAGGAACTGGGAGCACCGATAATTTAGAGCTCGAGTCCCAGGTTCCCGGCTGGAGCCAGAGCCAGTTTCGACCTTACCCGTTCCAGACCCGGCCCATTCCGAGGCTGCGGCACGGAGACCCGCTGGCCGAGAGCCTCATCAACTGCAAGGTGAGAGCATGGCATAGCGGGCCTGGATAGGGTCTGGACATGGAAGTGTAGGGAGAAAAAGAAGATTCGACAGTCAGGACGGGAGGAAATTCAGAGCTTGCCCTAAGCTCCAGAGAGATGCACGAACATTGGAAGAGTGCTGGATAAAGTTACATAGGGACTGTGGATTGATGGTTAAGGCACGCACACCGGTGTAAAATGCAGGGTCAGGGATCCAGGTGGTGAGGGGAGACTGAGCTCGGGCAGCAAGGCAGTGCACCTGCTAAGGCAGGGAATCTTTACACTCTAGGTTGCGAGCAGGACTATGGTTCCAAGTGCAAGAGAGAGTGCTGGCAGCAGGGCTGTGGCAGCCAAGACAGCTCTGTGAGTGAGGGAGACACAAGGGAACCCATTGTGGAGGAGTGTGGCTCACTGATTAGAGCGGCAGACCCTGATGCAGAGGTCTGGCCCGGGACCAGGGTTCAATTCCCGACGCGGCGGGGTCCTGAGCCCAATAATGTCCACGGACTCGATAATTCTCGCCTCGGTGCCTACTCTAATCATGGGGTCCCACGCTGCAACTCTGGGCAATAGCTTGCTTAATCTCCACTACGGCGGCCCACCTGCTGCGGGAGGCCTGGCTTTCACCTTGGGGATGCCCAGTAGGGGTTATCTCACAGGGAAAAAGCCAGGATGGGTTCCCAAGGCATGCGCCTTGATGCCTTCGGGTGATATGTGTGCTATATAAGTTGCAATACATTTACATTTACATTGCGAATAGCTACAAGTAGCATGAAAGGGTGTGTATTTATTAAAACATCCCGCACAGCAATGTTATGTCTATCACATGCAGGAGCGGGAAGAGACAGCGCACAATCTCTTTCGATAGCTGGATAAGATTGTTCCTAAAATGTAGTAAATACTAATTTACAAGAAACTGGTCACATATATTGTCGTGGTCATTCCTACAGATTGAGAGCAAGAAGGCTATTTCCAGGGCCACTGGAATAATGCAGCAAGGGAGGACCAAATTATGCTGCAAGAAAATGCAAAGTATGTGACCAATGAGGTACATTTTGTGATAGTTTCAGTTCAGTATTATTGTTATTTTTAAACATGTTCACAACACTGTTCAAAAGTTTTACTTTATCAGTACTAGTTTACCACCAAAATACAGCAATATGCCACTGAAAGTTGAACAGTCAACTTTTAAGGAGTGCCTTCCTCTGCACAGCAAAAAGCATCTCCCCAGAGTCATTTTCAAAAGAATCTTACCCTGTACTCAATAGTAAAAGGTTTCAGCATATGTAGGCTGCGGATATAACCTGTAATGGCCTGCCACCAGCTCGCTAGGAGTACTACAGATGTGATTAGTTCAAGAAAGACGCTCTAAAGCCTGCAGTCCTTCCCCTGTTTCTATAACACGAGGTCTCTCAGAGGGACGGACTTTGGCCGAGCTGACAGTGGAGCACTTTCCTTCGGTTATCAGCTGCTCTTGACTACAGTGGCGCACGCTTGTTAGGTGTTCTCGCCTGCCCACCGTCACCGCTGTCTGCATTTCCCTACCAATGTTTCACAGAGACCCTGAAATACGTACATCGGATGCCAATCAGGGGCTTCGAGTCCCTACACTATATATCTGGCTGTCGATCGAGGGCAGATAGTGAGATCGTTGTGCACTCACTGACAGTCCGGGACTGTGAGCCTGAACACTCTACACTGATTGCCAGACAAGACTGTGACCGGCCCCGCACAATGGCTGTCATTCATTGGCTAACAGACCTCGCTGCAATCCAGAGACTGACGTGGTGGCACAGCATTATGAACACTAAACCAAGTTAGATCCCGCCACGTGTAGTAGCAAAAGAAAGTCAGGCTCTCAACCCCCATTGGCTCCAGGTCGGTTGGCTTACCTCCAACATCCCCTACTCTGTTGGGTCATTGGAGGAAGTTTTACACCATCTGAATACATTTTAATCTTGTCAGCGAAAGCTTGCAGTCCACCAACTCAAAATTGGGTTGGCAGACATTTGGTTTTGTGGACAGGGTATTGGGTCGCTGTTGCAATGGAGTACTTGTGCTTTCTTCGACCCTCTCCTTTGCCTTAGTTTTCAGAACAATCATAAAACAACCCCATTAAGAATTCAGATCACACATGCAAATGTAATTGAAGTTCCCTAAATTTAGAAGCACAGAGAGGATTTGCAAAAAGATTGAAGTCTAGATCTTCTATGTCTTATGTTTTTAGGAGCAGGGATGTTGGTTCTGGAGTGGACACTTTATTGATTGCTCGCAATGTGGGAAGGGAAGCATGCTTTAGATGGAGTTGCAACCAATAGGCATGTAAACATGTGTGCATGCCTACTCAGCTAGTACTGAGTCCCATGGAACTCCTCTACCTATATACAAGCCTGCTGTTGTGTATTTAGTAGGGCATACTTGAATATTTTTGCGGGGTAGGTTGCTGTGTTTGTGTTTTTTTTTTTGCAATTTCATATAGCGCAAACTCGACCCCAGTGCTTCACACGAGCACCATTTACATTACACAAGGTCACATTCATTTTATAGGACGATATTACTTGATTTGCCCAGAATCATAGGCTGTTGATCCGACAACAAGACTCGAACTTGACTCCCCATTTCCATGATCAGCAGCTCTGGCTGTAGTGCCACATCCTTCTTTATTTTATATTGTGTGGAGGACGTTTGCATGTTGTACTGGCTTTACCTTGTTGTGTGTTGTGGAGCATGCTGCTGTGTTGTTGTACATTTAGAATAGGTTGAAAATCACTTTGTGCGTTTTGTGGGGTCTCCTGCACACTTTGTGCATTTTGCATAAGGTACTGCAGTGCATTTTGTATCTTGTGATGCCGGAAGTTGAGTGTATGTTATGCCTTGTGAAGTGGGTGACTTCTGTGTATCTGTGTGCCTTGTGAGACAGGCATTGTGAGACTTCGACCTTCATTGAGGTTGGCAATGTAAATAACAATGCCATATTTTTATAAGTAAAAAAAAAAAGAAATGTCATGAGCAATGCCAATAGCTCTAACTTTTCCAAAGGCGAAACCATTGCATTGTAAATGCTTGTTTGTTGCTGCTTTCTGTTTCCCCCACCTCCTCCCTCCTGTATCTGTTTGCTCCCTTGCGCATCCCGGTACGTGCCCCATCCACAAATCACCCCCTCTCATAACACCGTCACTGCTTTAATCCCCCATTGTAGTCTATTTTGTTCTAATGAATTGTGCTGTTCTGCCTTTTAATGTCCTTTTAGTGTATAGCTGACGTGCTGATTGGGGCATGTCTGCATGGCTGCTATTACTTGGCACAAGTGTAGTCTCTTTGTATTTCCACGCATGTGGGTATTGGGTATGTATGCATGCTCACACCATGATGTCGTTAGGCAATGGTTTTTAAAGCTGGAAAATCAGACCTCAAGTGAATCAGGTATGCATTATCGCAGGGCATGCCAGACCTTCTGTGTCTTTTGCTGTAATTGCATAGCCACGTTTCCCCTGTGCGAAATGGTTGAAGAGTTCGAGTCTCACCTTATTGCTTCTCATTTCATAGGCTGAGACTCTATTTCTTCAAATTTTTTCCCCATCAAGAAACTTTCTTACTTTTTTCTAATTCACCGGTGAAGTGTTTTGGTGCGCCATTGTTGCTTAACTTGAATTCTCTTCAAAGGAACCATGCATAGTCTTGATATGATCAAGGTCTGCCTGCCCTTCAGTGTCTGCAAATGTAGACTGTTGGACTTGGCCCTCTTGGCAGAGTCATCCCTGAACTTTTTGCCTTCCTCCAATATTCTCTCTGAACTGTTTTTGTTGGTTTAATGACTCTGGGCACTTTACCACTGCTGACCAGTGCTAAAGTGCATATGCTCTCCCTACTATAAAGTGTACCTGTTATTGGTTTCCATGATTGGCTCATTTGATTTACTGTCAGTCCCCAGTAAAGTGCACCAGGAGTGCCAGGGCTTGTAAATACAAATGCTGCTAGTGGGCCTGCAGCGCTGGTTGCGCCACCCACAGAAGTAGCCTTTTAAAATGTATCTAAGGTCTGCCATCGCAGAACCTGCGTGCAGTCTGGTACTGTCATGCTGGCTGGGCAAGTGCACACACTTGCCAGCCTCTAAACCTTCCCTTTTACTTCATGTGAGTCACCCCTATGGTAGGCCCTAGGGCAGGGTGCATTGTAAGCATAAGGTAGGACAAGCCCTGATGTGTGTGGCATGTCCTAATAGTGAATTACAGCCATTTTCGTTTTTCACTTTTGTAAGGCTACCTGTTCTCATAGGCCAGAATGGGCTGCTGGAATTATTAAACTCTATAATCCCAGCAGGCTCAGGGAACATGGTAGAAATCAAGTTTAGTATGACTGAACTCAGAACAATAAAGTACTTCTTTTAGTAAAGTTTATTTTAATATCCTCTGTTTGCAAATGCCACTTTTAGAAAGTTAGCATTTGCTTGCCTGACCATTTCAGCCCGCCTCTGCTAGGATGTGTATCTGCTGTCTGGTTTCTGTGAGTGACAGGACTGGGGAATTCCAGGGGACAGTCTGAGCTGCCAGGTGGTGAATAGAGGGATTACCCCCAGGATGGGTGGAAGGAGTGCCCCTTGACTCTGAATAGGGCTGTGCTCTGCCACCACAATGCTGGCTCCTCCTCCTGCGGAGCGTCTGACGTCCCTGCCCTGCATCCTAAAAGAAGAAGGCAGCTTCCTGTAAACAAAGTGCTCCAAAACTGGGCTGAACCAGGCTCAGGGCCCGTGGCCTGCAAAGACAAAGGAAACTCTGCATAAAAGTAGGAGCCCTGCTCCTGAACATTAGATCTTGTTTTACCACGACGAACCTCTGTCCAACTAGAAGGACCAAGAAGAAACTGAAGGAGGAAAGACTGTCCCTGATCCAAGGGACTGGCCTGCAGTGGTGCCTTGCTGAGGAAGGAGAGGAAAAGACCAGAAAGGACTTTGCTTCATTGTGCTTGAAACTATCTCTAAGGGCTTGGTCTGAGCTTGCCCCCTGAACTGAACCCCAGGACCAGTGGGTTCATTGTGCCTTCGCTCGTCTTTCGACCGTGCCGTGTGCTTCCTTCCAGCCGGAGATGAGTTCTGTGCCCCCTCCTAGGGCTGTGGCACTCGGGAGTCTGGCCGCCCCTGTCCGCTGAGAGCCCCGCTCCTACAGAGTCGCTCTCTCCCCGTTGGGCTGGGCTGCCTGCTCCTCTGCCACCCCGCCTGTTACTGGGGCACGTGGTGTGCTCCCTAGCCCTTCCTTACGGAATTCTGTTTGGAGCGCAATCCTGCGCCTCGGACGACTTACCGTACGTTGTATCGTACCCAGCCGCCCCACCTTGCCCTCTGCCCCCTGAAAGAGGCTGCGCCGCACAAAGAAGAGACCCCCAGTACGGTCCGTACTGGAGGCCCTGTGCCGCGCCTGCCTACTGGAACCCGCCAGCCGTCGAAGATCCCAAGGTATGCTTTTCCGCCGGTGCGTACTAGCTGAGAGCGACTCGAGTGGACCCAGACGCCGAACCTAGGACATCTGCAAATCAAGGTATGGTCCTGCACTCACTCGACAGCGAGTCTACAACGGACTTAGGGTCCGCACCGTTCTGTTTTCCCCATACGCACTGTACAGCTCGACCTTCCCAGCCCTGTACGCTTCGTACGCGAGGCGCGTATCATTCAAAAGCCTTAGTTTACGCTAGTGAAGTACGTCTCGCACCAAGCGCCGCGCCTCGGACTAACGTGTCCGCGAGGCGCGTGAGGGTTGGCAAGGCTGTGTTGTAAACAACGCGTACAGCGTACAAGAGCACTACGAAGCGCCAGAAGTGAGAAACACTGCCAGATCAGAACTTGTACTTTAGAGAGTGTGGAAGCAACGTAAACCGCCTTTAAGAACTTTAAAAAACACTTGGCTATTTAAAATCTTGTGGCCTCATTCATAAAACGTTATATTGGTCTTGTGATAGTAACTGCAAACTTCCCTATATTTTTACTTAAAGCCTACGTATTTTTTATACAAACCTTATGCCTGGTGTCCATTTGTGGGGGTCATTGGGTTTGCTGTATGTGGTCATAAATGCGTAACTAACTTAGTGCCCTGAGGATTAGCCTAGACTGCTTGCGCCATGCAACCTAAAGGGTGAGCCGGGGTTATTCTTCTTTTTTTTTAAATCTTTTTATTAACTGCATAGAAATAAAGACAGTGGTTTACATCACAGTTGCAGCATTTTTACGCATCTTTGTACCAGACAAGACCGAGGCATAGCATATGAAATCACAGATACAAGCCTTACAATGAACAAAATGACATCATATATGCAACCTTTCAAGTGATTCGTCAACTCCGGCTGTCACTGGGGGTTCGCAGATATGGCTCCTGTACTCATTCCAGCTGGACCAAATACCAACCCGCTTCTGTGGGCAGCCCCTCGTCACGTAGACTGTCTTTTAATTTACCATGCACCAGTCCATGTCCATTTTCCATGGACCAATCCTTGGAGGCATACCAGCCCCCAGAATCTAGCTACATTACGCTTTGCAATCACAAGTGTAGCCCATGTTCGACCCCGTGTAGATAAATTAGTGGGTTCCCATATATTCAACAGGCATGCAGGGGTTATTCTTAAGGGATGGTTCCCTTGCCCTGACTAGAGGAGAGGGTCCCTGTTTGTCACAAGTGTACACCTGTGCCAACCAGAGACCCCCAATTCTAACATAGACCTTTTAATGTGGTTGCTGATGTATTTCCTCATGTTCACTACTGTAAATCAGCCTAACACTGTGATTCTTTCTGGGTTTCTTTTTTGCAGTTTTATAAAGCGGCAACACCACTGAAGGTATTGGAGTGCTTTACATTAGCACCAGTTACTTTTATTTTGTGCATTTTTATATCACACCAACACCACCCAAAGGTATTGGAGTGCTTTACATTAGCACCAGTTACTTTACACAAGGACACAATATTTTTTTTAGGCACTGCGAGATTAAGTGATTTGCCAAAAATCAAGGATGTCAAGCTGACATTGAAACTCAAACCCAGTTTACCAGCTCCATAGTTGGCAGCTCTGCCCCCTACACCACACCCTCTCCTGAAAGGAGGATATATAATCTCCCTAGTACCGACCACAGTTCCAGATTTTATGGTTACGGATAAATCACTTAGGGCCAGATGTACGAACACTCTGTATTGCGATTTCCTTATTGCGATATCTAGCGGCTCATAATTAGGAAATCGCTAAATGGAATGACCACACAGTTATGCATCCCAATAGAGACTCACAAATGATGCATGTCACAAACATGACAGCCATGATTAGCAATTTCCTAAATTGCAAATAGAATCGGTAACTGTGATTCCCAAATTGCGATTGCATTCACTGATATCACACGCCCCCCGCAGTACATAAAAGCACTTCCTGATTCAGGTGAATGACCCTCAAACCAGGAAGTACTCTCGCTGATCTGGCCCTACTCATAGCAAAGCGATCCATTACGATGATGTAGAAATCTACCCTTCTCCCAACAGTATTCTCTTGGCTTGGAGAGACGGCCTGATGGGTGGAGCAGAAACTGCAGTCATTAGACGGGAGGAATACCGGAGGTTGCGAAAAACACCTATTTCCGTGGAATGGGACCTGATGCTGGAGGCATTTAAGGCCATCGTTCCCTAAATCCCACCGCGCATAGTACAACGCGCCCCCTTCCCCAGGCATGAGGCAGTGATATTCTTCCCCATCCCCCTGCCTGATGCGGGGCCTGAGTGACATCTTTAAGTCAGAAATCCCAGTATGACGTAAATATGGGAACATCTCGGGTCCGAATCGTCTCAACCGGGAGTGGAGGGGGTCGAGAGGAGGGGGGGGGGGGTAGTTTAGAAATGTTTTTTTTATTTGATTTTGTCGGACAACATACAATTGAAACAGATGATGCAGTTGATCGATACTAAAATGTCTCTACCCCAAACAGGCAATTACCTTTACCTTTAATGTAAAATGAGGAGATAATTATGTACCTACGTTATAAAAGTTATGTACCAATTGCAGCGGCGCTTAAGCAAGGTGCAACCTTACATGAAATCAATAAAGTATGTTTAAAAAAAAACAGGAAATACTCATCATTGCCATATTGGGAAGTCTACAGGGAGGAGATGGTGCTGACTAATGCTGGTAGTTGTGCGCTTTGTGGCAAGGAGGGTACAACTTGTACCAAGTATGGAAAGCCTCGATGCTAATAAAAAAGGAGGTAGAAATCCTCACAGAGGAATGCTTCCTCAATCATGAGACGCTCTTTGGCAAGGCCTCTATGACAGTTCCTGAGGCCCAAAAAAGAAACTCTGGCTGGACATGGAGGCCTGAACCAATTGAGTTTGAGTAAGACAGCAGTCCGTGGATGCAATCCGCAAACGTTGGTATGACCTCAGCTCATGGACAATGGGAAAGGGGGCCACTTGCCTGGTGGAGAGTCGTGCCACATGACGAGGACCCTCCAGAGTATAACCACCCATAGCCATGAAAACGCGAGTGGAAGGCACCTTTGAGCCAGAGGCAGTTGGCGGATTTGGGCACACAGACACCTCAACCAACAGCAGGAAAAGGTCCAAGTAAATGTATCTTGTCCACTGTCCTTTAAAAAAAATGTAATATGTATTCAGATACATGTAGAGTTATCATTCACTGCAGCCGTACAAGTGCATTATAGGACATGTAGTACATTGACCATAGTGTATGTCTTAGATGCATTTTATTGTGCTGAAACAACAAATAAATGCCATGTTGATGCAAATCAAACACAAAAAATGAATTGTAAATTTCATCTGCATCATCATTGACGCTGAACAGCACACAGAAGGGGCTGAGTCAGAGGAAGGTGATGCCACTCATGTTGATGAGGAGGACAATCAAAATGGGACAGTCTGTTGATCCCTAAATTCACATGGGCATGCCATTAGTGCTGTATGTACACCGCAGCCTGCATCAAAAAAGGAGGTTGCTGGCAGACTACAGCCAAGCCCAGGCTAAGCTCCTGTAGTGATACCACATCAGCAGCGCCTTCTGGGACATGGTCACCCATGATGCAGGCCAAGATCTGTCTCATAACCAATCTAGTCCACAAGCAGTTGACAACACCTGGGTGTTTGGAGGCATTGAGAACTCTATGCTAAAGGTTCAACACCTGCAACAAAACAGATAAACATCATGAGCAGAAGGTTACAGACCATGCAACAACCAATGTCTTTTGGATTGGCCAATATGTCCAGACATTGGCAGAAAATTAAAAACAAATGGACAGGAGGATGGACAGCATGACAGCTGCAATTGAACGTTTTTGGGGCCCAATTATCATACAATGACACAGACCAAAAGTGCTGGGAGAGTCACTGTGCTACCAGAATTGACACTCTAAGCTATTCAATCAGCAGATTGGCACATCCCACAACAACCTTTGTAGAAGGACAGGTAATGTCCAAGTCGACATGGTATACAATTAACATATAGTATCCCAACTGGTATAGCTTGGAGACAATTAGTAAAGATATGTGTAAAACATTATCAAAAGGAAATAAGGAGCCTCTTTTGGTATTTCACTTAAGTGCACAGGGCATCATATTTATTGTAGGAGTAAGAAGGGAAGAGACACAAATAAAAAAGAATTGCAGTTATTGCAGCACTTCAAAGGGCAATTTAGCACAATCAAGGAAAACCCAATTTGTACTTGGTGCTCAGTGCGAGTGAGTGAGCGTCACAGTAGCAACACAAGTGACAATAATCAGCGACGGCGGCGCAGGTGACTGGTGATTGATATATACAGTGAATAAAAGACACACAAAAATGGTTCCTCATGTGTTTGAAATTGACTTTGAATCGGTAATGCAGGTATTGTTATAGGGACCATATAGTCTGGGGCGCCTAAGATCGCGCTGGACGGTCGACGGCGTTTCGATCCTTTTCAAGTCAGGATCAGAATCAGGACTTGGGTAAGGTGCAGTGCTGCAAGAGGGGGGCAAGGAAAGGGTGATAACCGGGGGGGACGGGAAGGGCAAAGAACAGGGCGAGGGTGGGCTGGCGGGGGAGGTGGAGTGCATCAGCAGGAAAGAATGGCTGCGGGGTGGAATGAAGCGGGTAAGAGCTTGATGTGATTAAGCCTGTGGTTTAAGAAGGGGTCAATGGAGTTTGCAGGCCGAAAAGGACTGTCGACATGGGGCACTTCAGTGGCGATGAAGCAAGGGGATTGTAACTTTTGTGTGACTTTTCACTCTTAAATGATGAATAGCCAAAAATAGGTAAATTTACTCAGCAGCAACCCCTTGCTGCAGTCAGTGTCTCATTCCAGCGCACTGCTGCCAGGGCTATTCCTGCCCTGTGTGGGTCAGTCCTAGTTAGCCTGCCTTGTCAGCCAGCTTCTGTTTATTTTTTATTTTATTCCTCTGCAATTCCAGTTGGTTTCCTTCCAGCCTTTGGCCATTCGGTGCAGTTTTTCCCATTTTTCTGCCAGCCGCTTCCCGCCACTCACTCCCCATTACCTACTTAATGGATGCCACACCACATCTGCCTCCATCCATGCTGGACCACGGCCAGTACCAGGAAACCTAGCCCTCCGGACACGCAAAGGTACCCCACCGCAGATCTCTGATCCCTGGACCCCCCATGCGGCAACAACTGCTGCCTCACATCTCCTCGTTCTACAGCAGGACTGTTCAATTGGCACCGCTGTCTTCACCTGCAACGTAGGACCTCCCCTTCACAGAAACCAGCGCCACTCCCACTCTGCCACCAACACCACCTGGAATAACTCTGAGGCCTTCAGAGCTATCTGCAAACATAACACCGAAGTCTGGGACACCATCTGCATGCTCGCCCTGACGCGAGCTTTATCACAGAGACCTGGTCCTCCCCCAACATCAACACATCAATGCCCATTGGCTACGAGATGACATAATGGGACAGCACCAACAAACATAGAGGAGGCATCACCATCATCCACAAAAAAACAATCTCCTGCACCACCACGAAGACGACACCATACTGATCATGCAACACCTGAATTTTGAACTCCTCACTGATGACAAAACAGCCATCAAAGGCACCCTCACCTACAGACCCTCTGGAGAATGCACTGGCCTCTACGATGCCATCACAGAATTCATCTTCCCACTGGCCATGGACTCCAGGCACTACATCTTCCTCGGAGACCTCAACTTCCACCTGGGCGACCCCATAGACACTAACTCTGCCAACCTCCTGGAATGAATGGACAACATTGGCCTCAACCAACTGGTCACAGATCCCACATAAAGGGCAGGACACACACTAGACTCTATAGTCATGTCCAGGAACAGAGTTAAATACAGCCATACCACTGAACTCACCTGGACCAAGCACTCCATTGTCCAGTTCACAATCACAGAGCACTTCGCACCACTCCCAACCCTTCCAGCACCTCCTTCTGCAGAGAACAAAGTGACCAGACCAAATGGATGATTGCCCTCAACACCATCCAGCCTGATTCCGCAACTAACATAGAACAGGCAGTCGAGAACGTCAACACCTGGATTACCAATGCCACCAATCTAGTCCCCCCTGTCAAACCAGCCAAAACTCGCAGATCCACAAAACTAACCACCTGGTTCACACCAGGACTCAGCACTATGAAACACAGCTGCAAACAACTGGAGAGAAGATGGCATATCAGCAGAGATGATACATATCGAGCCACCTTAAAGTCAGCCCTCAACGTGAATGTCTGACTAAATATCGAAATCCATAATATCGATGTACAAAAATATTGGAACAAATATATCGAAATCAAAAATATCGGCTTCCTATACTTAACTACATATATACACAAATATCGATTTTTTAATATCGATATACAAAAACATCGTTTACTGTGATATCGACTACATTAATATCGGAATACAAAAATATCGCTTTCTACAAAAAATAATGACATTAACTATAATATCGACTTCAAAAATATCGTGCACATAAATATCGGATTATAAACTATATCGACTTTTTATAAGCATCTGTTAACATAATTAATTAACGTTTTATATGTTTTCACATCAAAATAAACATACAATACTTTCATTAATACTATAGACACACTATTAATTCATCAAATATTTCCAATTGGTATAATTATATCACCTAGACATATAAAAATATTGTATGCTAGTTTGTATACTTTTAGAATTATTTTTCGTTTTTCACTTCTAATACAAAGTAATCACAACTGAAATTCAAATATACTAACTAACCAATCACAACCCTAATTTTTTAAATGAACCAATAGCTAACTAATTACTACTGACACTCCCCTATATAAGCAATGAGAATATAAGCACAAACTACTTGCCAAAAGTCACTGAAGGAGATTCATCTCTATCCGAATTGCTGCACAACAACTAGAAGAACCAGACTATCAACCTACTATTACATCTTCTAAGTAAGTAAATAAAATAGAAACTGCATTATTTGCTAATACTACTTACTTACCTGCTAAATACCCAGTGCCCCTTTGCTATTCATACTACTTAACATGCTAAATAATGATATAAAAATAATTTTTTAGATACTACCACTACTGAATATTCAACTCAAAATAACTGTGAACAAAGCATAGGAATACAGATTCTAAAAACTATGTAAGTAAATTCACATTGTTTCATTATGTGCACATAAATCTAAACACACAGAAATAATGACTTTTGCACACCATATTTCTAGTTTTCTGTAGATTCTACTACTGAAAACTGCACTACTACTGAACTAAGGACATCAGTACGATTTCTACAATACTTTTTACTAAGTAAGTAAATAAAATAGAAACTGCATTCTTTGCTACTACTACTTAATTACCTGCTAAATACCCAGTACCCCTTTTCTATTCATAGTACTTAACATGCTAAATAATTATATACAACTATTTTTTTTAAGATACTACGACTACTGAATATTCTACTCAAAATAACTATGAACAAAGCATAGGAATACAGATTCTAAAAACTATGTAAGTAATTTCACATTGTTTCATTATGTGCACATAAATCTAAACACACAGAAATAATCAGTTGTGCCCCACATATTTCTTTTTTTCTGTAGATTCTACTACTGAAAACTGCACTACTACTGAACTAAGGACATCGGTACTATTTCTACAATACTTTTTCCTAAGTAAGTACATAAAATAGAAACTGCATTATTTGCTACTACTACTTATTTACCTTCTAAATAGCCAGTACCCCTTTGCTATTCATACTACTTAACATGCTAAATAATTATATAAAACAATTTTTTTAGATATTACGACTACTGAATATTCTACTCAAACTAACTGTGAACAAAGCATAGGAATACAGATTCAAATAACTATGTAAGTAATTTCACATTGTTTCATTATGTGCACATAAATCAAAACACACAGAAATAATCAGTTGTGCCCCACATATTCCTTTTTTCTGTAGATTCTACTACTGAAAACTGCACTACTAATGAACTAAGGACATCAGTACTATTTCTAGAAAACATTTTACTAAGTAAGTATTATGCAACTGAAATAAATGTTGAAAAACCATACAAACATTTATAACTGTTCTAATTATTTTCTATTATATATTGTTTATTTACAGAGCAAACACGGCGAATAGATATACAGACATAATACAGAACTCCACATTCTAAATAATACTGATACTAATCACAAAGTAAGTATAATAAAGAACATAATTACCAGATAATGTATTAAAAAACGTACCAACATGGTGATTATTCTAACACATATGTTCCTTATTTTTTTAAGATAACACTACAAACTACTCTCCAGAAGCTGAAGAAACAATTATACTGCCAAATACCAACCTACTAAAATATGTAAGTATCTTCACAATGTGAATCATGAAGATACACTTTTGTAGTAGAAATGAGCTGTAACATTGCAAATGTACCTAAACATTAATTAATAATGTACTACTTTCCTGTTTCTCATAACAGCTACAACAACATCACAACCATTTATCCCCAACTAAAGAAGCAAGGAACTCCTAAGTTTTGCTGTAAATTCTAAAACACGTAAGTATAAACATTCCTACTTATCACTAACATAGATTATTTATCACATTTAATTTGACATTAACTATTATATATATATTTTATAGATATACAAAGTACAAAATGACCGAAGGAGCCGAATTTGTGACCAGCCAAAAAGGAAAACTATTACTATGCTACATGGGTTACACGTATACACAAGAAAAGCAATATGGCATGAAAGTTAATTGGAAATGTTGTAAATATTATTCGAACAAGTGCTATGGAAGAGCAACAACTAGAGAAGCTACAGTACTGTATACTAGGGAACACAATCATCCACCTAATATTACAGAAATAGAAGTTAGAACAGCTTTGGAAAATATAAAAGAAGCTAGTACAGGTTCCCAAAAGCAAACAAATGTCATTTTAAAAGAAGCCATTCCTAAAATCCCCAAAACAGCCACAACCCAAATGCCAAATATCCTGTCTTTAAAAAGAACTATAGCACGAACGAAAAAAGCTACAACTGCTACAACACCATCTCCCAGAACATATCAGGATATAAATTTAACTGCAAACCAAATAATAACTTTAAATAAACAACCATTTATAGTTTATGACAACGAAAACAATGACAAAAGGCTTATAATTTTTGGTACCAATATGAATTTAGTTAAACTGCAGCAAAGCCAATATTGGATGATGGATGGAACATTTAACATCTGTCCCAAACCATTTTTCCAATTATACACAATACATGGCCTCTACCACAACTGCAACATCCCTTTGCTATATGCACTATTGCCAAACAAAAATAATTCAACATATATGGAATTATTAAATATAATAAAACAAAAAACGAATGATTTTTCTCCAGAAAAAATCATTCTTGATTTTGAGCATGCAATGCTCTCAACTATTCTAAAAATCCACCCCATACCTGCATTCAAGGCTGCTATTATCATTTCAACCAGTGTTTATGGAGACACCTTCAAAAAACTACCTGGACTGGGTTATTTAAGACCCAGCGGTGCCAGGGGACAACACCTGAAACCTTCGTGGGTAACCTGCTCCGGCGTACGAATGACAGAGACACGGGACACTTCCTTCGGCGTCAAAGATTCGAGGTTTATTTACTGCAGGGAACACAGAAGTCACAGGAAGTACAACAAGTGTAAGTTCGAGGAGACTGCTTCAAATTGCTACTGAGGATCGCTCCTTTTATACAAATTTCTCCCATAGGGTTGCATGGTACACAAAGGTTTACAACTCGGTTCCCATAATTATCCCCGAGAGGGGTCCCTTTGGTCACTTTGATACATCCAAGGTCCGGGGCATAAGTGCAGAAACATTTGGTGGTTCCCAACTGTAAAAACCCATCTTCCCACCATTAGTACATTCCAATCGGCAGTAAAACAGATCGAAGAAGGAACAAGGACAGGTGCAGAGGAAGATGGAAACAGTGGGGAGATCGAAAAGGGTGTAAAAGGGGAGGTATCAGGAAACACGAGCTACAGGCATCAAAGGGACGTGCCTAATGAGATGCACGGCTGAGACAATAGACCGGCACGGCAAGATGAGCCTCGAGCGGGGCCATCTGCCTTACAGTATCATCACCCTCGTCATAAAGACACTTTCAAAGAACATGTGTCTTCCGCGGATGTCTTGGGAATCCCAGGGTCGCGAAACGGACAACGTCCGTTCGCTGGCTACTTGAGGGCAAGAAACAAAATGGATGCCGTATCTAAGATGGAACCCGTGGGTACAGATGAATAACCCACGTAACAAACGAACGGTTTAAGTTAGCACAGCGAAACCGCGCACACTTACTAAACTCGTCATTTGCGGTTCGTAGATACCAGACTCGACCATATTCGGGCGAGTCAAAAACACCACTTACAATTGTCACGGAACCTCAGACGCTCCTTTTGCCCTCATGTAGGCAAGCACTAGTCGGAATCATACTCGATATTCATCAAACCATCTAGATGTTGCTGCAACATAGCTCTGTCCAACCGAGTCCCCTTGGTAACAGGTGGCTGTCTTATACACGTTGTAGCGCAAAGGCCACATAAGGCAGGACCACACTGCACACAAAGGCAACACGTGAACAGGAACGCCACAACAACTCCGATGATCATCAGAATCTTCCAACCCCAAGTCGACATCAGGCCCCAAAACCACCCAAGTAGCGTCCAATCCCCTACATCCACGTGTATGGATTCAGAGATCTTATGCAACTTTGAGATGGCTTGATAGACGGTTGGAGCGTTATCTGGAATGAAAATACAGCAGCTCGAATGGATCACCTTACATACCCCACCTCGATCTGCTAAGATCACGTCTAAAACCATACGGTTTTGTAACGTCATAAGTCTATCCGCCTGAAGTTCTGTGGTGATATTACCAAGGGCACTGGCAGTAATATTAGCTGTCGATTCTACCACTCGAGTCAACTGTCTCAGGTTCCTACTATTAACCATAGGCCCCCAAAACGGGAGGAAACCCTTGAAAAAGTCTCCTGCCTCTTGACCGGCAGTGTCCTCTTCGCTAATTGCGCCTCTCACAACTCTAGTTTTGTGATAGTCTGCGTCTACAGTGAACGTCGGAGGCAACAGATTTGCGATAAAACATGAGCCCACAAAGTCAGAGGGCAACCATGCATACGCACGATCATGGCAAACAAAGTATGTACCCTTGGCAGCCAGAAACACAGGGGACGAGACCATTGGCAGAATGTAATTCTCGGTGCAAGCACTCTCTCCAAGTCGGGCTTTCGATCTTCGGCCACGACCCATTAGACAAAAATTACCAATGTGGGGTACGACCCATATCGGAGGCGAGCTTTTAAGCTGTTTTTCACTCGTGAGCGCACTATACTCGACCTTACTCAGGACCCTATAGGCTTGTACCTCTTCCTCTGGGATGAGCGACGGCTCATAGATATCTCTATCTAAATCTTCTATCGCTATGGACAAAGGCTTATGATACGAGCCAGGGCCAAAGTAGGGAGAACGTGGCTCTCGACTGGGATAAGAATCTAGTGCGCTTCGAAACATTGTTTGGAATGCTCGAGCTGAACCCTGGGAACTATACGGTAAGACCAAATATGGAATTCCCTTGTCCGTGGTATGCGGCATCAGTCCACACACCCAACAATTAGTAGTATTAACCACTAACTGGTGCTGATAAAGGAGCTGAATAAAGGAATTATTTCGGAATTCTGCACGTCTAGCCTGCTCGTGTTCAGGTAGTATATGGAAAGAATGAGGGGATGCAGTGGAGGTAAGTTTAGGGTCAGAAGTAGGAGTAGGTATGGCAGAAGGTAAGAAGTACGACATCATGTAATACACCCCACCCACCAATAGTGCAGAAACAGTCAAAAGCAATACGAACATTTGAAACATAAAACATTTGGTACGAGTAAGTTGTTGTAGCTTGAACCTTTGCGCCTGAGCTTCTTCCAAGTCCATCAGCTTTGAAAACGCCATCCCCTATGACCGTCCGCAACGTTTCTTGACGCACTTCGTTCTGTGTAGCAGTAGTCAATCCCTAGGAGTTCCCAGGAACCGACTGTCTTTAACCTAGCGTCAAGACCTACTAACCAGAAGGAAGTACACGCGCGGCCCTACGGCCTTTATTTACAATGTATATGCAAAATGTCTCTCAGCTGTGGAAGCAAAAATACATGTGGAACGAAACTCAATATATACAAAAATAATCACAATGATACGGGTGTTCAGACTGATCATGGAAAACGGGATAATGCAATTGTCAAGGGACAGAACAGAATCTTTTTATTTGTCCTTAGTGCTAGAACGCAAAAAGTATCGAGTTTTCCCAGGACGTGTATGTTCATCAAACAAAGGATCCGATGAGGGAACAGAGTCCTGTTGATCAGTCGAATGTTCTGGTCTCGAGTATTTTGATGACAAATTTTCAACAGTGTCTTTCTGCTGCACTGAGGATTCTCCGACAGGTTGTGCGTCGCTAAAAGGTACAAAAGCCGGCAATCCTTCGGATTCAGCTGAAGCAATGCCCCTCCTCACCCACGAGTCTGCCGGTAAAGGGATAGGAACTTTCTTCGTATGGGTGGCATGCACCCAATTTTTTCGGCCCTCTAAACGGACGGCAGTTCTCGTGGCAAGGAGGACCTGGTAGGGTCCAGTGAAACGGGGTTCCAAATTCTTCTTACGGGCAAAGTTTCTGGTTACCACCCAGTCTCCGGGCTGGAGCTAGTGGCCTGGACCCTCCGTCTGCGTCGGCAATGCTTCGTAAACCTGTTGGTGAATTAACCTCAGTTTAGAAGTCAGATCATGAAGATAGTCAATCAACATTGGATATTCAAGACTGGAGAACACACCCGGTCTAGGGACCCCCCAGACATTCGCAGGACGGCCGAACACTATTTCATAGGGATTAAGCCCTACTCGGGAGTGTACGGTTGCCCTAGTTGACAATAAAGCTAAAGGTAGAGCGTCAGGCCACGAAAGACCAGTCGTAGCCTGAATCTTCGCTAGCTTCAGTTTAAGGGTGCCATTATACCCTTCAACCAAACCAGCTGACTGGGGATGATTGGCGCTATGGAATTTTTGATTAATTCCAAGGCCCTTACACACACTCTTCATCACACTCCCCACAAACTCACTTCCGTTATCAGACCATACAATCCGAGGCATTCCATACCGAGGAAAGTATTCCTTCAGTAGGATTTTCGCAGTCGACAGGGCAGTATTGTCTTTAAGAGGGTAGGCTTCGATCCATCGGGAGAACGCGCAAACCACAACTAAAACGTATTTCAGGTTGTTGCATCTCTCCATATGGATGAAGTCTAATTGGATCACCTCAAAAGGACATGAAGGGGGAGCAAAGTGGCCAGGAGGAGTTGGGGTTCCCTTACCAGGATTGTACAACATACATACCATACAATTCTTAACCAACCGTTCAGCACATTTCGTGATACCATCATTCTTCCACACATGGGACAGCAACTTACAAATGCCTTTCACACTAATATGTGCTAACCCATGCGCCATTGTCACAACAGCTAGCACATACGCATCCGGTAACATCCATCTCTTATGTTCCGACAAATCAACCCAACAACCATTCGCATCCAACTTTCCCGTACTTTCTTTCCACTTCGTCTTTTCAGTCTCGGTGGCCTCATCTTGAATCGCTTTCACACTCTCGATAGTGTCCTCACACATACTAGTCTCTGTAGGCCACCTAACCGAACTCGTCACATACATTCTAGTGCTAAGGTTCCGGGCAGTCTCCTTAGCAATCTCATCCGCAAATGCATTACCACGACCAACATCATCCGTCACCTTACGATGTGCACTACATTTTACAATCGCTACCTGTTTAGGCAACGTAAGTGCATCCAAAAGATCATTCACAAGTTGTCCATGCTGAATCTTCGTACCATGCGACGCCATAAAACCTCTCTCTCTCCACAACCGTCCAAAGTTATGAGCGACGCCAAACGCATATTGGCTGTCGGTAAACACATTCACACGTTTCCCTTTCGCTAACACACACGCTCTAGTTAGAGCGATCAGCTCTGCAGCCTGAGCAGAGTTCTGATTCAATCTCGCAGTTTCCACGACAGTATTCAAAGTCACAACAGCATACGCAGTAGTCACATCACCATTCGGCAATTTAAAACATGAACCATCCACATACAAAGTTCCATCTGGATTTTCCAAAGGAGTGTTTTTAAGGTCCACTCGACCTTTTGTTTCCTCTTCAGTCCTCAGATAGTAGCCATGGGCTGCTATTTCATCTGACTCTGTGCTAATTGGTAACAAAGTCGCCGGGTTCAGAACATTACAACGTTTTATCTGAATGTGACTAGCCAACAGCGTCAACTCGTACCCAGACAACCTCGCACTCGTCAAGTGCTGAGTTTTCGTACGATTCAAAAGAGTATCGACTGCATGCGGAACCATCACCGTAAGCATATTATCCATGACCAGTCCTGCTGATTGTCGGATGGAGACCGCAGCTGCCGCTGTTGCTCTCAAGCAACTCGGCAATGCTCCAGCTACCGGGTCCAAGGTCGAGGAAAAATATGCACATGGACGTTGCTTACCACCAAAAGGTTGCGTTAAGACACTCAAAGCACAACCTTCCCTCTCGTGAACATATAATGTAAACGGCTTACTGTAGTCAGGGGTACCTAACACAGGAGCCGAACACAATGAGTCACGCAATTCAGAAAAACTCTTCTGACATTCTTCCGTCCATGGTAAAGGAGTTGAAACATCCTTGCACGTAAGAGCCACCAATGGTTTTGCTAGCAATGAAAAATTTGGAATCCATTGCCTGCAATACGACGTGATACCTAGAAAGGCACGCACATCTCTTTGGGTTGTTGGCACAGTCATTCGCGCAATTGCTGCAATTCTCTCTGGGGTCAACCGTCTTCCCTCCTTTGACAATAAGTGACCTAGATAGGTTACTTCTTGACAACAATATTGGAGTTTAGAAGGTGACACCTTATGATGTAAGTCACAGAGATGTTGCAGCAACGACACCGTAGCAATTTTGCAAATGTCCTGAGTATCTGCAGCCACCAATAAGTCATCGACATATTGGATTAAGGCTGCACCAGCCGGCAACACAAACGCATCCAGTTGACCCTTCAAGGCTTGACTGTAAATAGATGGACTTTCACAGTAGCCCTGAGGAGCGCGTTTAAACCGGAAGCTGCGACCACCAAGAGAGAAACCGAAAAGGTCTCTGCTTTCTTCGGCAATCGGAATGCTAAAGAAAGCATTCTTCAAATCGATCACCGAAAACCAAGATGCAGAAGCTGGAATCAGAGTCAGTAGCGCCGTGATGTCAGACACAACAGGGAACTGAGGAATCACAATTTTATTTACCTCCCGTAAATCGATAACAAAACGATAAACAGGCGGTTTTGAAGGATCAGTACGTTTTAGAATAGGCAGTACAGGGCTGTTGCACACGTTTCCCCGAGTCTCCTCAATAACATCTTTCTCGATTAGATCATAAATGATCGCTAACAGTGCTCGTTCACCATCAAGAGAGATTCGATACTGGGGAATACGTGGCAACCGTACATTTGATTTCAGCTGAACAACATAAGGGGAGATGTCAAGCAGGCCCACATCATTGGGACCTCTTGCCCACAAAGATGCAGGAAGAGAACTCAATTCCGGTGGAAGCTTATCGAGAGACAAGTACATAGGAGAGACAACCCTCTCTCCTAACGTAAGCTTTACACCCGCAGGAGAACAATACAAAGTTGCATACAAACGTTTTAGCAAATCCAGGCCCAAAAGATTTTCACCACAACCAGTAGTTAAAATCAATGGAGCTTGAAGCTCACGAGGCCCAATTGCAAGGGGCAAAGGGCGTGAAACTGGATTGCTAACGGGGGCGCCAGAGAATCCAACGGAAACATTGGTTAAGCCAGACAAAGGTGCGCCAGGGAGTTTCGAATGCATTATGGAACTTTTTGCCGCACCAGTGTCCAACAGAAAAGGCTCAACGACGCCCGATGTAGCAACTGCGACGTAAGGCCCTCTCTGATCAACCGGAACTGATACCACTCCCTCTCCTTGTCTATGGCTGTCCTAGCAATTACTGTCGTCAGTTCCCTGATCGACGTAATAATCATCTACATTGTACTGCGCAGATCGTCCTTGCGATGATCCACGTTGATCAAAACAATTATTGGAATTTGATGAGTTATCTAAACGATCATTTTGAACACCACGACCTCTACCACGTGATGACTGCTGAGAACCACCACGACCTCCTCTAGATGAGTTACCATTATTACGATCGTTTAGAACAGGACAATTGAATTTTAAATGACCCTCCTGTCTACAATAGACACACTGATTGTACCCTAACGAAGATCTTTGGGAAGAGGAGTCATTTCGAGGTTGTGATCTATTAGATTGCGACTGCGATCTATTTTGCTGAGGAGCATTCTGATTCGAACGCGGAGGATAGGCCTGCTGCAACAACACTTTTGTTTTAAGTTCTTTTGTCTTTTTATCAGTGCGGTCGTTCTCTTCTTTTTCTCTGTTCTCATAATACTGTGCCGTAGCCAATATTTGAGCCGAGGTAGAAACGGCCCACGCACTCTCAGAGTTTTTAAATTTATTGCTCAAATCGGGCAATAAGTTAGAGACAAATTTGTCCACGAACAACCGTTGACCACCCTCAGTGCCCATATCCTGACCACTATGATCGATGAATGCCTCCTCAAATCTCGTAAAGAAATCAGAGACACTCTCGTCCTTTTTCTGTTTACAAGCTGACAATTTATCCCAGTTCACCCTCATAGCTGGCATAAGAGTTTTCATTAGCGTAATTATTCTCTGAGGGAGAGCAGCAATCAACTGTTCGGGTTTAGCACCACCAGTTTGCAACCCATCCGCCGCTATAATGGCAGCCCAATCACCACCTAATTCGTTGGCATGATTTTCCTGACGAATCTTAGCCCATACCGGTTGTGGTACGACATTGCCAAACAGCATATCAATATCGGCAAGATTCATTATCGTAGCGTCTACAAGCTGCGACAATTCTTTATAGTACCCTGCAGGATTTTTGCGAGGGTCAGGCAAAGATTGCTTCACCTGCAACACTTCCGATCGTTTCCATGGGAGATGTATCCATACTCTCTGGAAATGCGGCGGAATAATAGGAACAGCGGCATTATCACCGGGCATCCACACTGGTGGAACTTCGCGCATGGGAAACTGACCGGACGCATCTAACTGACTCTCAACATCCTCAACGAACAAGGCTTGAGGTATAGGAGTGGGACGGAAAGATAACAACCGCTCAACAGCGCGTCGAACGTTGGTATCCACTATCAGTCCGTTTGAGAACTGAAGCTGTAGATCAGACAAGGCGGTCAACACATCGTCAGGGGCATCGGCCGATATCTGATCACGCAGAACCTTGCACATTTCTTCGAACACGTATCTTTGTGTCGGTACATTGAATTGACAGAACGTATTAAGTACAGCACGTGGAGGATTTCTAAGAGGGTGCGCCATCCAACCCATCGCCATGTTATATAGCGCAGCACGTTCCCTATTACCGGGAAGCTGACTACGTCTTTGAGGACCGTCCGAACCAGCGGACCCAAAAACAGGACCAAGAGAATTGAAGAAGCTAGCCGCAACAGGAGGTGTACGACTTCGAGTAGATGGAGAAGTATAGCACAAGGGACTAACAAGAGAAGGGGTAGAAACAGGAGAAGCAACAGGAGTAAGTAGAGTAGGAGCAGTAGCGGGAGCAGGAGTATGTGGAAGCGGAGGAGCAGTAGGAATAGCAATAGGCAAAGGAGCGGGAACAGTCGGAAGAACGGGTGCAGGTTGAGGAACAGGTACAGGGGGGACCACAGGAGCTGCGGTACTCTGTACATACGGAGGTGGTGACTTCATAAGATAAGACATTAAAGGATCCTCAACTGATTCTTCCTTCTTATCCGACTCCATAGGCAAAGCAGGATAGCACTTATCTATGGACATACGCTGTAGCCTATCAAACACTTCCTTTTCCTTATCCTCCTTATCACGCTGAAACTGCTCTGCTTTTTTTACGATAGTAGCAACACCATCTCTCTGATTACGTTTAGTCTGTCTGATCTCTTTCTGTCGGGCTTCTTTACGCCACAACCGAAAGGCATCAAACATGGCCGGCCTTGACTTTTTCTCAAACAATTTAGCCTCAAGATTATCTAAGATCGTGGTCTCAAAACTACCATGAGGTGGCCAGCTAAGGGCACCATCTTTTTTGGTATAACGAATCCAGTATTCATTAAAAGTAATCGGGCCTAGCCCGTGCTTACTGTAGAGCTCATAAGTGGGAGTTCCAACCGGAGGTATCGGACAAGAGTCCTCCAGTCGGGAATCCGTACCGCAACGTCTGAAACAACTGAACAAAGTACTGCGACCAGGCATCTTGCACACTAGCCGAGTTTCACAAACGTCAAGGGTTACGGGATTTACCAAGTCCCTGCGAAGAGCAACAACCCTCGGTCTTTGGCGGCTGCAGTCGTCAAATATCACAACAAAGTACCAAGAACCACAAATGCAATGGAACCATGCAACAACTAAGCAACCACAACCAAGAACTCTGAGAGCGACCCACAAATACTTAACTCAAAGATCGATGGCGTCACCAGGAAGGCCCGTCAATCGTCTCGCTATACCAAGGTCTACGCCAGGCGCCAAAACAGGTCTACAGTCAGGGCAGCAGTCCGTCGCAGCCGTCAGGAGGCGGGAATCTTCGCGGGAAAAGTCTTCGGGCCACTTGTTTCGACAACAGGATCGATGAAGCGGAGTGCACCTTCCCTCGGAGATTTCACACGAAGTTCCTCACGATCGTCGGGCTTGGACCGGTACCACTGATGCAGCCCCACGTTGGGCGCCAACTGAAGGACTGGGTTATTTAAGACCCAGCGGTGCCAGGGGACAACACCTGAAACCTTCGTGGGTAACCTGCTCCGGCGTACGAATGACAGAGACACAGGACACTTCCTTCGGCATCAAAGATTCGAGGTTTATTTACTGCAGGGAACACAGAAGTCACAGGAAGTACAACGAGTGTAAGTTCGAGGAGACTGCTTCAAATTGCTACTGAGGATCGCTCCTTTTATACAAATTTCTCCCATAGGGTTGCATGGTACACAAAGGTTTACAACTCGGTTCCCATAATTATCCCCGAGAGGGGTCACTTTGGTCACTTTGATACATCCAAGGTCCGGGGCATAAGTGCGGAAACATTTGGCGGTTCCCAACTGTAAAACCCCATCTTCCCACCATTAGTACATTCCAATCGGCAGTAAAACAGATCGAAGAAGGAACAAGGACAGGTGCAGAGGAAGATGGAAACAGTGGGGAGATCGAAAAGGGTGTAAAAGGGGAGGTATCAGGAAACACGAGCTACAGGCATCAAAGGGACGTGCCTAATGAGATGCACGGCTGAGACAATAGACCGGCACGGCAAGATGAGCCTCGAGCGGGGCCATCTGCCTTACAGTATCATCCCCCTCGTCATAAAGACACTTTCAAAGAACATGTGTCTTCCGCGGATGTCTTGGGAATCCCAGGGTCGCGAAACGGACAACGTCCGTTCGCTGGCTACTTGAGGGCAAGAAACAAAATGGATGCCGTATCTAAGATGGAACCCGTGGGTACAGATGAATAACCCACGTAACAAACGAACGGTTTAAGTTAGCACAGCGAAACCGCGCACACTTACTAAACTCGTCATTTGCGGTTC
Organism: Lissotriton vulgaris; assembly: GCF_964263255.1. Taxonomy (NCBI): domain Eukaryota; kingdom Metazoa; phylum Chordata; class Amphibia; order Caudata; family Salamandridae; genus Lissotriton; species Lissotriton vulgaris. Next base: position 1,802,075,738 of record NC_141693.1, read on the forward strand.
GTAGATACCAGACTCGACCATATTCGGGCGAGTCAAAAACACCACTTACAATTGTCACGGAACCTCAGAAGTGTCGAATATGCTACAAATTCATCATTTGCTTTCCAAATCAAAAAACTCATTGCACTTGCCTATGTCCCTGTAACAGATGTAGCTGAACATTATAACATTATTATAGACAGTCCATTCTACAAACAAAATGAAGCTAGATTAAGTCCTTTTCTCGATTACTTTGAAGACACCTGGGTAGGCAGACTCCACAGATCTGGCCACAGACGAAATCCAAAATTCCTCATACCCTGGTGGAACGTGTACAATAGTACCCTTAACGGAGAATCAAAAACTAACGATGCAGTGGAAGGTTGGCACAATGCATTTGTACAATCAACTGGCAGAACCAAACCTACTCTAGAAAATTTCATTAAATGCCTACAGAAAGAACAGAGCTATCAAGAATTTAGAATGGACCAATCTGTAACAGAACTTGTCCCAAAAACATCCAAGCAAAATAAACAAATGCACAAGTACCTGGAAGAGCAAGTAAAACTTTACCCTAATACAAAAGGCATAGAATACCTAAACATCATAGCCAAAACACTACTGTAAATAATTCTCAAACTGTTATAAAACACTAAAAGTATCACCTAAGTATGCAAAAATCTGTAATGTGAGCTTGTAAAGTATTTAATGTATGCAATATATAAAGATATTATTATAATATATGCACACATTAAAACTAAATAACAAGTAAAAAACAATTCCATAATAAAAATGACATTACCCACCCACACAAAAATAGAAAGCAATGACTTACCAATTATGTTGTCAATCCAATAACGTCCTTCTCCACCAAAGTAATCCATGTAGTGCAAAATTAACCCCAAAAAAAATGTAAAAATACAACTGTTATTATTATTATTACATTTATTAAGCGCACAGCTACCCGGAGGTTTCCCGGCGCTAAAGCAAACTGAACGGTGAAAAGAGGGAGGGACATTAGTTGTTAAAAAGCCATGTTTTTATTCCTTTACGGAATTTCAGAAAGCACGATTCCGTGCGCAAGGGTTGAGGGAGAGAATTCCATAAGGATGGGGCCAACAGGGCAAACGAGCGGCCACCCATTTTGGCTCTGTTAATGCGTGGAATTTTATATTTGTTTTGTGACGAGGACCTGAGTGTACGGGGGGGAACATATTGTTGGACTAAGGCAGCAAGATAGCACGGGGCTCTATCAGTCATGATTTTATGCATGTAGCAGAGTGCTTTAAAGTGCACTCTGCTTTCAATGCGCAGCCAATGCAGGTTACGCCTGTGATGAGTGACCGATGATCTTGCGGGAAGTTGGCAAATCAGACGAACTGCCATATTTTGAACCACTTGATATTTTCTGGTTACCTCTTTGGCAGCACCTAAGAGCAGGATGTTCCCATAGTCCAGGCGTGAGATGACAAGGGCCTGGACCACGGTCCTCAAAGTGTCTGTAGGCAGCATCCAAAAGTTCCAAAATTAAGAAATCCACGTGGTCCTGAGCCATCGAATAACCATAAAAAACCCGAAAAATTAGCAAAATAGAAAGAATCGCTCCTGGAACCCCGAAAAATGTAAAGAAGTGTTTGTAAATCAGTGTTGAATGAAACAAACAAACACTTCCTTGAAAAAAAACGGAACTTCCGATGTAGCGTACACCTATGACAAAAACATAGAAAACAGACATTCCCACCCACATTAATTAGCTAGTAATTAGATACCAACATATTAACATTGCTGATTTAACTTTTAGATATACCCTAAAAGACTTAAATTCACTCTATAAATAAATAGTTAACTAACTAACACGACGTGTATATACCATAAGTAAATATCTGTTTTCAAAATCTAAAACATGACTCCCTCACATTCAACAACACTAAATATAAGGTCACTAGTCTAAAAACATCATAAAAATACACATAAAACATATAAAATCAACCTTACCTGAAGCGACGTGAAGTGTCTCCCAACCGCGATCAGCCCTTCTTCCAAATAACCCAAAATGACCTAACCCGGTTACAAAATAAAGCACCCAAATGCAATAAAATAGTCCCAAGTTTAAAATATAATATCTATACTTAACAAAATAGGGAAAAAAATATGTACGTTTATATTATTTGACAAAATATTGTCTTTAATCCTACAATGATTTAATTAACAAATATGTACATGAATGTAATAATTAAATATTATGAAAACAATAATGTTTATGTTAACAATGTATAGAAATATAACTACATTGTCACAAAATAAAATAATGTAAAAAAGTGTTAAAAATGTGTGATTTATATTATAAATATTTGATCTTCACAAATGAAGCTGAAAAAAGTTTAATTGAAAAAATACTTGTGATATTTCTACATTATTTTCTGAAATAACAATATGAAAAAGAGATAATAAAGAATGTTAATTTTTGTAAAAAGAGTTCACAAAATAATAATGCTTCTGTATAGTTCTTTATGATTGTGTTTATAATTTTTTTTTTAAAAGCTAATGTAAAAAAAAAAAATGTTGTATGAAAAAAATTATTATTTTTGTAACATAAATAAAAAAAATGTTTCTACAATCATGTTGAACTTTTTGTATTATTATCTTACTAGAAAGTAACAATCTTATTAATAATTTTTCACAGTATATTAAATGTGAGTATATGTTGGACTCTAATAATGTAATTATTCATATACCAAATCCAGTGTACATAAAATTAGAGTAGGTGCTGCACACTAATTATATAATAATTAATATTCCTACTCCAGTCTACATTAAATTTTAATAGGTGCTGGACACTAATTAATTATTAAATAATATTCCAACTGCAGTCTACAGTAAATTAGAGTTGGTGTAATGTTATATATCTGTAATTTCCTTTAATTGATTGAATGTAAATTAATTATATTTTTACCCTGTACAACTGTACACCAAAAACCCAAAACTGACCCTGAACCCTACAAATACCCCTTTACCCAAAAACAGAAAACTGACCCTGAACCCAAGAAATACCCCTTTACCCAAAAACTGAAAACTGACCCAGAACCCTAAAAATACCCCTTTACCTACAAACTGAAAACTGACCCTGAACCCAAGAAATACCCCTTTACCCAAAAGCTGAAAACTGACCCTGAACCCTAAAAATACCCCTTTACCCAAAAACTGAAAACTGACCCTCAACCCAAAAAACACCCCTTTACCCAAAAACTGAAAACTGACCCTGAACCCAACAAATACCCCTTTACCCAAAAACTGAAAACTGACCCTGAACCCAAAAAATACCCCTTTACCCAAAAAATGAAAATTGACCCTGAACCCAAAAAATATCCCCTTTACCCAAAAACTGAAAACTGACCCTGAACCCTACAAATACCCCTTTACCCAAAAACTGAAAACTGACCCTGAACCCAAAAAATACCCCTTTACCCAAAAACTGAAAACTGACCCTGAACCCAACAAATACCCCTTTACCCAAAAACTGAAAACTGACCCTGAACCCAGAAAATACCCCATTACCCAAAAAATGAAAACTGACCCTGAACCCAAAAAATATCCCCTTTACCCAAAAACTGAAAACTGACCCTGAACCCTACAAATACCCCTTTACCCAAAAAATGAAAACTGACCCAGAACCCTAAAAATACCCCTTTACCTACAAACTGAAAACTGACCCTGAACCCAAGAAATACCCCTTTACCCAAAAACTGAAAACTGACCCAGAACCCTAAAAATACCCCTTTACCCAAAAACTGAAAACTGACCCTGAACCCAAAAAATACCCCTTTACCCAAAAACTGAAAACTGACCCTGAACCCAACAAATACCCCTTTACCCAAAAACTGAAAACTGACCCTGAACCCAAAAAATACCCCTTTACCCAAAAACTGAAAACTGACCCTGAACCCAAAAAATACCCCCTTTACCCAAAAACTGAAAACTGACCCAGAACCCTACAAATACCCCTTTACCCAAAAACTGAAAACTGACCCTGAACCCAACAAATACCCCTTTACCCAAAAACTGAAAACTGACCCTGAACCCAACAAATACCCCTTTACCCAAAAACTGAAAACTGACCCTGAACCCTAAAAATACCCCTTTACCCAAAAATTGAAAACTGACCCTGAACCCAACAAATACCCCTTTACCCAAAAACTGAAAACTGACCCTGAACCCTAAAAATACCCCTTTACCCAAAAACTGAAAACTGACCCTGAACCCAACAAATACCCCTTTACCCAAAAACTGAAAACTGACCCTGAACCCAACAAATACCCCTTTACCCAAAAACTGAAAACTGACCCTGAACCCAAAAAATACCCCTTTACCCAAAAACTGAAAACTGACCCTGAACCCAAAAAATACCCCTTTACCCAAAAACAGAAAACTGACCAATAACCCTCAAAAAAATCCTTTTCCCAAAATTATTTATTATTTAATTACCAATTAATGATTAATTAACAATAACGTTAATATATGAACTCATTAGCTGTAATTAAAGAATTTAAATAATAATTATTATTTTTCACAATGTAATTAACACTAAAATCAAATATATATTTTTTAAAAAACCAACCTAATTAATATAATTAACAAATTAATATTAATTAATTACCAATTAATTAGTAATTAATTATATGTACTATATGATCATTAATTAACTAATTAATTTTAATTAATTACCAATTAGGTATAAATTAGAAATATTGACTAACATATATTAATTAATTATTATTAAATTACTTCCCACCCTTATCCCCTATAAACCCAATAACCCGCTCCTAGAACTAGATATCTAATATTTAATATTTTTTTATATTAAATTAAAAAAAAAAAAAACCAATTTTTTTTTACATATTTTTATTATTTTAGGTTATTTTACATACTTTTTAATACACTCCCCACACTTATCCCCTATAAACCCAATTACCCGATCCTAAACCTAGATATGTTTTTAACATTTTTTTTTTTTAAACATTTTTTTTTTAAGGAGACACCTTTTTAACAACATTTTATGTACAATTATTTTACTTTTTCCTATACTATTGATTAATTCCATTACTACACGATATTTTGTATTGTCGATATTTTGTCAAACGATATTATTGTTTTTGATATTTTTACTTACTTACCTATTAAGATATTTTTGTATCCGATATTTTTGCTTCCCTATATTTTTGACCTTCGATATTTTTTCTTCGATATTTTGTCTTTACGATATTTTTTTTCCGATATTTTGTCTGATTACCCTCAACGTATACCATAACGACTCAAAGACGCAAAAAAAGGATGCCCTTGCACACTGCACCAAAGCCAGCATCACCTATATCAAGGAATTCTTCACCATCGTCAGAGAGTTCTCCTGCCAAACAGTCACAGAGAACACAATTCCTCCCTCACAGGAACTTTGCAATGCTCTTGCAAATCACTTCCACAACAAGATATCTACCATCTACAGGAACTTTGACCCCAAGCCTGCCCACCTCCTCAGCCTCCTCTCTCCAACGGAAGCCTCCCCCGACTAACATCTCACAGCATGGGGACAGCTCACCACACTGGACACCAAAGCCATCATGAACTCCATCCACTTGGAAGCACCCATTCCCCCACTGCCTCTTCAAACTAGGCAGCAGCAAAATCAGCTACCAACTCACCACCATCCTCAATGCATCCATCGTCACACCCACCTGTTGGATGCATGGAACACGCAGAGGTCAGACCTCTCCTCAAGAAACCCTCCGCAGACTCCAGTGAATTCCAGAACTACCACCCCATTGCGCTGCTCCTGTTTCCCACCAAAGTCCCGGAGAAGACCATTAACCGACAGCTCACTGAACACCTGTAGAGAAACAACCTGCTAGACGCTTTCATTCCGGGCCAAGCACAGCACTGAGACTGCCCTGATTGCTGCCGTGGACGATATTCGCACCCTACTTGACAGAGAAAATTCAGCGGTCCTGATCCACCTCGACCTCTCTGCGGCCTTCGACACTGTATCCCACTATACAGTCATCAGAAGACTGCACCAGATCGGAATCCAGGGAGACGCACTCAGGTGGATTACATCACTCTTTCAGGACGCACGCAGAGAATCTGCCTACCCCCTTTTCATCGGAAACCCATTAGCACCATTTACCGCATCCGTGAAGGCTCATCCCTCTGCCCTATCCTCTCAACATGTACATGACGTCTCTTGGTGACATCATCAGAACCCACTATATGAACTTCATATCCTACACCAAGGATACCAAGCTCATCCTTTCACTTTCAGCAGACCTCACCACTATCAACACCAATTTCAACAACTGCATGAAGAACGTCGCAGCCTAGATGAAGGACAACTGTCTGAAGCTCAACACAGCCAAAACCAAAATGTTGATATTTGGCAACCCTGTCTTCCTCCAGAGAGACTCCTGGTGGCCCACTGAACTCACCCCAACACCAAAAGAGCATGCCCACAACCTCAGCATCATCCTGGACAGCAAACTCATGATGAAACAAAAAATTAACACAGTCTCCTCTGACTGCTTCCACACTCTCAGCATGCTCCATAGAATCTTCAAATGGCTCCTCATGAGCACAAGTTAAACTGTCATGCAAGTACTAATCACAAGCCTTCTGGACTACAGCAACACACTGTACACAGGAAACACCACCGATTTCATGAGAAGGCTCCATACCACACAGAATTCAGCAGCAAGATTGATCTACAACCTGCCCAAATGGACCAACGTCACTAAATACTTGAGAATCCTCCAGTGGCTCCAGGTCCACAAAAGATGCAGATTCAAACTACTGACACACGCTACAAAGGCTCCCACGACCAATGATCAGCATACATGAACCACAGCCTGTACTTCCTCCATCTCCCTAGTCCCCAAGTCCTAGAACGCCCTCCCTCTCCACCTCCGAAAATAACCCTCACTGACAGACTTAAAGAAGTGACTCAAGACCTGGCTCTTCGACTAAGCCCAGCGACCCAGCACCTGTATAACCTCATGAGTGATAAGCCGCACTTTAAATGTACTGCTTGATTACTCAAAAGTGAACTTAAACATGCAGATTTACTCATCTGCACGTTTGCCTTTGTGAATCAGCCCATTGTGTTTCCAGTTCTGGGCTTTGCTGTAACAAATCAACCATATCCGCTGAGTAATTCAGTTGGTGTCATAGCAGGAAGTCCAGACTACAAATCTCAAGACACAACAGGTTGTCAAAATAAAGAATGTAAACATGGGTTCCTGGTAAAATGGAGCAATGGTGCAACCCGGTGTTGCTATGTCATAGTTTGAAGTCAGAGGCTGCAATCCATTCACTATCTGACCTTGTTGCCAAGTTCACACAGTTTGACCGGCTAGTGTATCTATTGTAGAAATCTATGTGTAATTCTTTGTACAAATCTGCATGTTCCATTCTTTTGCCATCCTCTTCTGGCTCAACCATGCAAAACCACTGAACTTTACCAGTTATGGTTAGTGTTAGAAATTGGGGTCTCTAGTTGGCAGAAGTAGGTACTTTTGTCCAAGTAGGGACCCTTGCGTTAAACCAGGGTAAGGGGGATGCACTCCTAAAATAACCCCTGCTCACCCCCTTGGTAGCGTGGCACAGGCAGACAGGCATATCTTAGAGGCAGTGTGTAAAGCATTTGTGAACACATACTGTAATACAGTGAAAACACTACAAATGGACACCACACCAGTTTAGAAACATAAGTGATCTTTATCTAAACCAAACAAGACCAAAACGACAGTAATCCACAATACAGTAATAAAAATATGATTTTAAATGATCCAATTAGTTCTGTTCCAAGCAAATTGCAGATGCAACACTTTTCACACAAAGTACCTTGGATGCGTCACGCACACAAACAAAAACTGTTGCAGGGAAGGTGATGTGTCGGTTCCTAATGCCCAGGGAGGCTGATGCATCAGTGCCTTACTGCCACGAAGGGGCGGTGATGCATCGGTTTCTTACTGTGGGGGTAGGTGATGCATTGGTTTTGCGTGATCTAAAGTTCAGTGGTCTGGGCTACTCTTTTTATACAGTAAATCTCTTTGTTCTCTGAAGGCAGAGAGTATCTATGCTCAGCCAAAACCAGTTCTGTCCTCACTGGTGCAGTTTCTGGCAGGAGGTGGAGTCAGCATTGTGAAAGACAGACCAGGCCCCCCTACTCTAAATGCAGCCCAGGTCTCTTCAGCCCAGCCCTGACTCCTCCAGACTCTCTGAAGCCAATGTACCTCCCCAGCTCCTGTCATACTAAGGCCAGACAGTTAATACACATCCTGGCAGAAGCACACTGGATGACTAAGCAAGAAAATACTTTCTAAAAGTGGTATTTTCAAACACAGAATGAAAAATCACCCTCACTAAAAGATGCATCTTAACATTCCAAGTTCAGACATATCAAACTTTATTTTCCTATCTTGTTCCCAGGGGTAGTTATATTTATGATATGTTATAAGCAAACTCCCCATTCTATCCTATGGGAACAGATAGCCTTGCAATAGTTAAAAACAAAATTGGCAGTATTTCGCTATCAGGACATGCCACACACACACACAGCGTGTCCTACCTTTCACATACACTGCCCACAGGGGTACTTGGGCCTACCTTAGGGGTGAATAACATGTGAGAAAAGGGAAGGTTAGGGGCCTGGCAAGTGGGTTTTTGGGGTTCAGGGGGGGCAGGTGCCTTCTGTCTAGTTCCCCGGGCACTGGTTTTGTTAGTGGGGTGTGTCTAATCTTGTCCCCCTTTTCTTTTTTAGCGGTCTCGACTGGGTCAAGCAGTCAGCTACCAGGAAACTAGTGGAGACAAGCTGTGTTCCCCAAGACCTTGGGTTCCCTTGTTTTGTTGACCCACCTTCTCCCGGTGTCGTGTTCTCCACCACCCGAATATATCTGTGGGTGCTGGGGGTCAGGGCGAGGGTAGGGGATTGGGGCATTCTTCACTTCTGCGGTGTTTGGCTGGTTGGCAACGGAACAGAAAACCAAGCCCACGAATTGATACACCGCCTGAGTGAAGAATGGTTGAGAAGGCAACGGGAGGGGTGTCTTTGATGCAGGAACTCATACAGGCCTTAGCACTTATGCAGGGAGAGGTCCAATCCCTTAGACAAGAGAATCATGAGTTACGGGTGACACTGAGTGAGGTCAAGGAAAACACCAAGAGGAGAGGGAGGGATCCCTCAGTGAAGGCTAAGACCCCAGTGGTTCAGCCAGCCACATTTAAGTATGAGAGGAGTGGGGGGCAGAGTGGGTCTCCTTTGTCTGTTACTGTTAACACTCCTGTGCCGGTGCCTCTGGCTGCTCCTGAGAGGTTTTCCGGGGACAGCAGTAGATATGCTATCTTTATGAATCAGTGGCATTTGCAATTTATGTGTTGACCAGCTTGTTTTCCCGATGACACTACTCAATCAATCAATCAATCATTGCATTTATATAGCGCACTACTTACCCAGAGGGTCTCAAGGCGCTGGGGGGGTGAGGGGGATCTGCTACTGCTCGAACAACCAGGTCTTGAGTTGCTTCCTGAAGGCGAGGTGGTCCTGGGTCAGGCGGAGGTGGGTGGGGAGGGAGTTCCATGTCTTGGCGGCGAGGTAGGAGAAGGACCGTCCCCCTGTGGTGGCTCTAAGGATGCGGGGGACGGCGGCGAGGGCGTGGCTGGTCGATCGAAGCTGGCGTTTGGGAGCGTAGAAGTTGAGGCGGCTGTTGAGGTATCCTGGGCCTTGGCTGCGTACTAAGGTAGCGTTTGTAATTTCATATCTTTCGGGTACTGCTGCTGGTTGGGCGGTCCCCTTAGTCGAAAACAACGACGCTGTGTTAAGCAGTTTTCCGGCATTCAAGCTCCAAATGCATAGTCTGTTTGCTAAGCATGCGTTTATGCAAGCAAGCAATGCAGAATTGCTAAAGCTACGGCAGGGTAAGCAGGATCTTCTGGCTTATGTGTCTACCTTTAACCACTTAGTAGCAGAAACTCAATGGCCCATTGCAAAAAGAACATATTTGTTTTATCAGGGCTTGTGCGAAGACTTAAAGGATATGGTCTCACAGGTAGTAGACCCCCCCGATGATTGTGTTGAGTTCATTGATTTGGTGGTAAAACTCAATCATAGATTGAGTGAGAGGAAGGGGGAGAGGACCGGGTTTCAACCCTCGAGGACCACTATAACCAAGAGAGAGACACCGGAAAGTGGGGATGTAAAGACAGATCCCGAACCAATGCCGTTAGGTGGGGTGCGGGGTCCCTTAACCAAGGAGGAAAAGGAGCGGAAGCGATTGTTGCAGTTATGTTTGTATTGTGGGAGGAGTGGGCACTTCGCTCGAGAGTGTCCCGTGAAACCGTCCTGGTTAACAGTGAATAAGGCTGTGGCTTTCGTGGGGGAAGGGGGGGTGTGAGAGGCCTTCTGTCCTTGAGAGCAGCAATTGTAATCCTTATGATGTACAAGGGGCAGTTCAAAGAGTCCTGCACCATTTCACGGTGACAGCTTGCTTTGCATATTTATCTAGTGGTAGAGCATCCCTGTTGGTGTTGTTGGATTGTGGGGCCACAGGGAACTTTATGGACATCGGTTTGGCCGAGAAGTTGATGGTTCTGTGTGTGCTGAAGAGACAACCTGAAGCCGTGAGGGCCATTGACGGCACGGAACTGTCCTCTGGGTCAATCGTCTGGCAGATTGAACCTCTGCTGATGACATTCGATAATTGGCATTCTGAGACTGTTTGTTTCGATCTGATAGCCGCTCCAGCATTTGGAGTGGTACTCGGGGTGCCCTGGTTACAGGCCCATAATCCTAGGATCGATTGGGCGCGGAGATTGGTCACGCTTGATTCGGAGTATTGCCTTCTGCACTGTTATTGTGAGGCGACTGACTGGGTGTCTCCGTTGTCTTGTGCAGCGAGTGTTTGATAAGGATCAGGCGTGTGTTTTGCCTCCACACAGGGCTTTTGATTGCTGTATCGATTTGGTTCCGGGGGCCATTTTGCCCTGTATTAGGGTTTATGCGTTGTCGGAGCCGGAGGAGAAACATCTACGGCAGTACTTGGACGAAATGTTGAAGTATGGGTTCATTCGACCTTCTTCTTAGCCGCTATCCTCCTCCATCTTTTTTATACCTAAGAAAGAGGGTGATCTCCGCGCTTTCGTGGATTACAGAGCATTGAATAAAGTTACAATAAAGAACAAGTACCCATTACCACTCATACCGGTGTTGTTAGATCAGCTGCAACATGCCAGGGTGTTTACAAAGCTTGATTTAGGAGGTGCTTACCATCTCATTCGCGTCCGAGAGGGCGATGAATAGAAAACGGCGTTCCGCACTAAGTTTGGTTTATTTGAGTATTGTGTTATGCCTTTTGGTTTGTGTAACGCCCCTGCTGCTTTTCAGTTTTTTATTAATGAGGTTTTGCGTGAGTTTTTGGATATCAGTGTGATTGTTTACATTGATGACATTTTGTTTTGTTCCCAGTCCTTTGAGGATCATGATGCTCATGTTTCGCAGGTTTTGTCTAAGTTGTTGGAACACCGTTTATTTGTCAAGCTGGATAAGTGCACGTTTGGTGTGACACATGTCGAGTTCTTGGGTTTCTTGATATCGGCAGATGGTATTAAGATGGATCCCTGGAAAATTGAAGCCATTATCAACTGGCCCATACCCACATGTGTCAAGGACATACAGGTACTACTTGGATTCGCCAACTTCTATAGGCGTTTTATCAGCCATTTCTCAGAAATTGTTTTGCCTATGACTTCTTTGCTGAAGAAGGGAGTGGTTTTTGATTGGACGCCTGCAGCACAGTTGGCATTGGAATGTTTGACTGGGCAATTTACATCTGCTCCTGTGTTAATGCATCCTGATCCTGCCCTTCCGTTTTATGTAGAGGCGGATGCGTACCAGCTAGCAGTTGGGGGTGTGTTGTCTCAGCGTGACAGTGAGACTGGGTTGATGCATCCAATTGCGTTTTTCTCGAAAAAACTACTACCTGCTGAGCAGAATTACACCGTGGCCGAGAGGGAGCTATTGGCCATAAAGCTGTCTTTTGAGGAATGGCGACACTATCTTTGGGGGGCTTGTCACCCCATCACGATCTATACGGATCATAAGAACTTGGAGTTTTTCCGTTCTGCCAGCGCTTTGACTCCCCGGCAGATGAGATGGGTGCTGTTTTTCAATGAATACGATTTTACCATCACGTATAGGCCAGCAGCTCAACAGGGGAAGTCTGATGGGTTATCCCGGATTTATGCGGATCCGTCACAAGGAGGGCGGCTAGAGGAGACCCGATTTATGATCCCAAGTGAAAAGATCGTTGGTTGTGCCTCCATGGATGACTTTTTGGTTAAAGTGCAAGAAGAAATGAAACAGTTGGACTTGGCTCCATGGCTGTCGGAACCTGGGTTTACGTTAAGGGATGGGTTGTTGTATCAGGCTAATAAGCTGTTTGTGCCCCCTGAGTTGTGTACACTGGTTCTTACTTATTGTCATTCATCGTCTTTGGTTGGGCATCCCGGGGTCAATAAGACCAAGGAGTTGTGTATGCGTTGGTTCTGGTGGAAATCTTTGGCCCACGATGTGCAGGTATTTGTGGCCTGCTGTTAGCAAGTCCTCGCACATGTCACCATCTGGGTTGTTGCACCGTTTGCCAGTGCCTCCCTCCCCCTGGCATACAATCAGTATGGATTTTGTGACCTATTTGCCGCCTGATTCAGGGTTTACGACCATATTGATCGTAGTGGATTTATTCACTAAAACGGCACACTTCGTTCCCTTGATAGGGTTACACACGTCTAGGGAATTGGCTGATGTATTTATGGCACAAGTGATCCGATTGCATGGGGTGCCTACTGCCATCGTTTCAGATAGAGGGGCACAGTTTGTATCACATTTCTGGACTGCCCTATGCCGGTCATTAAAGATGGATGTACGTTTGTCAACAGCTTACCATCCACAAAGCGACGGGCAAACGGAACGCACCAACCAAACTATGGAGCAGTATTTGCGATGTTTGCTAACGTCGCTGATGGGCAGTTGGGTACAAGCCCTTCCTGTGGCTGAGTTTGCCTATAATAACAGTATGCACTCAGCATTAGGTATGTCGCCGTTTTACTGTTCGATGGGTTTCCATCCCAAGACTATTCCCATTCAACCATCTGAGAGGGTGCATGCAGTGGACTCCCTTAGTAGGGATTTGATTGATATCTGGAAGAAAGCCAAACAGCAGCTGTTTGAGTCTAAGAGTGTTATGAAGGTACAGGCAGATAGGCACAGACGGCCAGCTCCTCTGTATGCAGTTGGGGATAGGGTTTGGCTTGCAACGAAAAACCTGAGGTTGCCTGGACCGAGGAAATTACAGCCTCGGTTTGTGGGTCCCTTTCCTGTCCAGAAAGTGGTGAATCCAGTAGCCATTAGGTTGACCTTACCGGTTGAGTATAGTATCCATCCTGTGTTTCATACTTCTTTGTTGAAGCCTTATGTCACCACCACTCAAGAGTTGCCACCTCCTCCTCCTGTTTTGATTGATGATAATGTGGAGTATGAGGTTAATGCTGTTTTGGATTCCAAGCAGAAGAGGGGTTGGTTGTACTACCTTATAGACTGGAAGGGGTATGCCCCAGAGGATCGTTCTTGGGTTCCAGCTAGTCGGGTGCATGCTGCCCGGGTGGTACGTCTGTTTCATCGCCTGCACCTTGGGAAGCCTAGGCCGGTGGGAAGGCTTCGGGGGTGGTACTGTTGAGGTTCAGGTGGGCAGGTGCCTTCTGTCTAGTTCCCCGGTCACTGGTTTTGTTAGTGGGGTGTGTCTAATCTTGTCCCACTTTTCTTTTTTAGCGGTCTCGACTGGGTCAAGCAGTCAGCTACCAGGAAACTAGTGGAGACGAGCGGTGTTCCCCAAGACCTTGGGTTCCCTTGTTTTGTTTACCCACCTTCTCCCGGTGTCGTGTTCTCCACCGCCCGGAATATATCTGTGGGTGCTGGGGGTCACGGCGAGGGTAGGGAATTGGGGCGTTCTTCACTTCTGCGGTGTTTGGCTGGTTGGCAACGGAACATGGGTGTGCCTGCTAAGTCAACATGGCAGTACAAGACTGCACATGGGCAATGAAATGGCAGGCCTGAATTATATTTGCAGGCTTCTTATGTGGGTGGTACAATCAGTGCTGCCGGGCCACTAGCAGCATTTGACTTACAGGCCCTGGGCACACAAGTCGAATTTGCCAATCATGAAATCACCAATTCATAACAACAATTTACAAAGGGAGCACTTGCACTTTGGCACTGAACAGCAGTGGCAAAGTACCCAAAGCATCTAGACCAGCACAAACAAAGTCTAACACACACAAAACACAGGAGGCAAAGGCAAAAAATGCATGGGAAACCAACACCAATGGTGCAGTTCTAAAAGTTAGCAACTCCATAGAACACGTCATGACTCATGGCACTCGCCATACCAATATTCCAACAGCACAGAAACAAAAAAAAGAGCTATCAAGAGAACAATATGGTGGATGTTGCATTGCTAACCATAGCTTGTGAATTTCAGTGTTTTTCATGTTAAGTCAGAGCAATAACTGTTTATTGTTTTTTTTCATTTATTGTATTCACATACTAGTAGTGCTATGTTCTATATTTGAGCTCCAAGGTCAAAACAATTTAAGGCAATGATAGATGATCTGCAACGAGCAGCTGGAATTGGATGTATTGGTGTGGGCGCCTAATAAAGATGTAAAGAATATGAAGAAGATCAATAAGGTTAACCATAAGAATCTAGGTTGGACTAAGAAGGATTCGTACAAGTAGTCCAAACCATTTAAGGTTGGCAGAGTTGAAAATACTTAATTGTGCTTGGATGCTGGTTCATGGAGGAGTTTTAATAAGGCTCTAAAGTTTTTTTGGGGATTCTGTGAAGAGAAGGGTAATTTCCATAATATCATTGTTGATGGAAGTGAGTAGATGGCATCAGCAAAAATAAAATGTCTTTCAACGTGTCTGTTGAAACATTGTGACTGAGTGTGAATTAGAGATCAATCAATCTGGCATCAATTAAAGTGAAAAAAGTTGTTTTGAAAGTATGTGACAGAAGGTGGTGTGTGTTAATGTTGTTCTACGTACATCATATCCCTTCTCAGAGGCTTATTGATTTTGCATTAAAAACATTTGTAGGTTTATGTCTACAACATTGTTATTGATTGAGTTTGTTTTATCTGTATTCTTTTTTTGGTTTTATGTTTATGAAAGATAATATAGAAATCCATCCCAAAGTCCCGGGAAGGGTTTGAGGTGGGCGTACCTAAAGCTGCAAGAGCTTAGTGTTGTCCATATATTAGCTTTTTGACTTGGAATGTGACTGGTCTGGCCTCAAAAGTTCTAATTCAAGGTTGGCAATCTTTTATCTTAGACAATGATGTAGTGTTTATGCAGGAAACGTGGGAGGTGCTTTAGCCTTCCTGCCCTACCCTCACCCACTGGGCATGCTAAAGGGGGGTTGGCAGCCTGACTCAAAGTTAATAGTGGCTGCACAATCTCACCCATTCCCTTAGATCAGGGTGAGGTTATGGCGTTTAGCCTTTGTTAGGCATGGGAAATATAGGGTTTACATGGTAAATTTTTATAAGAATTTTTTTTAATTATTCTATTTATTAAACAGTTGTGATGTTACAGTGGAAGGCAGTGGGGCCTCTTTATAGTAAAATACAGTGGTGACATATCAAGTAATCATTGAACACAGATCATATACAATCCCCGTTAAATAGTTTCAAAATTGGTGTCCACCCCTGCCCTACGTAGTTCCTCAGTTGGGGATACACAGAGACCGCCACGTGACTCATTCCATTTAGCCCATTTGTGGTCCTATTTCTTAGGGCAACCCCTGTGTTTAAAGACGTCTTTCTCTGCAATCATCGCATTGTCCCTGTCATTGGACCATTTATTGTAGGTGGGCAAATCCCCCATATCTGAGCTATATTTCTCTTGGCAAGGGCAAATCCCAGTGAGGCCCACGTGCGCACGGTCTGGGTCAAATCGGTGGCCTCCCAAACATTGAGCAAGCAAAGTCGTGGGGAGCTGGCTATGTTTTTCTCACACACCTTTGTGAGCGTAGAGAAGATTCTTCCCAATTAGGTCTGAATGTGTGGGCATTCCCAAAGCACATGGAAAAAGGTAACTTCCGCAGCACATTGTCAAAGCACCCCGCATCTGGCCGACACACCATTTTTACCAATATCAGTGCTGATAGATAAGTTCAAATCGGTGGCCTCCCAAACATTGAGCAAGCAAAGTCGTGGGGAGCTGGCTATGTTTTTCTCACACACCTTTGTGAGCGTAGAGAAGATTCTTCCCAATTAGGACTGAATGTGTGGGCATTCCCAAAGCACATGGAAAAAGGTAACTTCCGCAGCACATTGTCAAAGCACCCCGCATCTGGCCGACACACCATTTTTACCAATATCAGTGCTGATAGATAAGTTCTGTGTAGAATTTTGAACTGGACTAAGCGGAGCCTCATCGGTATAGTGACCTCTTTGGGGGAAGATAGTGCTTCTTGCCAGTCATCATCCTCCAAATATCATAGATCAGATTCCCACAACTGCCGGAGACGCACCAGTGGGTCTGGCCTGTTGTTGATTAATTTGCGATATGTGAGTGATATTGCTTTTCAGGACATGGGATCTGCTAAATGTCTATCCCCCATTGTGGAGGCTTCAGGTAAAATCTCACCACACGCCACATTGGTAGTGATTGCATGGTGTATTTTTAAGTATCGGAACGTTTCTGACCCTGCCAGTTGGTATTCTGCTTGTAGGTCCGTGAAAGAGACCATCTTATTTAGCTTCCAGAGGTCACCTATGGAGGAGATACCAATTAAGTCCCACTCATCAAAGCCTGGGCATTTACTCAGTGTGCCTAGTCTATAAAAACAATTTTTGAAGCAAGGGTGGTTCTGATTTCCAGGGTTTGTTTACAGTAATTGATTTTCTAACAGCAAGGAAGGCATGGCCCGAAAGCCCTTTTCATTTTCTCGGTATAGGTGATTTCAATGCCACGCTAGGCTTTTTCCCCCCTTATCACCAACAATATTTGACTCAAATGCTCTGGAATTTGACATCAATGCGCATTTACGGATGCAGTGCGCGCAACAAAATTCGTTTTATTTATTTTTGTTTACTTACCTGTAATTCTCCGTAATCCATAGATTACTACCCTCCACCCTGCCCCTCCCCACGCCATCGCCTGGCAGCTACTCCCACCACTGACCGCTACTGCGCAATACACACATTGCCAGGGTATTTTCAGTGATACCTACCCTTTGAAGTTATAATTGCTATAAAATTCTGATATCTGTGTTACAGGTAACCCGCACAGATTCCCTCTTGTCTGCAAGTAGGCTCAAATTCAGGTTAGGCTTGTGCCACCGGGCAATAGCAACGCGAATAATGCTTATGATCAGCTTTCCCCTGTGCTTATTATAGACCTTATGGATCAATGCTTCAGCATTGGCAGTGGATCACTGACAGAATATCAACAACACTAATATCAACCTACAGAAATATAGAGACATAAATATCGTTGTCAAAAATATCGACCTCCTATCTTTATAATGGTAAGAAAAAAAATATCGGGGGAAAAATATTGTTAAAAATATCAAAGTACAAAATATTGTTTTTTTATATGTATGAAAAATAATGTAAATTATATTAACTATTACAGTTAACTTCTAAAAAATATTTAGATTTATTTGTACATTTTAAAAATTATAAGTAGTACATTTCATTTATGAATAAATTAAACATACATAAAGGGGCCGATTCTGATTCGGTAAAATCCAGTCTGAATAGCCGTACGAAGCTTTTTTACTATACGATTCGTACGCAGAACCGTACCCGTATGTACGATGTTGTACGATGTGCACTCAATGCAGTTCTCCATACGAATCGTACAAAAGACCGTAGGATTCAAGAAACCGTACAGATCACACTCGGAACGATGTTCGTACGGATCGCAGCAGACTTTTATGACCCAGCAAGTACGATTCGTGTGGACACCATTCCGTACGACTCTTTTTTTAGGGGAGCTGAAAATGTCCGGAAAAGCTGGGGTGCGGTGCTTCGGTGTACGGTGCGTACACCCCTGGATTTCAGGGGTAAGGTGCGTATATCCCCATGCATACTGTCATGTTTGCGGCGTCTTGCCGTTCCCGAGGGGCCGCTAGACACATACGGCGATCGGAATACTCACTCCCGGGCGGAAGTCGAGTCCCGGTCTAGTCTTCCACGACCTGCCTCCACCAAAGCACTTCCGGGGGAAACGCTTAAACGCTGCATTTCCCGCCGGCTTTGTGCTTCGGATTCGTCCTGCTACCCGGATTCGCCTGGTACCTTCGGAGCCAAACACCAGGGATTCCACGGACACCTTGTTCTCCGGTTTCCTTGCTGTGCCTTACAAACGCTTGCTGACGCAGGACTTGGGCTACGGATCTACGCTGCAGTCAGGTCTGTGTTCACGCTGGAGCCCTGTTCTTTGTTTATTCATTAGCTGCGCAGGTGCGCTTTTCTTTGTGGTTAAACAGTGACAGCGCAGGAGCGCTATTCATTAGTAGCACATTGCCGTGCAGGAGCCCAATACCTTGGTTTCTTTCCACAGCACAGGAGCGCTATTCATTAGTTGTATATTGCTGTGCAGGAGCCCAGTAAGTTGGTTTCTTTCTAAGGAGCGCTTACCTTGGCTTTTCCTTTATTCATTGGTGCATTCATAACTTCCTTGGTTCATAGGTCTACACTAGCCCTGGTGAGTCCATGGTTAAAGGAATCCTTTCGGTATGTGTCTAGAGGTCTGCCATTAAGGGGGTGGTGTGGTCTTTTCCTAATTAAGCCTTCTTGTCTCCCCAGTTGGGACCGAATGATCCTACCCAGCTCCACAACCACCAAGGCCTCTTCATTTCGTTTCTGGCTACCTTCCCTGGTTCCATCTCATCCCTGCTGGGTACCACATCTCCGCATGGGTCAGGTGGGTACAGGGGTGGTGGCTCTTTTCGTCTCTGCGGAATCGCTTCACAAGCAAAGGTAGGTCTTGTGGGGCATCCGACACATACAAAGCATGAATGTCGGTGTACGGTGCCTATGGGTACTGTCCATACCCCCAAGGACGTAGGTGTACGGTGCGTACACCCCATGCATACACCCCATGCGTATACCCCTTGAATTCAGGGGTACGGTGCATATGTTATTGTGTGGCTCTCCGTACGAATTGCCTAAACGAGACGTTTACAGTACGAATCGCGCACACAGTCCCCAGTCCTGATTTTACTTGGGCGGTCGTACAGCATGTTTACGAATCGTACGGTTCACTGTACGGGTGTATGTCGTACGGATTTTCCCTTGTCTTTCGTACGGTTAGCAAGGATTCGGACGGAGTTTTGACCTATGGATCGTACTCCGCGATTCGGACGGATTACTACGATTCGTACGGAAACAGCTATGAATACGAATCGTCGTACGGATTTGTTTCCCGAATCGGAATCGGCCCCAAAATGTAATATATATACTAACTTAGAAATAATTCATAAATAATAATTTTAATTAATTATGAAATGTTATAAATATATTTAAAATGATAAATATATATATACATACACCTGTAACATAAACATTTAAAACATTAATTATTTTTAAACCTACATTTTGCACTACATCTAGTGCAACAGTAGGGAATCTGTTGGATAGCGGAAGGGAACAAATTTCTTTCCCCACTCCAGTGAGTGCAACAGTAGGGAAAGTGTTAGATAGCGGTGGGGAATAACTTACTATTCCCTCTCCAATGAGCGTAACATTAGGGAAATTGTTGGGTAGCGGAGGGGAATAATTTACTATTCCCGTTCCAATGAGTGCAACAGTAGGGAAAGTAATTAATAGCGTAGGGATAAAAAATACTATTCCCACTTCAGTAAGTGCAACAGTAGGGAAAGTGTTGGATAGCGGACGGAAACAATTTACTATTCCCCCTCCAGCAAGTGCAACACTAGGAAAAGTGTTGGATAGCTGGGGGATACAAATTACTATTCCCACTCCAGCGATTGCAACAGTAGGGAAAGTGTTGGATAGCACAGGGGTAAAAATTACTACTCCCACTCCAGGGAGTGCAACAGTAGGGAAAGTGTTGGAAAGCACAGGGGTAAAAATTACTAATATTACCCAATGAGTGCAACAGTAGAGAACGTGTTGGATAGCGGAGGGTATTCATTTACTATTTCCATTCCAATGAGTGCAACATTAGGGAAAGTGTTGGATAGCGTAGGGGTAAAATTACTATTCCCACTCCAGCAAGTGCAACAGTAGGGAAAGTGTTGGATAGCGTAGGGGTTAAATTTACTATTCCGACTCCAGCAGGTGCAACAGTAGGGAAAGTGTTGGAAAGTGGAGGGGTAAAAATTACCTCTCCCACTCCAGTGAGTGCAACAGTAGGGAAAGTGTTGGATAGTGTGGAGGTATAAATTACTATTCCCACTGAAGGAAATTCAAATGTAAAAACAAACAAAATATCAACTACAATAAAAAATATACTAAAAAACCCAAAAGCAAAACATATATACAAATTTACAAAACATAGAAACATATAATGTATACAAAAAATCTAACATTTACATAAAAAGATTGTGGTTTTTAAATTCAACAAAAAATTTACAAACAGATAAATATTTAGCAATACAAATTAATTTTAATCTAAAAAATAATTATTACATAAATGTAATATTTTTTACTACCCTATAACACCACACAATTTACAACATACATCGAAATTAAATAAAAAAGTGTACCTCCATAATTAACACAATTAATTATCAATTAAACACATATTAATAATTAAAATACACATTTAAAAAGGTACGAATTAATGAACTAACCAAATGTTAGAGCTATAGAACCTAAATCGCCAAACAAAATAAAAAATAAACAATTGCCAAACATTTAACAATTAATACATGAATATTAGTGAGCAAGTAATGATAAATTAATTTAAACTCTCTTACTTTCCACCCTCTATCCCAATAAACACCAAAACACACACCTAAAAATATTTACACTATTTCCTTAATAAATTAATATCAATTAACAACAAATCAATAATTAATTTAAAAACATTTACTTGCCACTATTTACCATTATAAACCCCACAACTCACACATCAAAATTATTACACAATAGATATATTTAAATGTAAATAACTTAGTTAGCATAAATTAATAAATAAATAATTAATTATAAATATATTACCTCCCACCAATATCCCCTATAAATGCCACCAATTATTTCGTAAAACTAAATATTTAATAACAATTAACAATCTGAATATAAATATTTAATAATAAAGTAATTCACACAATCAAGACTATGAATAAAAAATATATATTATAATACAAATATTAATAAATGTATTCAAATTAAATTACTTCCCACCCTACTCCCCTTTAAACCCACAACCCACTTCTAAAAAAGACACAATTAACATAATTACCAATTAAATAATAATTAACAACAAATGAATACATAATTAATAATACATTAATTCCCACAAATAACAATATAAGATTTTAACTAAATAAATATGAATTCATAAAAATATTAATAAATTAATTATAATTAAATTACTTCTCACCCTATTCCAGTATAAACCCACAATTCGCTCCTACAAATTACACAATTAACATATTTACCAATTAATTAATCAATAAAACTTAGCCTATTATTAACCAATTAATAATAAATTAATTCCCACAATTAACACTATAACATCAAAAATAAATGAATACTAATAAATAAAAATTAATATTCATTTTATTATAATTAAATTACTTCCCACCCTATTCACCTATTAACCGGAAACCAGCTACGGAACTAAAACGCAAAATTCAATTAAAAGAAAATTAATAGCTTCAAAAAATATAACACATATATTAACTACCAAATGCAATACTTAGACAGAAAATAGAGCACATACATTTAAAATACATACTAAAATACATAGCACTAACTAAAAAAAAAGATATTTTTAACAACTATTTTTGCAAATGATATTAATGACTTCGATATCTTAGAAAAGGATATTTCTTACCTTAAACTCGATATTCCTGACCACAATATTCTTGTAGTCCATATTTATGTATCTTGATATTTTGCACTCGATATTAGTGCAAGTCGTCATTTCCAACTCGATATAACCGCTTCAGCGCAGCGCGAATTTTCGCGCTGTGCTGAAGATTCAAAAACGGACGTGGTCATGACAGAACGGTTCCGTCACCAGCACAGCCCAACCGACGCTCGTGACGGAACCGTTCCATCAGGAGCGTCGAAGGAGTTAAGACACTTTAACATTGTAAGTACCTAAAGGTGGTAATTTGGACTTAAATTTTGATGGTCACCGTTTTTATTGTCTTACTAATTTGCAGTGTAAATGAAACCATTTGTGGTTTCAAACTGCTGGATATTGATCTTTGTTGTACTGATTGTGCCATGTAATTATGCAAGTACAGGTTTGGTTATCTAAAATGCTGTTTATGAGAGTGTAGGTCTCAAGGTGTTCAGACATGAAAGGGAGCACTGTAATTAATGCATTATTCCTGTCAGTGCTACTTTAAGTTGCATATGCAATTAATGTATATATATTAATATGTTATCAACATTTCCATAGTTAATTTCTGCATAAAGGTGTTGGTACAGACTGGGTGATACATTGCTAAACGTTATAAACAAAAGGGGGGTCACTGCTCCATCGGTGTGTGTGCTGTGTGGGATAGGGGAGGGGAAGGACACTTATTGTCTCTTGTTGCCCTCAC
The DNA here is from genome assembly GCF_964263255.1 of Lissotriton vulgaris. Classification (NCBI taxonomy): domain Eukaryota; kingdom Metazoa; phylum Chordata; class Amphibia; order Caudata; family Salamandridae; genus Lissotriton; species Lissotriton vulgaris. Next base: position 1,802,098,570 of record NC_141693.1, read on the forward strand.
ACACCCCGAAGGATGTTATGCTTCATCATTGGGCAGTTGCTCAGGCCGGCGCTGCAATGCCCGACGGTACATCACTACCCACATTGTAACACATAACCTTTGTTTTTTTAATATGACAAGGGAACCTTTATACTACTATTAAAATTGCTTTTCCTTGGTATCCCTTAGCCATTTTTCAACTCACTTCCCACCAACATTCGTAGTAAAAAGAGGACCCTCTTCACATACCCGCACTCATCTAACAGCTGGCCTCTTAAAAGATCTCTGCTAAAGCGACCCTTCGGGGGGCCCGTAGGGCATTGCAGCGCTGGCCCGACAAGGAGCAACCGCCCAATGATGAAGCATGACATCCTTCGGGGTGTGTGAGGGCAACAAGAGACAATAAGTGTCCTTCCCCTCCCCTTATCCCACACATAGAGGGTCCAAGACCTAGTCCAGTCTTTCTTCTTCTTTCCCTATAGGATTGCTTGTCCTACCCTTTCTCTTTTGAGTGTGAGCGTGACTACACAGCACGCACACCGATGGAACAGTGACCCCCCCCTTTTTTTGGTTATAGCATTAGAAGCTGGAGCACGGGCACTGGACCATAATAAGCTCCTGGTCCCCCGTCTCTTGTTTTTTGACTTACATTACTAAACGTTTCAGAGACATCTCAGGCATCATTCTTTTTGGCTTGTGTAAAAATGGGCCTTTCCCTAATATGTTTTAATATTGTTTGTACAGGTTTAGTAGGAGACCACTGTTTGCACTGAGTAATGCTCCTTTAAGAGGAAGAGGTCTCCGTTGCCCAGCCAATTGGCTGAGGTTTGTATGTGACATTCTATGGCTAACTATATACCTTTAGTAATGTTATATGTCTGTCAGGATTCCAACTAGGAAGACTGCAGACTGCGAATATTGTGACTTTATACATGGCCACAGTGTCGACTAACTCTGTTGGCCCATAACAAAGGGTATGACAATGATCATTGCAATAACGTTTTGTTAATGGTCATCAAAATGCAATAAAATACGTTAAATAAAGTTGCTAGATGAGTTATGAAAATGAAAGGTCCCATAAATAGGACCACCCCAGGAGAATTATAAGAGTACACTATCAGGTTTGGCCTAGACAGTCTCCAAAGAAGGGAACACTGAGTCATCATGATGAAGCATAACATCCTTCGGGGTGTGTGAGGGCAAAAAGAGACAATAAGTGTCCTTCCCCTCCCCTTTCCCACACAGAGAGGATCCAAGACCTTGTTGAGTCTTTCTTCTTCTATACCTATAGGATTGCTTGTCCTTCCCTTTCTCTTTTGAGTGTGAGCGTGACTGCACAGCACGCACACTGATGGAACAGTGACCCCCTTTTGTTTATAAAGTTTAGGAATGTACCACCCAGTCTGTACCAACACCTTTATGCAGAAATTAACTATGCAAATGTTGATAACATATTAATTTATATACATTAATTGTACCTGGGGTGAGTCATGTGTCTTTGCGTGCAGTGTGAGTCTGTGCCAGTGTGCGTGGGATGAGTCTTGTGTCTGTGTGTGTGGGGGTGAGTCTTGTGTCTGTGGGTGCAGGTTGAGTCTTGTGTCTGTGTGTGCGGGGTGAGTCTTTTGTCTGTGTGTGTGATGACTCTTGTGTCTGTGTGTGTGTGGGATGAGTCGTGTGTCTGTGCAGAGTGAGTCTTGTGTCTCTGTAAGGTGTGAGTCTTGTGTCTGTGTGCGGTGTGAGTATTGTAGGTGTGCAGGGTGAGTCATGTGCCTGTGTGGGGTGAGCTTTTTGTCTGTGTGCGGGTGAGTTTTGTGCTTGTGTGTGTTTTGGGTGAGTCTTGTGTCTATGTGTGTGGGGTGAGTCTTGTGTCTGTGTGCGGGGTGAATCTTGTGTCTGTGTGTGCGTGGGATTAGTCTTGTATCTGTGCAGGGAGAGTCATGTGTCTGTGTGGGGTGAGCTTTTTGTCTGTGTGTGCGAGTGAGTTTTGTGCTTGTGTGTGTTTGGTGTGAGTCTTGTGTCTGTGTGTGCAAGATGAGTCTTGTCCTTGTGTGTGCACAGGGTGAGTCTTGTCCTTGTGTGTGTGTGGGGTGAGTCTTTTGCCTCTGTGTGCAATATGAGTCTGGTCCTTGTGTGTGTGCAGGGTGAGTCTTGTCCTTGTGTGTGTGTGGGGTGAGTCTTTTGCCTCTGTGTGCAGGGTGAGTCTTGTGTCTGTGGCGGTGAGCCTTGTGCCTGTGCCCGCGTGGGGTGAGTTGTGCTTGTGTGTGTTTGAGGCGAATCTTGTGTCTGTGTGTGCAGGGTGAGTCTTGTCCTTGTGTGTACGCAGGGTGAGTCTTGTCCTTGTGTGTGTGCAGGATGAGTCTTGTGTCTGTGTGTGCGGGGTGAGTCTTGTGCCTGTGCACGCGTGGGTTGAGTTTTGTGCTTCGTAGGGCTACAATTTGCATGCCTGGGAAAGCTTTACAGAAGCTTCAAAAGAGCCCACTTATTATCATTACTTCATTAGTGGCTGGTTGTAGCAATCTGTGCATTACAGGAGGAAAGGTAACATGTTTCCAAGTCACAAAACATACAAAGTACAAGGAGAGGACAATACTACAGTAAAGGGGACACCCAAAACACAAGAACAAACGTAACTTAGGCAAGGGTAACACTTGGGGCAAAACACAATGCAAGAGGTAGCAACCAGGTGTAGCAAGAGAAAGGTGACGTGTGCATGTTACAAAGTACCAAACCAGGTAGAAGAATAATACTCATATATGGCAAACTCTCAAGCCACAGGAAAACACTGGGAGGACACCTGCATAGTTAAGGAGAATAGCGGGGTGTCTAGTTCAGGTGAATAGCATAGCGGGGTGTCCAGTTAAGGTGAATAGCGGGGTGTCTAGATTTAGCTTAATGAATATAGTATCCTCAAAGTGGGTCTAAGATGCGCATCAAATGCCGACAAGTCAGAGTGTTACTAAGGAGGCACATTACCCCTATGTCCCCAAATGACCATAAAATAGTTACAATTGACAAGAAAAAGTAAATGAAATGCATAAGCGATGACAACTACAAATCAATTTCACCATAAAATATCATAAGATTATTTGTAAATTTATTTCTGCATGTAGGAGGGATACCACCTCTCGAGTGAGCAACCTAACGCCAAAGCATAGACTCAGGAGCAGTCCAGGTACATCACAACACCACTGTATTAGCCCTGCTGCAGGAGGCGCTGTGGCTTAGTTGGTTAAAGCACCTGTCTAGTAAACAGGAGATCCTGAGTTCGGATCTCAGCAGTGCCTTAGTGTTTATTAAGAGGTCTTACATCAGACAAGAGAATAGTAGGGGGATGAGTTGGGAGGGGACGATGGATCACTCAACCCAAAGTGCAGTGGTCGTTAGCAGATTCGGCAGGTGAATAATGAACGTAGTTCTAAGATGCTGCATCAAGGCATCAAACAGGCTTGGCCCGGGAGCATATGGGACAGTGTTGGCCCATGTTTCACTACAGAATATCACGATTGGCAGTGGAGGGGGGGGACAGGGCTTCTAATGAATGTTTTCTGTCCCTAAATGCAGGAACGGCGTTGGATAACCGTCCTACCCACACCACATGCTATCAACAGGATAAGGGTCGTAGCACACGTGGGGCGGCTTGCCAGGGCAGGGACCCATGCCCTCCTCAGTTGCCATTCAGTTCCGAGATGAGGGGCGGACAGGTTACACCCATGATAGTGATACGCTTGCAGTCACCGGGTGGGGACATATTAGGTACCCCCTGGGCAGTAGTGTGACGCCCCAACCTCGAAGAATCTGAGTAGGTCAGATGGTAACGCAAGCAGGAGGACCAGGGCGGGCACTGTGCTGGGAGCCCAAATGCGGTGTCTGGTAGGGGCTTAAAGGGGGCAAACAGGTCCTGACTGCCCGCAGGGGAGAGGAACCAGGCATAGCTTGGCAGTGGCACAAGCTACTATGGCATTGCCCCCCCCCCCCCGATGCGCCTGAGTGCTCCTGCCAGCTGCTGGCATCTGCCCATAGGTAACGGGAGGAGTAACCACAAGGGTAGACGTCCACCCGGAATATTGCACATATGGTTGGCTCACACATACACAATCCAAGATCTGGATGATCCCACGAAGACGGCCTCAACCCATGGTCTTTTAGAGTCCCTTTATTATTTATTTATTTTTATTTTGAAAGTTTTATATAGCACGAACAAGATCTTTGCAGATATCAGAGCACTTTACAAAGCCGGGAATACCAACAGAGAGTGAATTTAAACATAATAAATGGGAAGGGTAGGTACGTGAGGGAGCAAATTAGTACAGCAAATCAATAATATAAATATAACAGTTACAAGTGTGCATAGATAGTCAGTAGCGTCAATAATACAGGTGAAATACATAGTCATAGAGTTCGAACATAATAATACAGGTCGGTGTATAGTCTTTCTAGATCCATGCTCATAGGTCAGGTGTATTTGGCCATAAAAATAGCTTTCACTTCTTTCTTAAAAAGTGTAGTGGAGGAGATGAGCCTAGTTTCAGGAGGGAGTGAGTTCCAGATCCTGGGTGCCATTCCCGAGAAAGAGCGTTTATAAGTTTTTTCCTTCCGGAATCTTCGAGGTTTTAGCAGAAGATTGTTTGTGCCTCTGGTGTTTCTAGAGCCGCCAGAGATTGACAGCTTCTGAGTGAAGTATCCGGGAGAGCTCAGGTGTAGAGCCTTGTGTGTCATACAGGCGATTTTCAGATGAATTCTGGCTTCAACAGGCAGCCAGTCTAGTGATTTCAGGTCAGGGGAGATATGAGAGTGCTTTTTTGATCCAGTGATGAGTCTCGCTGCAGCGTTTAGAGAGGCTCTTAGGGGTGCAGTAGTGGTTAACGGGAGACCGCAGAGGGCGGTGCTGCCGTATTCAATTCGCGGGATGACTAGTGCTTGTACTGCAGTTTGGAAGTCTTTGGCTGGTAGGAAGGGTTTAAGTTTCCTTAGGGTATTGATTTGGAAGTTCGCTCCCTTAGTAGCCTTGCTGATATGATGCTGCATGTTGAGATTGGAGTCGAGAGTTATGCCTAGGGATTTCGCTGAATCCACTATGGTGGGTTGGACATTCAGTGCAGTTAGCTGTTTAAGCCAGGTTTGAGTGGTAGAGATCTTCGCTGGAGGTGAGATCAGCAGGAATTCTGTTTTCAGAGCATTGAGTTTGAGATGATTATCAGCAAGCCAGGATTGGGTGCTTCTGATCGTAGAGTTCAGGAGTAAGATGTCATTGGGGGATTGTAATTTGAGATATAGTTGAGTGTCATCTGCGTACATGTGAAAAAGTACATTGGATGCTTGAAGCAAGGTGGTGAGAGGTTCCATAACTAAGTTGAACAATGTTGGTGAAAGGGAGGATCCTTGGGGGACACCTAACAAAACAGGTATTGGAGAGGACATCAGGTTGTTACTCTTGAATTTCTGTGACCTGTTGTGTAGAAAGGAGGTGAACCACTTGAGAACAGTCCCGGAAAGACCCATTCTTGTGTTCAACAGATCGAGTAATTTCTCATGTTTAACAGTGTCGAAAGCTGAAGAGAGATCAAGAAGGATGAGGAGGCAGGTATCCCCTTGATCTAGGATTTGAAGGGCGTCGTCGATTATGTGAGTCATAGCAGTTTCGGTGCTGTGACCTGCTCGGAAGCCTGATTGATGAAGGTTGAGGAGATCAAACAGATCAATGTGTTTAGTCAGTTGTAGTTGAGCGCATTTTTCCAATAATTTGGCGAGAGTGGGAATATTGGTAATGGGACGGTAGTTGTTTAGGTCGGATGGGTCGGCAGTAGGTTTCTTTAGCAGAGGTGTGACTTGTCCAACTTTAAGGGAGTCAGGGATGGTTCCTTCTTGGAGCGAGCTGTTGATAATCTTAGTCCAGAGTGGAAGGAGTAGTGGGGTGAAATCTTTGACAGCGTTAGCAGGGAGGGGATCCGTGAGGTGATTGGAAGGTTTCAGGGTGCTGAGCAGTTTGCCTATTTCTTCTTCGGAGTAGGTTTCAAAGGTTGACCATGTAGCATTGTTTTTGGGTCCAGTGGGTGTTATGCAGTTGAGTGTGGTGTGGAGTCTTGCGTCAGCGCGGAGATCACTCTTTATGTTGTCAGTTTTTTGGGTAAAGAAAGCGGCGAAGTCTTCACAGGAGGGTGCTTCGTGCAAGGTACTCAGAGGTTGGGGTTGTTCCTTGGTTTGTGTTCTGATTAACTCAAACAGTTTTCTTGGGCGGTTTTTTGCTTGGTCGAGCTGGAGGCTGAAGAAGTTTGCTTTTGAGCGCTTTATTTTCCTGAAGTAGGCGTTTCTCTTTTTCTTCAGGGTTTTCAGGTGCAGTGCAGAGGGAGCTGCCCTCCAGGTACGCTCTGCCATTCGCATGGCTCGTCTATCTTCATTGAGACTCCCGTTGTACCATGGATTGGAGATTTTAGCGGAGACTCTTTTTAGCTGCATAGGAGCAGCCTCATTGATTATTGAGGTCATGGCGTTGAGATAGTGGTCAGTCAGGAATTGTACATCTGTAGCGCCTGTGGGCGGGAGTAGGATGTCGCGTCTGTTCGGGGGTAAGGAGACTGGGTTGAGTTTTTTCAGGTCTCTTTTCCAGACTTTAGGTCTGGAGGGTTGAACCGGGTTGAGTTTGACTTTTTTATTGATGTGGAATGTGACAGTGTGATGGTCTGACCAGTCACAGGGTTGGATAGACTCAAGTTGAGCAGCGTCCTCTCTGGCGATGATAAGGTCGAGGATAGAACCTTTCTCGTGGGTCGGGCTGTTGCATAATTGTGTGAGATCCAGGGCGCTGAGGACGTTTTTGAGACTATTAACCACTGCATCATTAAGATCGTTCCAATGGAGGTTGAAGTCACCAAGGTATATTTGGGTGAGCTGTCGTCCGGCGTTGGTTGAAATCAAGTCCATCATTTGTTGGGCGAAGAGGAGGTTGTCTCTAGGTGGGTGGTAAATGCCATGAAGAGAGCATATCGGTTTGCCATCACTGATGATATCGAGGCAGATGTATTCATAGCAAGTTGGAGAGGGTAGGGAAGGCGCGGAGACTTTCAGAACAGGAAGGCTGTTCCTGTATATGCATGTGATTCCGCCGCCTATCTTGCCAGACCTGTCAAGCCTAATAATGTGGTAGTTGGGGGGAACCAGAATGTCCATTATAGGTGTAGAAGATTCGGTTAGCCAGGTTTCCGTCAGGAAGATTGGGTCAAGGTCCAATGATAGGATGAGCTCAGCGATGGCGGAGGAGTGTCTAGAAGCCGACCTACAGTTTAGGAGAGTGCATTTGAGACGGGGTGTGTCAGGGGAGGAAGAGGGAACTAGAGAGAGGGGGACTTTTCTAAGGTTATTCGGGACGGATATTCTGTTGTTTAGAGTGGAGGGTCTATGGGGATTTGAGAGTAATGTGGGAATGGAGTGGTGCGAGGTCGAGGTGGTTGTGAGGTTTAGGGGTGCAGGGTCGTAGGAGCGGAGGAGGGAGAGAGTGTCGAGATCTGAAAGAGGGTTGCATGTGCGACGGGGCGGTTGTTGCGATTGTGGGCAGGGATCGCGGTCCAGTGAGAACGGCGGGTGCGGTTGTTGCGATTGTGAGCATGGATCGCGGTCCTGTGTGAGGGACGTAGCTTAGGCTCGTCGTCAGGACGGGAGGAGAGCAAGTTGAGAGGGGGGGTGGTGGTGAGTGAGGTGAGTCTAGGGGGTGTGGTGAGTAGCTCTTTTATGGTGTGCATGTCTTCTTTGATGGTGTGAATTTCTTCTTTGAGTTGTAGGAGGGAGGCCATAATCTTGTCCAGCGTGGGATAAGTGTTTGTGCTGGGGGTGGAAGTCATGGGTGGGTGGCTGACCTGGGACTTATCGTGCGGGTGGGGTGGAGGGTTGGTGTTCATGCAGGGCTCCGTGATGTCATTGTACGGGTTGGTGTTAGGGAGGAGGGGGGGTGAGGGGGCGATGAGAGTGGATGGAGTACGGAGGAGGTTGGTGGCGTAGAGGAGGGAATTCGTGGTAGGCGGAGAGAGTGGGGTGGAAGTGGAATGTATGATGGTGGTGATGGGGGAGCCTGAAGGGTAGTGAGGGCTGAGAGTGGGGTGGAGCTAGGGTTGGAGATGGTCCTGTCATGGGGAGGGGGAGTTAAGATAGTAGAGGTGATGTGGTCTGCATGGTTAGTTAGCGTGTGGGAGTGGGGGCTGAGAGAAGGGGGGGAGAGAGTGTGGGAATTGCCGCTATGTGTGTCGTTCTGGCGCTGAGCTAGGTTAGGGGGGTTGTGGGCGGGGTCTGTGATATCAGGGGGGAGAGGAGGAGTGGGAGTGTTATGGGTGGGGGTCCCCGGGACGCAGGTGTGGGGGCGGCTGGTGTAAGATGGGGAGCTAATTGTGTCTGTGATCGCGAGGTGTGGGGTGGTTACAGCCGGTGGGTGATCGACTGGTGTGGTGGGGAAGTGGTGATGTGCATGTCGTTCTGGTGCTGAGCTAGGTTAGAAGCGTTGCCGGTGGGGGCTGTGAAGTCCGGGGTGATGTTACTGGAGGGGATGTGAGTGGAAGTCCGATGGTTGGAGAGGTTCTCTTTGAAAGTGGGGAACAGGTTGTCTAGTAGTTCCAAGTTCCTGTCTGTGGATTGAATTAGGACAATCCCGTTATTGTAGATCGTAATGGTGGTTCTGCCTAGGAAGAGTTGGGATGGTGTGATGGAGAGAGTTAAGCCATGCGCAGATTTCCTGGTGGTGGAGACAGTGAGTAGGGTGAGGAACGTTTTTCTCCATTGAGCTCTGCGAGATGTGTGGAAGATGATATCGATGTTCAGGGATCCATTGACCGGAGAGAAGTAGGTGTCAACAAAGGGGGTTTCAGGGTGGGACCCTCAGGAAGTTGTGTTTAAAGCATTTAGCGGCTTTTTTGGTGAGTGCGGGTGGGTAGTTGATTTTATATGTGTGCTTGCCGATGGGCTCCATGATGGGATGGCGGTATAGATGGGTGTGGGGTTGAAAGTGGGTGTGGGAAGGTGGACAATAGTGATACACATGTGCAAAGAACAATGCAGTCAGTAAGTTACATGGTACAAACTTGACAATAGTGAGTAGCAAAAATAGCCAACATATAGAGGTAGCAATGTGCAAAGAACAATGCAGTCAGTAAGTTACATGGTACACACTTACACACTTGACAATAGTGAGTAGCAAAAAATAGCCAACATATAAAGGTAGCAATCTGTGCAAAGCAAAATGCAGGCAGTAGGTTGCGTGGTACCCGTGAGACACTAGTGAGTGACAAGATAACCAAAATATAGAGGTAGCATTGTGTGCAAACCAAAAATAGACAGTGAGAATGGGTGCATACAGGAATAAAACTAGGAATGGGAGCAGGTTACATAAATGTAACGGGTTCTACGTGAGCAATTAGTCGGTGCATTAAAGGAGTAAAAAGTGAAGTCGGTGTCGGTAGCAAACGTATACAGAGTATAATGTAGTTATAGTACTGACGATATACTAGCATGAATGACTGATGCAGACAGTAAAATACCTGAATCACAAGTGACAATAGTAATTAGTCCAAAAAAAGAGTGGTCAAAAATCGATGAGGTACATGGATCAGAAACAAGATAGAGCTGCAGCAGAAGTTATATGTTGTATAACATAGTGAGTAGTCAGTAATAAATGAGGTACATGAGTCCGTAGCCAAAATACTGAGTAGTCAAATAGTGTCAAATAGTAGTCAAATAGTGAGTAATCAATAACAAATGAGGTACATGAGTCAATAGCCAAAATACAGTTACAACCAAAAATTATATGAGGCCAGAAGTGCCCCTAGTGAGCAGCCAAAATATATGAGGTAGCAATCGGTGCCTACAGGTGAAGAAGAAGTGGAATGTGCAGGATACAATTAGGAATATAGACATATGAGACCAAAAGTGACCTTAGTGAGCAGCCAAAATATATGAGGTAGCAATCGGTGCATACAGGTGAAGAAAAAGTGGAATGTGCAGGAAACAATTAGGAATATAGACATATAAAACCACTGTAAAAGGCAGACACCCTATCTTCGTCTGGCCTGTAAACGTATGATGTAAATATATGGGGTTACATCGGTGCATTACAGGTGAGGAAAGAGTGAGATGTGCAAGATCCAACTAGGAATATAATGCCCCTGTAGATAAAATACCACTGTAAACATATAATATAATAACATATAGTATAGTAACATATAATACCACTGTAGAAAGGCAGACACTCAGTCCTGAGGAATGACTAGTCCATGATGGTCGTAAATAAAATACCACTGTAAACATATAATATCATAACATATAGTATAGTAACATATAATACCACTGTAGAAAGGCAGACACTCAGTCCTGAGGAATGACTAGTCCATGATGGTCGCCCAGGATAGACAGTCTAAGATGGCCGAACCGTTATGAGAGATAGGGGAGTTTTTCCTCTGTCTGCTGCTATTACTTTGAGCATAGGGAAGGGCAGTTTCACTTTCCATTAGAGCAAGCACTGTTCATAGCATGATGGGAAGGAGGCTTATCTCTACTTCTGGTAGTCTTGTGTGGAGGAGTTGAGCTGGGAGCCTCGTGGACATCAGAGGCATGAGGGGGATTTATTGCTACAGTGTTATGGCCCCAGCCATTTTGAACAAAGGATATAGCTTAGAAAATGTGAGCAGGCGGGTGGGGTGAAATAAATACCTTATGTGCAAGCTGCACCGTGAGCCTGTTGAGTTTGCCAGCAAAGTTTTGCAGTTGTAGTCCTTAATCAAAGCGTGTAAAAGTTTTGTGGTTGTAGTCCTTAATCAAGGCGTGTACAGGTCTGGTGGTTGGCCTCTCTCAGCCCTCAGATGTCGCTGTCACCTCCAGCCTCCATTGATCCATTGATCCGGCGTCCCTCCTGGTCCCGATTAGCCTCAGCTCTCACTCTTCTGAGCAGCCTCCATTGATCCATTGATCCGGCGTCCCTCCAGGTCCTGTTAGCCCCAGATCTCACTCTTCTGAGCAGCGGTGTCACACAACTGCTGCAGAGCTAGCGGGAGGAGGGGGGGGACCGTTGTCATGGCCGCGGCATGATGTGGGCTGGTCGCAGCAACCCGCCGAGACTCACTGCTGTGGAGCCGGTGGATCTGCTCCTCTGCTATTCACCGCTGGCCACAGCAACCAGTGCAGCCCGCGTCTCTGCCGTGGAGCGGGCGGGGGCCTCACTCAGCCCCCGATGCCAACGTGAATCCTCTGCCGTGGTGCGGGCCGAATTCAGGACAATCCGCGGTGCCGGCTCAGCAGGCACTCGTAGCTTCAGCTGCCCAGCCACTGCGCCTCGGTGGGGGTGTCTGAAGACACGGATCCAGTGGCAGGTTGCGGGGCCCCGCAGGCGTCAGTCACCGACAAAGAGTGCCGGCTCAGCAGCAGGCTCCCGTATCCTCAAGCTCCAACCTCCTTCACTCAGGTCAGTGGGCAATCCGGGCAATCGGGTGCTTGTGGTACCGCTCCGTCTCTGTCTCGGCGGCGCGATGTGGGTGCATGAAGGAGAGTGTCCAGTGGCGGCTCAGCAGGCTCCCGCAGCTTCAAGCTCCATCCTCCGTGAAACAGGTCAACGAGCCGCCCGGGCAATCCAGTTACTTGAGGTTCCAGTTACTCTTACTCCCGTTACTTTTCCTGCTTTCGTTCCGACGAGCTGGTGGGTGCTAACAGGGATAAAGCCCGGTATGGGATCTCCAGCACTGGGAGCTCTTCACAGGAGCTCCTACCAGGCGGCCATCTTGTATCAGAAGGTGGGATGGGAGTAATTGCGGTAATGGGATGGGAGTAATTACAGTAATGGGTCTCCCTCAGCCTCACAGTTTTAGTAATCAACAATGAAGTTTTATCCCCAGCCCTATGGTAACTCTGCAGGGTTCGCAGGCAGGGGAGGGCCCTGGGCTAGGCGCACCAGTAAGTGTGCGCCCTGGGTCAGAGTGAAGTAGGGGTGAGTCAGGTCACAAGATGGGAGAGCTGAAGCATTGTAGGGGCATGGTCAGGAGACAGAGGTAGTAAGTACTCTGCACGGTTTACTGGTTTGGGGAAGGCGCAGGAGGCTCAAGCAGCTAAGCGCAGGCTGGGGGAAACCAGTGTCATTGCGTAGAGAGGTCAGCCTAGGTTCAGGACAGGACACCACGGTGGATAGCTTGGGCAGCATACACAGGCAGGCGATTTCAGCAGGGGCTCAGCACAGCCAAAGGTGACTACTGCAGGTGGGAAGCAGGCACCAAGAGATGGAGGCTCAAGCCCATCAAAGACCGTCAATAGCGCCTGCGCCAGAGCGAGGATCTAGGCAGTGGGGTAGCTGCCACAGCCAACTGAGGGGGGTGCAACTACTGAGGGAGGCGTGGGGTCAACATAACTTGACTACTCACTGCTCTGAAGGGCTCAACAAGTTAGTGACAGGGTTACCTGTTGCCAACTGGGATTACATCAGGACAGGGTGCGTTACAGAAGGCCGCCTGGGATCCAACGAATGATCGAGAGTTGGCTGGGCACGAGACGAGTTGCACGACTAAGGCGAATACATTAGGGGCAAGCATACGATAAGAAAGGGGGGCCCATGCCCTTGGCCCGTAAAATAAACCTAGTTAAATAATGATACCTGCGCCAGAGCTGGAAGGGCGGGATAGTCCCCAGGGAGGAGATGGTCATTGTGGTGCTCCACAGGTCAGGGGCAGCCGCTCACACTAGCTGAAGCCTGTAAAGGGGGTCCCCAGCGAAGCCACCATGAATGGGCTAGGGTTGGACAAGTGACCCCCTAAGCTTGCAGCCCGGCACCATTACTGGTATAAGTACTAGGGTCATAAGTGGTTAACAGGGTCTAACCATCGGCAGGTTGGCACTTCATGACATATGCAATGTCTTAGGGGACACCTTGCACTATTCCTGCTTACCAGATGGGCCCCCGTTGCGGGTGCCAGGGATAAAAGGAACGTAACTATAAAGTTGTCTGGTCAAGGTGGCAAAGTCGGGATGGATATGTTTCTCCCGTACACGCATATGCCCTTGAAGCTGTGGGAAGTAAGTAGGGAGCACAGAGGTGGGGGGCTCTGTTATTGACGGTAGCCTCTTCCAGAGCTGTGGCGGAGTTACAGGGCGATCTGGAGTCGGACCGGTACAGTAAGGGTACCTCTGCAGCAGACGGGTACAGTAAGGGTGCCTCTGCCCGGCACAGTAAGGGTGCCCGAGCCTAAGACCGTGAGCCGCAGGAGGTTCCGGAAATCACGACGGCGCCCCGTTAGTCCTTCGGGCGGTTGGGGGGCCTGAACCAACTGGGGGTGTGCCATGCCGCTCCGCCCTGAAAAGGGTGGGAGTCCAAGGAAAAGGATCTACAAGGTGCGGCACTGTCTGGGCGTTGTCCCAAGGTGCTGACTGGCTCTACAGGCGGGCGGGACAGCGAGGGGCTGCCACCCTGGATCGCCCGTAAGATGGCCCACTAATGTCATACTATGTTGTATGAGAATAAACCTGCAGCAGTTCTTTCCCCATAACAGAGTGTCTGGCGTATCATTTATGGGGTGAAATGTTTTAAGTGTGGGGAGGAGCGGGTGACGATGTGGGCACTATGCTGCTGCCCGCGTCCCACGCAGGGTGACATCAGCGGGCAGCCCCTGTAGTGGACACTAGTCCCGCCCCCTCCTGTGTTGGTTTGGCGTGCTGGGGTGGGAGGGACCCCAGGGAGCCCCACGCCCCCCCCTCCTGACACCAAGTCATGCTTCCCGGGGGAGGTTCTTCGGGGTGGGCGGGCCGGGCCATGTATATAGGGCCTGGCCCGCCTCTTGGTAGTTCTATGCTTCCTGTCCCGGCCCTGCACTCGGTCCCCGCTCGCGGCCCGCGCCGTCCGCCTTCCCCGTGCTGCAATTTCCCTCCCTACCACTCTCCCAGCAGCAGAAGAGGCGGCGCGATATCTCAGAACGTTTTAATGTTTCTTTTGTGTTGCAGGCGGAGTTACAGGGCGATCTGGAGGCGGACCGGTACAGTAAGGGTACCTCTGCGGCAGACGGGTACAGTAAGGGTGCCTCTGCCCGGCACAGTAAGGGTGCCCGAGCCTAAGACCGTGAGCCGCAGGAGGTTCCGGAAATCACGACGGCGACCCGTTAGTCCTTCGGGCGGTTGGGGGGCCTGAACCAACCGGGGGTGTGCCATGCCGCTCCGCCCTGAAAGGGGTGGGAGTCCAAGAAAAAGGATCTACAAGGTGCGGCACTGTCTGGGCGTCGTCCCAAGGTGCTGACTGGCTCTACAAGTGGGCGGGAAAGCGAGGGGCTGCCACCCTGGATCGCCCGTAAGTTGACCCACTAATGTCATACTATGTTGTATGAGAATAAACCTGCAGCAGTTCTTTCCCCATAACAGAGTGTCTGGCGTATCATTTATGGGGTAAAATGTTTTAAGTGTGGGGAGGAGCGGGTGACGGTGTGGGCACTATGGCTGTGTGAGGACAGGGTGAGGCTTCTGCTTGGCCTGAAGAGTTTTGCCTGTGTCAGTGCAGGGGGTACTTGCGTTGTGTACGTGCAGGGTTATAGTTGTGCCAGTGTGAATGCTGGGTGAGATGAGTGTCTAATGAGTGTCTGAGTGTATACACGGTGTTGGACGTGCCTGAGTGAAAGGTGTGGGTGCAGGCCTGAACAACCCTCACCAAAATGGAAGATCTTCAAATAGTGTGATTCCAGTGGTTACAGCGGTATTCATTTACTATTCATTTACTAATAAAATGTAGTATTCATTTAGTAAGCTTGAAGGCTAAGTAGTATGCCCACGAGCCGAAATATGCTAATGAGGGAATACTAGTTCTACTCAACTACCCTTCAAATACATAGCGAAAACTTAAATTGATTGCTAAAAGAAGACTAGTAGTATTCTATAAGAATAGTATTTGAAGCTTAGTAGTATTCTGTTAGGGTTTATTTGCAGCTCTTGTGCTATTTCAAGAGCAAAATGAAGGGTAGTCTCATTGATTGTGACCACTATTTGAAGACTAGTGGTATTCTTTGTGACCACTATTTGAAGACTAGTGGTATTCTTTGTGACCACTATTTGAAGACTAGTGGTATTCTTTGTGACCACTATTTGAAGACTAGTGGTATTCTTTGTGACCACTATTTGAAGACTAGTGGTATTCTTTGTGAGCAGTATCTGAATACTAGCGGCAATGATTGTGATGGAAGCGCGGGGAGTCGGGGGAGGGGGGTTCACGCGGCAGCCGGCACTCCTCCTCACCTGTGTCTGTGGTGTCGTTGCTGGCTGCGTCTCTCCTGGGTGTGGCCTGCCTGTCCCATGCTGTACTCCGGGCTGCAGACAGTCCAGACACTAGAGCAGTTGGGTTACGGTGACTGCTGCAGCCCTGGACCCTGTCAGCCCGCCTTCGATGACACTAGCTCAGTATGTGGACGACGGCGCTGCACCTCCGAGTACGGTGTGTGCCAAAAGAGGCAAATGGAAAGTAAAAAAAAAAATGATTACATTCACTAAGCAAACTTGTCACTGAATATATACTTTTATGTAGCGCTGCCACAGTATTTGTTGTAATTAGCAAGTATAACTGACTTCCAAATAGAATTATTGTCAGTGAGGAGCTATTTTACGATATTTGGAGCCTTCTACTATCCTCTAAAGCAGAGGTATTCAAACTTTTCCAGGTTGAGCCCCCCCAGCTGAATTCTCCCAGATGTTGGGCCTCCCACTACCCGACCGAAACCTTGGGAATCCGGCACACCACATGATCGACTGCAACGCGCACACCACGGGCCATATCCGGCAAACAATGCTCAACACAACAAGAGTGCCTAGCAAACTGCAGGCCTGTGAGTGGGTGTGGCGAAACGAAAGAGGCATACCACACAGCTCAAAACACAATCCTCCAAGGCAAAGGAAGTCATCACAACCCTCCTCATCCATCATGCACACCTTGTCATCCACCAACTCCCCCACCATTCATTCCGTCCCTCCATCTGTGCCCCATCCACATCCAAACCCCTTCAACTACTTGCAAACCCATCCACCATCCATCTCTCCATCCATCATCTCACCCATCCATCCCTCCATCCACCCCTTCACCCATCCATCCATCATCCATCCATTCCTTCACCCAATCCATCCCCTCACCAAACCATCCACTCTTCCACCCATCCATCCAACCACTCACCCCTTCACCCAAGCTATCCTCCCACTCATCCATCCACTCCTCTATTCATCCATCCACTCTTCCACCCATCCATCCACTCCTCCACCCATCCATCCACTCCTCCACCCATCCATCCACTCCTCCACCCATCCATCCACTCACTCATCCATCCAAGCACCCACCCTCTCACCCATCCAGCCATCCCCCCCACACACTCATCCATCCACCCAGTCACTCATCCGTCCACCCACTCAACCCCCCTCTCAAAAATCCACCCACCCATCCATCCCTCCCGCTCTCCACCCTCCCCCCACTCATGCATGCACTCTGACCCATCCACCTCTATGCTCCTCTCCTCACCCATCCATGCACACACCTGCCCATCCACTCTGCCAATCATTCATCCATGTCCTCACCCATCCATCCTCCCTTTCTCTCCATTCCCCCCTCAACCAGCCACCCATCCCTCCATCCACCCATCCCTCCATCCACCCTTCACCCATCCACCCACTCATCCATCCACTCATGAATCCATCCATTGACCTCTCACCCACCCCTTCACTCCTCCATCCATCCCCCGTCCATCCACCCTCCTCAATCACCCATCCATCCCCACATCCACCCCTTTACTCATCCATCCCTCCATTCATTCATCCCTTCACCCATCAATACATCAATCCATCCATCACCTCTCTCATCCATCCACCCACCGACTCGTCCACCATCCACCCCCCCCCATCGATCCATCCACCATTTCACTGATCCACCCATCCATCTACCCTTCCAACCATACACACATCCATCCACTCCCATCCATCCCTCCACTCATGCATCCATCCTCTCTCCCACCATACATCCACCCCTTCACCCATCCATCCCTCTCATCCATCCACCCTCCACCCATACATCCACCATGTCACCCACACATCCACCATTCCACCCATCACTCCACCCATACATCCACCACTCCACCCATACATCTATTCACCCAGATGGCAACATAACGGACGTCTGGTGGCTGGCTCCACCCGACATCCCTCACACATTTGATGATTCAAATTCGAATCTGCAGACCAACATCCCTGAACACAGACACTTCGTGCCCCACACAAAGATCCTCATGAGTTGATGACCGCAGACCAGAGCGGATGCTTAAATATTGCTTCATAAACCTTCTAGCTTTTCCATGAAATTCTTTATATAAAATGCATCCTTTTCACCACTTTTTTAAAAAATGTTCTCTGTGTGAGAAAACCCCTGAACCCTTCTTATGTTAGTCGGGATTGGTCACTTCGTTTCCTCACTACATAAAAACTCAGCCTCAACTTTTACGCCCCACCACTTTAAAACGACATCAGCCACCAATCTATTTCTACGTGGCTCTTCTGGAAGTTGCAAGAAGTGCTTGATGCTCACTTGACCTCTGCTCTGCCTGTGTTTGGCTCTTTTGGTGAGCAGCGCGAGAAATCTTAAACCCTGGACATTGTGAACTATACAACTCAGCTTCGCCAGGGCACAGAAAATCAACTAAATACAAGGGGCGGGATTCTGTGTTAAAAAGCTTGTGCTCCCCTGCCCCTAGACTAGGGTTCTTCAAACTGTGGGGCGCTTCATGGGCCAAACCCGATTGCAACCTCTCCCTCCCTTCCCAAAATAACTGAAGGACTCCCGCCCCGCCCCCCCCCACCCCCTCACTCCCACCCCCCTTGAAAGGCTGGGGCCCTGGGCCAGAGCCCACCCCGCCCGTGCCTCAAACCTTCTCCGGAAACCTTCTCTCCCTTCTGGGAAGAGCTAACTCTCCCAGGAGGGGGCCAATTCACGGAGTCGACAGCTTCAGCTGCAGTGGGAGGCAAGGGGTCTCCTCTGCTAAAGCTGAAACCGTGTCTGTTTGTTTGCTTTCGTTTTTAGCAAAGGAGACTCCTTGCCTGCACTGCAGCCGAAGCTGTAGACTATGAATTGGCCCCCTCCTGGGAGAATCACTCAGACAAAGGAACGGGCACAAAGGGAAGATCGGAGTGGAGCGCGCGCCCCCCCAGGGGGGGCGCGCCCCACAGTTTGAAGAACCCTGCTCTAAAGCCATGTAGTGCCGTTTAGAGCTACCCTTTTCCTAAAACCAACGGTATAGACTTAAGCAAAATGCAGACCTATAGGATTTAGAGTAACAGAGCATGTTCAACATTTAAATAAATAAAAATGCTCAAATTTCTCAATCTGCTAGTTTTACAAATTGGTTATAACTGGGGGTTATGTTTTGCTCTGCATCAAATGAAAATATAATCCAGCAAACATGTACTAACCAAATCAATTCTTTTTAGGGGTGTTCAGCATTACAGAGTTTTCCTCTGAAATATTGTGAAGTTTTTTTCAAAATTTCCCAAATTTCGTGCACTTCACAAAAGTTCAGAAGATTTCAAAGATCCCGAGTAACTTCATAGGTTTATATTGGCATGAGCGCTCCACATGAAATGTGTTAAATTTGGGCTTTTAATGTTGGACAACAGTGGCCATCCAAGCACACTTTATCAGTGACCCACTCTGTGCCACTGTACAAGGGGCAGGCAGAAAACAAGCATTTGCAATGCAATAGGTCTCGCATTTGGAAAGTGTGAGCTATTGGTATTGTAAATGACAATTAATATATGTTGGCTTTGAGAAATTATAAATTAATAGCAGTGGTGCCCCAGAGTGATGTGGTGGTGCCCCAGAGTGATGTGGATGTGGTGGTGTCCCAGAGTGAAGTGGTGGTGTCCCATAGTAAAGTGGTGGTGTCCCATAGTAAAGTGGTGGTGTCCCATAGTAAAGTGGTGGTGTCCCATAGTAAAGTGGTGGTGTCCCATAGTAAAGTGGTGGTGTCCCATAGTGAAGTGGTGGTGTCCCATAGTGAAGTGGTGGTGTCCCATAGTGAAGTGGTGGTGTCCCATAGTGAAGTGGTGGTGTCCCATAGTGATGAGGGGAAAAGTCAACAACTTCAAACGGCGGCCGCGCTGCACTGGCCCATTGCGGCGGCCTTTATAATTTATTTGGGTACACTGATACGAGTGAGAAACGGACGCAACAGATACGAGTGAAGGATGGACGAAGGTGACCAGTGAGAGATGGACGAAGGAGATACAAGTGAGAGATGGACGAAGGAGATACCAGTGACAGTGATATGAAGTAAATACAAGTGAGAGATGGAGAAAGGAGATACTAAGCCGAGTAAAAAAAAAAAAGCTGGGACCGCGAGAATAAAGGACTAGCAAGGAAAGCAGGGGCATATCATTGAAAATGATGGGATGGGAGATTAATAGAAAAAAAAGATATAAATAATGAAAAACTGCAGGCAGGAGAGAGGGAGGAAGGAGGGTAATCAATCATATTGTGAGAGATGGAGAACAAATGCATAGGGCTGACAGAGAAAAAAAATGCGAGACATGGAGTTGAGAGAAAGGAGGAAGGAAGGAATGAATAAGGGAAAATAGAGAACAGGGTAAATAAGTGAGGGTAAAAGGGGATGGGTGAGGGGTGGAAATGAGAGGAAATTGTGAGAGAGGAAGGGATAAGAAACAGGAGAAGGGACTAGAGAGGCAACATGAACAGAGGTAGAAATAAGGATGACAGAGAACGGATGAAGAAGAACACAAAGACTAAACATAGGTACAACAAGCATTGGCATAGCCAATAGGTCTCGCTTTTGTGACACTATAAGTATTTAGTAATGCAGCACAATATCCTTGGTGCAACAACATCAACCGTTATATGGCTAAACACTTATAAGGTCCCAAAGGCGAGACCTATTGGCTATGCCAATGCTTGTTTAAAGCAGCGAATGTCAGAAAAAAGCCAAGCCACTAGACTCATTACCTTTTGACAACGTTCTTGTTACCTTAGCTTCTCCCGGGGGCTTGTGGCTACCCCTTTGAACATGTTTAGGGCCCAGCAATTGCTGAACAATATAAGGTTTTTGGGGAGTGAAAGATGTAAGCAGAAATCCGCCATGGGGTTTTAACAAACGTTTAGAAACTCGAGCAACTAATACAGTTATGATATAAGTCTTATTTACGAAACACCAAACAAAATCTGCATTAATATTAATTTCAGTCAAGCTCGAGAGATAACCGCACTCTTTTCCTCACATCCTATGATGTGCAGTTTAATGCCCCTACTCCTGCCCTCGGTAATTTCGGTTACAAACATAACACTTCACAGAGTGAGAATAAGCAAAGGACTTACTGCATGTGAGACGCTGTGCCCTGTTCTACAGCATGTGAGGTAATCCAAACTAGCTGGTGTGACCCACTGTCCTAGCACTAAAGCGCCCTAGCAGCTGCGTCCACGGACAGTTAAGATTATAATATATGATGTAAATATATTGTGGGATTGTCAGCTTCCCCAAACCATAAAACTTACTTTAATGACACCAGTGTTTCAGGACAGCCACTCAGCGCTCTTGCTTAGGGCAATTCACATAAATAACCTTCCAAACTTTTTAACTGCTAAAATCGGCATAGGAGCAGTATTTTTCCTTATGGTTTCAGTTAAACTTAAAGCCTCTTCTTTAAAGTGCTGGAGCTGTTAGAAAAAATACAAATGAGATGGCCTTTTTGCTCAGTTTATTTTTATTTTTTAAATGTTTTCTTTCGACTTTGATTTTACATTACATCCTTGTCAGAGGTGAAGGTAAGTCTTCCTTCTTTGCGGGTATGTAGTCAAATTGAAGGGTGGGTAATTGATATAGATGCAAAAGGGAATTACATGCACACTTAGGGAATTACATGCAACAGGAATTGAAGAGAGGGCGGATTTCTGATCTACTTTCTTGCAAAGGTAGACTTTTTGATTCAGCCTGATTGCGATCAGGTAAAGGAATAATATCAGAATGACGTATGGCTTGCTTGCTGTGATAAAGGGCGCGAGCGATTTGGCAGAGGAGAGCAGCCAGTGCCGTTGGCATTATATAATCGAGACGTCCGTTTCCATCTAATGCCCGTGTCCATCTAATTATCAAAAGTTTAGCTGGGCATACGGAGTTGAACTAGCATGCATACAGAGAGGGACGTGGCGCTAACACCCACACTCTTTGACAAGCCTTTTTTTGTACTATGCCATATGATTTCAAAAGGTAGATCTCTCTTCAGTGAGCATTTATTTAAACCGTGATGCATTTGTTTCAGTTTACTCTGAAAAAACGGAGAGGAGCACACGATATCGCGTTATGGACTGATAGGAGTCAGGAAATGACCTTTCACGTAAATTCACGTTCTTTAAAGTATTACTAAGTAAATATTAAGTCTTGTGCTAAAGGCAGATGGGGGAAAATATTAACCATTTAGGAACTAAAAGAAGCTGGTCTCATCCCGCCTTGGTAGCCTGACCAGTGATCTTTCAGCCTCGTCCTAATGGCGCATTGCTGTCTCTGTTTTCTTAGTTTCGCCAGGCCCGGCCCTGCTGCCAATTAGCCGCCATGAAGCTGAGCCTGCGTGGCGCTGCTCGTCTGACCTCGGCTTGCTGAGGAGGGCAGGCCAGTCGCTGCTGTGTCACGGCTGCCGACCTCCTGACGGGTCCCCTCCCCTCGGAGGAGGCATGTGCCCTGAAGTTAACTGCTTGTTCATTGTACGGTACAGCGGCCGCTGTTCGCGTACCTGTCAAGATCTCTGTGCTGCTCCCACACGCCCGGGTGTTTCTCCTGAAACCGTAGGTGGCTGGGGAAGGTCGCTCTGTCATGGACTTGGGCAGCGCGATTACTCCTTCCTCCATCTTGTTCTTTTTTTTCAAAGGCAAACTTACGTGCAGCGAAATTTGAATCACCCGCTGAAATGGGAGGCCGCTGATTGGCTCAGCCTAAAGGGAAAAGTCGGCAGTCCCCGCCCAGGGGCGAAGGGAAACAAAACATCTACAGATGGTTCGTTTGCCCTTAAAGGCATACTACACATTAAAAAAAGGATATTTTATTTAATTTTATTTATGCGTTTTTATATAGTGCAGACTTTACCCGAAGTCGTCAGAATGCTTCACAAAAGGAACAGAAAATTACAAGTGAACAAATCACAAAAGTAGACGTTAAGTTATGTGAGGTAAAAGTGACAATTGTGAGCAAGCAAAATACATGAGGTAGCAAACAGTGCATTACAGGAGGAAAGAGTGACAAGTGTGCAGGTTTCAAGAGAGAACAAAGTACAATTAGAGGTAATATACTGCAATATATGCTAGACACTCAAGAACAAACGTTACGTAGGCAGGCAATGGTGGCACTTGTGCAAGTATCAAAAGCAAACATGTGAGAGGTAGCAATTGTGTGTTACAAGAGAAAAGTGGCGTGTGCATGTTACAAAAGAGTGCCAAACACAGGTACAAGGATAATACTGCAATAAATGGCAAACACTTCAACCACAAAAACACACTGGAAGGCACTTCCATAGTCATGGAGAATAGAGTTTTCAGTAATGGAAGGTCTTCCTTCAGATAATAGAGAGGGAGTGAATTACTTTTGGAGGTGTCTTTGGTGGAGGAGAACTTTGAGGTCCGTTTTGAAGACCTGGGAGGAGGTGGTGGTCCGGAGCTGAGGCGGAAGTGAGTTCCAGATTCTCACCGCGTTGCCTGAAAAGGATTGGGCCATCGATCTTTCCTGGGGTAGGTTATAAATTAATGCACAGGGGATGAATAACAAGCATTTGCAATGCAATAGGTCTCGCATTATTATAGTTTGATCTATTGGCATTGCTAAATAATGCAACACCAATAGCTCTAACTTTAATAAAGCAAGACCTATTGCATTGCAAATGCTTGTTATCTGCAGTGAGGGGATCCGCAGAATCAAAAAGTTTGAAGACCACTGTGATTGGAAAGTTGATGATGGGGGGAGTTGTAAGGGCAGGATGGAAGTCAGGAGCGGCTCTGAATTTGGAGGGGGTCATGTTGTGGGGTGCTCTGTGTTAAGCGGCTGAGTAACATTAAAATTATGTAAAGCTCTCCAATACCTTCAGGGTCGATTTAGCGCTATATAAAATTCCCCTTAAAAAAATCTCCTCCAGTAGGATCTTGTGGGATGTGAGCCCTGCTGGTGGGGGCGGGGCCTTGTTGGTGGGTGGGGCGCCGCTGAGGCTGCATCGCTGGGGGGCCTGTGGCTAGCAGGTCCTGCATTGTAAGTCCTGCCCCCTCCCTCCCCCTCCCTGTCACAGACCCCCTACCCTCTGTTCTCACACCCAGCTGCTCCTGGCCCCCATCCCACATCTTGACGATTAGCGCGGGTGGGGGGCGTGTGTGGGAATCTGGCCACATCTTAATGGATTCTCACACTGAGAAAGTGTGTTGTATTATTCAAATGTTCTGTCAGACAAGGGGGCACTGTCTATCAATGCGTTTGATTCTTTCCTATCTACGTCAAGATTCGACACTGAGGAGGGTGGGGGCTCAAGGGGCAGGGGGAGGGGGTGTTAAGGGGTGAGCCATATGTAGTTACAACTCACTCACCAGTCGGAATGAGGTACCACTCGTGCCAAGGCCCCTAAATAATATATGTGCTTTGCAACAGACCTCTAAGAGTTAAACACTCTCTACCAGGCCTCCAAGGGCTGAAACACTCTGCAACAGACCGCTAATGGGTGCTCATTTTTGCTCAGGACCTCCAAGGGTCTAACACTTTTGCACAAAGCCTGCGGTGGGGTGGGAGGGGTTAAACACTCTTTGCACAAGGCCTGCAAAGGTTAAACACTCTGTACCAGGCATGCAAGGGTTAAACACTCCTTGCACCAGGCATGCAATGGTTAAACACTCTTTGCACAAGGTGAGTACAAGCTCACCCACACCCTCAGCCAGTGTGCCACAAGCTCACACACACCCTTAGCCAGTGTGCCCCAAGCTCCCACACACCCTCAGCCAGTGTGCCCGAAACTCCCCTACACCCTCAGCCAGTGTGCCACAAGCTCCCCTATGCCCTCAGCCAGTGTGCCACAAGCTCTAAGACCCTCAGCCAGTGTGTCGCAAGCTCCCATACCCTGCGCCAGTGTGTTGCAAGCACATCTCTGCCAGTGTGCCACAAGCACTCAAGGCACTCTGCCCATACTTATAAGGTCCCAAAGGCGAGACCTATTGGCTATGCCTATGCTTGTTTATTCAGGTTCCAGTACCCCCTGGAACCTCCGCCCTCCCTATACCTTACATTTGTTTTTTAAATTTACTGCCATAGTGTGAGACATTTCATCAAAATGAATATAAAGTAGGGTTGCCAGCATGACCCTCCCCGACCCCCAGTCCAGTCCCCACACTCAAACACACTCAAACACTACCCTGCACGACCCTCCAGCACTACCCTAAACACTAAAACACTACCCTACCCTACGCAACCACCACAACACTACCCTAAACCCTAAAACACTACCCCCAGCACAACCCTCCACTGACCCCCCAGTCTGGTCCCCACACTCAAAAACTACCATGCACGACCCCTCAGCACTACCTTAAACCCTAAAACACTACCCTACACTACACAAACACCACAACACTACCCTAAACCCTAAAACACTAACCCCAGCACAACCCCCCCGACTCCCAGTCCGGTCTTCATGCTCAACCACTACCCTGCACGACCCTGAGCACCACCCTAAAACCTAAAACACTACCCTACACTACACAAACACCACAACATTACCCTAAACCCTAAAACACTAACCCCAGCACGACCCTCCCCAACCCCCAGTCAGGTACCCACACTCAATCACTACCCTGCACAACCCGAGCGCTACCCTAAAACCTAAAGCACTACCCTACACTACACAAACACCACAACACTACCGTAGACCCTAAAACACTACCCCCAGCACGATCCTCCCCGACCCCCAGGCCAGTCCCCACACTCAATCACTACCCTGCATGACCCCCCAGCAGTACCCTAAACCCTAAGGGCCCGATTCACAGAATGAACTTAAGACTAAATCCTAAACGTACTACTATTTGGTATTCACAGATTGCACTTACTACTTTCGGGATTCATAGAATGAACTAACTACTTTCGGTATTCACAGAATAGATTTAAGACTACTAACTTTACGTCCGCACTCGGGCCGGAAATTACGGCCCGGAGGCGGAGTTTCCGGCCCAGAGGTGGAGTTTCCGGCTTGGGGGCGGAGCTTGCAGCCCGGAGGCGGAGCTTCCAGTCCAGAGGCAGAGCTTGCGGCCCAGTGGTAGAGATTTCAGCCATGGCTAAATCCCCACCTCGGAGCTGGAAGCTCCGCCTCCAAGCCGCAAGCTCCGCCTTCGGGCCGCAAGCTCCGCCCCCAAGCCAGAAACTCCGCCTCCGGGCCATAATTTCCGGCCCGAGTGCGGACGTAAAGTTAGTAGTCTTAAATCTATTCTGTGAATACCGAAAGTAGTAAGTTCATTCTGTGAATCCCGAAAGTAGTAAGTTCACTCTGTGAATCCCGAAAGTACTAAGTGCATTCTGTGAATACCAAATATTAGTAAGTTTAGGATTTAGTCTTAAGTTCATTCTGTGAATCGGACCCTTTAACACTAACCCCAGCATGACCCTCCCCGGCCCCCAGTCTGGTCCACACGCTCAACCACTACCCTGCACGGCCACGAGCACTACCCTAAAACCTAAAACACTACCCATACACTACACAAACACCACAACACTACCCTAAACCCTAAAACACTAACCCCAGCACGACCCTCCCCGACCCCCAGTCCGGTCCCCAGGCTCAACCACTACCCTGCTCGACCCCCGAGCACTAGCCTTAAAACTTAAAACACTACCCTACACTACACAAACACCACAACACTACCCGAAAACACTACCCCCAGCACGACCCTCTCCCGACCCCCAGTCCGGTCCCCACACTCAATCACTACGCTGTACGATCCCCCAGCACTACCCTAAAACACTACTCTACACTACACAAACATCACAATAGTACAGGGGTCTTCAATCTGTGGGGCGCGACCCCCAGGGGGGTCGTGGAGTCCTGGGAAGGGGGTCGCAGATTGTCATTTTGCCTTAGTGGCATCGGGCTGATTGAGGGGGCTCACGGCGGAGGTCTAATTCACACCGAGGGGTATAAAACAGCAAAACCTCATTAACAAGTAAAAGGTCTTTTAAAGACCTGTGAAGTACTCAGGTGCAGCTTTCTGTGTGTCCCTGAAAGTGTTTCAGCCCAGCTCACACACACAAGGGGGGGGGGCTGGGGGGAAGGGGAGGGTGGCTGGGGGAGGAGACTGTAGCCCTTTGAGTTCCATGGATGTTGCACGCCTGGAGCTGTGGGTCCCGCCTGTAAAGCACAAAGCATGAACCCTCATACCTGGCGCCATGAGAGAGGAAGAAGGAAGAAGACGCAGAGAGATACTGATCCCCCCCGCTCTTCCCCATGAGAGAGGCACAGAAAAGGTGCGTGAATGAATGGATGAAAGGGCGGATGGATGAAGGATGGATGCATGGATGGATAAAAGGTTGCATGGATGAATGATGGATGAATGTGTGAAAAGGTGGGTGGATGAATGATGGGCGAATGGATGGATGAAAGGATGCATGGATGAATGATGGATGGATGTGTGTAAAGGTGGGTGGATGAATGATGGGTGAATGGATGGATGAAAGGGTGGATGGATGAAGGATGGATGTATGGATGGATTAAAGTTTGCATGGATCAAGATGGATGTGTGAAAAGGTGGGTGGATGGATGATGGGTGGATGGATGGATGAAAGGGTGGATGGATGAAGGATGGATGTATGGATGGGTGGATGAAAGGATGGATGGATGTATGGATGGATGG
The DNA here is from genome assembly GCF_964263255.1 of Lissotriton vulgaris. NCBI lineage: Eukaryota > Metazoa > Chordata > Amphibia > Caudata > Salamandridae > Lissotriton > Lissotriton vulgaris. The sequence goes on from NC_141693.1 coordinate 1,802,125,421, forward strand.
ATGAAAAGGTGGATGAAGGATGTATGGATGGATAAAAGGTTGCATGGATGAATGATGGATGGATGTGTGAAAAGGTGGGTGGGTGAATGATGGATGTATGGATGGAAGGATGGATGGGTAAAGGATTGATGCATGGATGAAAGGGTGGATGGGTGAAGGATGGATGTATGGATGAAAGGATGAAAGGGTGGATGAATGAAGGATGGATGGATGTGTGAGAGTGTGGGTGGATAAATGATGGATGGATGGATGGATGTGATGAGGTCTAACAGGCGCATTTATGGTTGTCGATAGTTGTTGATGATGAGTAGTACCAATTTCTAGAAACTTTTGTTGGAAGGGGGTCCTTAAGCCTAAAAAAGTTTTACAAGGGGGTCTCGGCATCAAAATGTTTGAAGACCTCTGCAATAGTATAATAAATAAGGCATAAAAATAGTATAATAAAGAAGGCACCAATCTACCATTCAGCATGCAGCTTGAATAGAATGTTAATAGTAGTCTGGATAAAGTCCAGTAGTATTCAAATTGTTTGTATTCACTAAATGTTCTGCATTGTAAATGAAGACTATGCGATTACAAATAAGTATGTGCTTAGTATTCTGGTAGTATTCAAGAAGAACCACTCAAACATTGGTAGTCTTCATGCACTAGCCTTCCCAAAAAGAATACTACTGAATACTAAAATTGGCATAAATTAGTCTTCGAATGCTATAAAAAGACAGGTTAACCACTAAATGTAGTATTCCACTTCGGTAAGGGAATGTGTCTGTGTGTGTAAGGTAAGTTGTGTCTGTGAGTGTGTGTGTGATGAGTCTGGTGTGTGCAGAGTGAGCCTTGCACCACGTTGCAGAGTGAGCTGTGCCTGTGTGTGTTTATGGTGAACAGCCCACTTGTGTGCATGCAAGGTGTGCATTTTGTGTGCGTGGTATGCCTGTGTGAGTGCAGACAGAGAGGCGTGCATTGAGGGTGAGCTACTTCAGAGTGCAACACATTACAGCCAGACCTATTGACATGGCCAATGCTTGTTTGAAACCGTCAGGACTTGAAAATCGAACTCACTTTGAAGGCAATAACTACAAGCAAACGCCGCAACTGTCCGTGCAGATGGTGAGTTACTTTTGTTCGTGATATGTAAGAAAAGAGCTCAAAAGCAGGTGCATGTAACATTTTTTAATAAATGCTTATTCAATGCTGCCTGAGAAGAAATTAGATTTCCTGAGGCCTTCCTGCGCGCTTCTGTCTAAGGGTAGTAATCCACCTATTTGTATGGTTACAGTACCTCGGGCGCTTGCAAGAAGTTCTGACATTTTCTCAAGGAAGAATAAAGGCCTCCGCACGTCTATAGCAAATAGATTAAAAGAGAATCAGGATTCCGACTGCTAGAAAGAAACGTGAATGATGTCATGGACTAATCCTCCTTACCTGTTCTTTCTGGCGCGAGGCGCCTGTGTCAACACGCCTACACAACAGTCACATTCCGCGCGCCTTGGGAGCTGCACACCCTTTGCTACTTACACAACACAGTAGCAGATGCTGGGCTGCTGTTGTGGCGTCTTCTACAGGTGGAAAATGTCGAAACGATTCCTAAAATTCAGCATACCCAAGAATGATTTTTTAAAGCCATTTCAAGATATCTAAAAAGGCCTTAAAAGATAAATAATACACATATGCGCCTGCCCGAGGCCACGCAGTGGCCATCAGGAGGGCGGGCTCCTAGTCATGGAGGGCTGTCCCGCCCCCGCATGACATAGTAGTTCCTCACCCATGGCAGTCTCCCCTGGTTGGTGGAGACTGTGTAGGTGATGCACGTCCGGGGCGGCTGGGAGGAGCCAGCGGGAGTATTTCTGACCTCTGCCCCGCTGGGGTGGCCTCTTTGCCGCTCCGGACGTCGTAGTTCCATGTTGTGACACTCTTTTGCTTCCGGTTGTCGTGGGATCACCTTTGTGACGCGTTGTACCGGGTCTGGCGGCGGTTTGTTCCGGTGAGTGTGGGCATGGTAGCCGTTGGTTTCCTTCCCCTATCCTACTTCTGGCTCCGTGTGGGAGTCGGGTCGTTTGTGTTTTGTGCGCTCTCCCCGCCGCCTCTTCCGATACGCTGTGAATGTTCAGACCCTGCTTTGGGTGTTCGAGGCTGCTGTTGTTCAGAGTACTGTTCTGAGTAGGAGTTGGGGTCGGCGTGGTCCGATGGTGCGGCGCTGCAGAGGATGGAGTGGCATCGAGCTTGGGGACGTTTGTGCAGCGCGGGCACTGCTGTTTGTTAGGAGTATGGTGGCGGGTGTGTACCTTCCCCCCCCTCCCCCCCTGGCCATGTTGCGGAGGCCCGATGAAGTTCAAAGGCAGTTGCGCGAAGCTGTTGTTCTTCCAATGTCTGCCTGTGGCCGCTGCGTTTCTCTTACGGTCCGGACCGGAGTTAGGCTGAATAATCCTAGTGGGGTTTGACGTGTGCATACTACTCTTGGTTTGGTTTCCGCTCTTTCTACGTGTTAGCCTGGTGGCGCAAGTTACTAGGTGAAGGGTGCTTAGTCATTGGAGCCATGAGTTCTAGACTGCTGTAAGCCTTTTAGAACGGGTACATAGCTGCTGTAGGTCTATCTTCCGAGTTCGCAATCCTAGGATGTGCCGCGTTTCTCGTGCCGTGCCGCGCGATGCTTGAAGTCTCTGGGGTGTGCCTACGCCATCTGATAGGATGCCGCCTCGGGTATCTGTTAATATGGCTCCTCTGGTAATCCGACACGCGTAGGACCCCGCAAGTTGCCCCCTCTCAGGGAGGGTTTACGTCCTGTTGTTTTGTGCCCCGACGTTCAATGTAAGGAAGGCAGACATGCTCATTGATTCTTCGGGGAGGCCATGTTGCGGCGAGGCGGCTACTAGAGTTTTCATTTATATTACAAATGTTAGACAGGAGTAAGATTTGTATAAGGGGGGCCGGTAGCGGCGCACCGAAGGCCGGTCGCTTCTCGTATGGGCGCATTACCGTTCGCTTAAGCGTTGTGCTGCGGGTTGCGAAAATGTGTTTGTCGACCCTGGTCCATTCTACGACGTTCATCCGTATTAGCTCAGTGCGCAGAGCGATAGACCTTTGATCTGTAGGTTCCCGGTTCGAGCCTGAGTTTGGGCAGATGCCCTTGGTGACTAAATATTTCCTCAATACGCTTGCAAGTGTGAATTTAAGCGTTCGGATGCTTGTGGGTCACGTTTGTGCGTTTTGTTCCCGCCAGAGTGTTTTCTACCCATGGCATTTTCCTTCCCGCTGCTTAGATGGCGGTATTTCCCTGCTCTGCACGGCCAGTATGGGGGGGGGGGGGGGGGGTTTGCAGTGCCTGTGATCCCCTGTGCCTAGCATGGGGCAGTGCAGAGCGGTATGCTGCCGGTGTTATAGCGGGGCGTTTTGTCTTGTGTGATGGTTGGAAAATGTTGGGGGACGCAACGGGGCCAATTCCATGTGGGTCACGTTTGTGCGTTTTGTATCCGCCAGTGTTTCCTCCCAATAATGTTTTACTTCCCGCTGCTTGATTGGCGTTTCCCTTCCTCTGCACGGCAAGTTTGGGGAGGGTGTTTACAATATCTGAGCTTGGGTCCTGCTCGATCTTCTAACCAGGTGCTTCGGCTTTGCGGTGCTGGGGCCCGGAATGGTGATGGGCCTCCCTTGGCATGTCGCGTGGGCAATGGTGCCCGGGTGCGGCCATCTTGGCTCAGTTGGTGCACGGCGACATGTGGGTGCGACACACATGGGTAATGGCGCCCGGGTGCGGCCATTATGGTTGCTCTTCATTCGTTTGATGCCAGGCAATTGGACTTTGCGGTTTCTCTGGCGCGGCTCACCCTCTGCGGGTATTCGTGATTTTGGTCGGGATGCGATCCATATGGATCTGCGCATAGGGGTTTTGATGCGCCAGTGTGCAGGCATGATCCTCGAACGGGCCACTCGTTATTTGCACTTCGACACCCGAGGTGGGGCTGTGGCACAATTTCCTGGACATGGCGGCTGGCCCCTTCAGAGCTCGTCCACTTCCGGGCTTCAATAGAGGGTGTGGCTTATTGGCATGAGCGGCCGACGTTTAGACGGGTCAACCTTGTTCGAGTCCGGCGCGAGGCTCTAACTCCTGGGATTCTGGGCACATCCCTTTCTCTCCCCTTGTCCAAAAAAGGATGTGATCGGGTGCGCCTTCCCTGATACCCCCCCCCCCCCCACCCCCCGCGCTGTCGATTCTTCTTTCTCCTAACGGCATTCGGGGGCTTGCTGATGCAGAGGGTGGCTCGTCTAGTGGGGCTGATGCCGTAGGCTTTGAGGTCTTGGTGGCCTTCCGTGTAGTCTCTTACCTTGCGCAACCTGGCCCCTGTCCTTCTGGGTCTCGTGGTGATTATGGACGTCTGCCGCCCCCCACCCCCCCGCCCTTGCAGCCTTGCACGAAATCCGCTTAGGCGGGGAAGTTGTCACTAATGTTAACTTAGTGCCGCGTCTATTGCTAGACGTTTTCTACTTGTCTGATGCAATATTCATATTTCCGCGTTGACGGCCCTTTCTTCCATGTCTTCAATACGTAGTAATTCCCGATAAGCTAATTTCATAGCGATTTGCGCTCCACCTACTTTTCGGAGTTAAGGCTTATCTATATGCGTCACCCTGCCGCTGGCATGCATAAACTGTTGGCGCAATTATTGGCTTCGCTGCTATGTGAATGGCTACACGATTTCGTCGGCTTTGTTCAAAACACAAGTTTTCATCTGTTAGGTGTTTAATCTTTTGGACGCGTGAAGTGAGCGGACAGTGTGGTTCCTTCAGCCAGTTAGTCCTTTGCGAGACTTTGGCGTGTGATGCTCCTTATTATTATCGGAGCTGTTTCCATTGTACTATCAGGGGTACTTCCGTGTTGCGAGGAATCTCAGCGTTCGCATTTTAAGTCGAGTGGTACGCTGACGGAGGTTGGTCTATACAGTTTATCCTAAATGTTGACTTGGTTTTACGCAATACTTGTGTGTTCTGCTGACACGGGGCATGTCTCGGGGGACACGTTGTGGGTACACTGAAAACTTAACTCCATTTATCATATGCTGATCATGATCCATTCAATTTTCCGTGCCTAACAAAATGGATGTCCATGAAATACTGCTGGAGCTAGGCAATGCACCTCAATGCCCGGGCCGTGTCTCGCTCGTGCCATTTGTAAACAGGAAAGTATTTGTTGGCTTGCTGGGACCTCGTTCCAGCGCGGGTCAGACTTGTTTGGTCTTTTTTGGTTCCATACCGCGTGGGGGCGAGAATGCTATGTCGGGATGTAATCTTCGGCGTGTTCTCGTGTTATGTTCGGCAAGCGCCTTTTGTGTCACCAATGCCCTCGGTAGCATGGGATGGAAATGTATGATAAACCAACGTGCCACATTCACAAATGCTGAATCTTCGAGCCCTCGACATGAATACTCCTGGGCCTGAGCAAGTTTCCGGGTCTTAAAGTTATAGTTGGCTGTACAGGTTTGTTCAATTTGGTGTGCGTGTTTCTCGATCACCCATACGCAGGGGCCACCTCCGCACTCTCGTATCGACAATTGCCCTTTTCACTTAGGCGATAGTTGGCGGTACATGATTATTAATTTCTGTGCATCGTTTACAGGTTTTGTCAATTGGCCATGTGTAGGTGTACCCTCGCACTCCCTTTACGCGTTTCCCTGTCAGGGCAGGTGTGTCCGTTTGCTATTATCAGGATCAAAAATGGCAAATAACCTTCTAACATAAGGGACCTGGGTATGGCACAATATTTGAATAATAAATGTTCCCTTGGTGGATCCGTGTTCTCCTGCTTTTACAATAGTTTTACTTGACCAAATAATTTTTCACTCCTCATTCCAGCATAGCCTTTGCTACGATGTTTCTCTAGTGCCCTTCACTTCCCAGTGTTATTCTGGTCTAAAGTGACATGAATAGTACGCACGTTTCCATTCAGAGTTGTTCCTTTGTCTAGAAATCGCTGGTGTATCTGATTAAGTTGACTGTTTTGTGCAGAAAGGACTGGATGGGGGCTCTTCTACGCTCCCCTCTCCTTCATAATACAACAGTGCAGTGCCTCTCACCTTTCCATAGCCCTTCTCCCAAATGTATTTTATTTGTTTGATGGTTTCTCTCATTTATCGTAGGGTGTCGGGGCTCTTGTCTCCACGGGTGGGGGTAGGCACGGTCAAACTGTGCGTTCTGTCTGTCACTTGAGGATTCAGATACCCTGCACCCACTATTCCAAAGGCCACTAGGTGGGGCCGCTGTGTCGAGCTACTTTCAGACCTGGGTTCCTGAGCATTCATCAGGAGTGAGTTCAGGGGCCCCCCTTACGGGTGGATAGGGTCTGATATGCATGCCGATTGGGTACACTATTTGCAGTTAGGGGGGTCGTTTTAAGGAAGTGCGCGGTTGCAGCGTTGGCCCAAGCTCAGGGAGAAGGTAACATGCTGCTTAACGGGTTGTGGGGACAGGCTTCCATACCAACTGTACTCCCTGTGGGGCCCTTCCTGTGCCAGGGGAATTCAATATCCTCTATTAGAGGCCCCTTTTAAACAATAGCATGTGCATGTCAATTCGGAAGAAAAGCAACAGTGCAGTAGTCATACTGTCTCCCCCTGAGAATAAGCAATTTGCTTCCTCCTGCCCTCCCCCCCCCCCATGTTATTTGAGGTAGGTGGTCAACCGGTGTGTAGCCACTGTCTTCAGAATTGACCTTGGTCGCGGGCGACGTTTAGGGCCTTGTCCCATCACTGGAATGCACACTATGTGGGGGGTCTGGCTTTTGGGAGCTGTGTTGTGGCTCCATTGACCGTTCTCCCAAAATAAGATAGTGTTGCGACGGGCAGAATAGTAGGTAGTAGACCTCTACAGTGTGCAATCAGTGTGCAAAAGGTGTTAATTGTCAGTCACTTTTCTGGTATTTGACGTCTTTGGGTCTGTTCTATACAGTACAGTATGCACTGCATAGAGCCACACATCTAGTATGCGATGGGGGAGCCCCGAGCCGCGTCGGATGATCCCTTTGGGCCGTGTGTAAATTGGGTTGGCACCTATGTTTATACTCATTACTGTGATTGCTGCTGTGCTTTTCCCAATGGCGCTCTAGTGGGAAGGGCCCTCACACCTGGGTTTCTATCTGACCGTCTGGCTTGGCAAGGTCTGCTGTTGGTAGACAATCAAGGATGTGCCTAAGTAGGATCATTAGCAAGTCCGAGGCCCAGCCCTAAACTAAACTAATGGGAATATCCCCATGTGCATATCATCTCCTGGGACCCTAACCTAGAGGTTTAGCTAGTCCTGTTATCTGTACATTCCTGGGACCGGTACTGGATTAATTACCTATGAGTAGGATAGGTCACATGTCTACAGGCATTTCGCCCCTTCCATAATTCTGCTGTTGTCTGTCTTTTCATCCAAGTCTCAGGAATCTGAAGGCAGCCCTCCCGCTGTGCCTTCAGCTGGGGGGCTCCTGCTGCCTCTCAGTAGAATGTATGGCCTGCAGCTGCAGGGTAACACCCATCTCTTGTATAAATGGAGCAACTGTGGCAAATCACAGCCTGAGCCTGGTCTGCACTTAGCCCCTAGAAAAGAGGGCACCCAGTAGTCTTATATAGAACAATCTTTTGGTACCTAGTTAACCTTAAGGACAAGCTATTCCGTGTGGTAAGATAGACTTGCAGCCGACTGGCTGGATTGGGGGGGCATGTATTGACGTGGTTTTCTGTTTTTCACTTTTACGACCACGCCGCTAGTTTCACCAATGTATACATCGGTGCACTGCAAAAGACTTCTGTATCCTTTGGGGATTAGTTGTTCAAACGTAATCTTGCAACGTGATTGGACTTTTGTGACAGCGCCTGCATATTAGGGAGGGATTCTCTGCAGGCGGGCCCTCCCAGTCACCAGGTCTCTTGCCTGGGTTAGTCTTCACTTCTGAGGTAGAGGGATTGTTCCCGGGTGGTTATGCCTATTGGTGTCTAAGGGGGTTGTATTTCTTAAGGCATGCCCCCGCGCAGGTCAGGAGCTTTGGGGGCTCTCCGTTGCTGGCGCAGCTGTCCCTGGGAGGTGGTGTAAGTCTGCTTACAGACTAGCTAACTTAACGGTTTCTTGGCGGAAGCCGCTTCCAGCCAAAATCGCAAGAGAGCAGGGGATGCCGGCTGTAATTTCCTGTGGACCCTGTATTTTGCTTTCCTGGGACCCCCCCAAGCTTTATAGCATGTCTTGTGCCCTCCAATCCCCCGGTCCTTCTTTGAGGTTAGCAGCTCAAGTGTCATGTAAGCACACCTTCTGCTAGATTGCAGAAGACAGCGTTTCAGTAAGCACATTTTCTACTAGATTGTGTAGAAGACGGCATTCAGCTGCAGCTGTGAATTCACCTTGGTGAATTTTTTCTGCCGCTCAGTGGGAAGGGATATGTTGGCATCCCAGCGGCATGTGCTGGACAGCCTATTTCATGATACAAAGGGCTTTCAGTAGTAGGGGCCCCTCCTATACCCTTTAGTTTCCCTGATTTGGTGAAAGGACCCGGGGGGACCTTCCGATTAGTGGCAGAAGGGGCCTTTCTTGCCTTCTGGCTTATAAGGTCATGACAGGGGCCTCGGTCTCCTCAAGGTGGATAGGGTCCCCTGGTTTATGGTGGCGGATGGTGCCATCCCACACCTATGGGCATTGCCTTGTTCCTCCTCTATCTTAAGGAAGCAATTCTAGTTACGGTTGCAGGTAAAGAGCAGTAGCAGTGGTGGGGGGGGCCCGTGCGGCAGCGGGAACCACCGCACTGGGCTGTGGCGGAGTTACTGGGCGATCCGGAAGAAGAGAGGTGCAAACGCTGGACGTCAGCGGGCACATAGGGGTGCCAGAGCATAACCTCAGAGCCTAACCTGTAACCTCATGGGAGGTGCAGGAATCCGTGTCGGCGCCCCAGTAGTCCTTCGGGCGGTTGTGGGCCTGTGCAACCGGGGGTTTGCCTAGTCACGCCCAGCAAATGGGCGTGTCAGTATAATTATGGTATTTGTACAACAGTTGGGTGGTTCGCCACTGTGTTGTTTGGCTCAACAGGCGGGCAGGTGGCGAGAATGCGGCCTGCCCTAGGATCGCCCGTAAGTTAACCCACCGTCATTACATATGTTGTATGTAATAAACCTGCAGCAATTTTTTCCCAAACCTAATACTTGTGTCTTTGTGTTATTTGCGGGTTTGGGCAGGTGGGGCGGGAGTTCATGTGGCCCTGATGTGACTATGTAGAAGGACTTTTGGTCATTGAGCTTCATCCATTGGTTAGCTCACATTTTGCTTCTGCTCACCCCAGCACATGGCATGGGTGATGGAGCAGCACTCTTTTTTAGGGGTAGGCGGAACCCGTGGAGTTTCACTCTGCGGAATCCCCTGAAAAAATGTTGGTATGTCACACAGCGTGGCTGTTTTTTAGTGCTGGGAGCTTGTCCTGCGCTGTAAAAATCGGCACGAACTGTACCACATGGCGCGCCAGAGGGCACTGCTTCTTCCTGCCGCTCGAGTAGATTTTCTGCTCTATCACCAGCTTTCTGAATGCGAGCATCAGCTTCTTCAACGTGAGCACAGCAACCTGCCACGGCCGCCAACGAGGCGGAATCGCATTGGGACTCATCCTAGTGCACAATTTTCTCGCTCGCGCTTGCCAACGTAATGTCGCCAAGCTGCGTGGTTGTCAGTGTTTTCCGGAACTCTGTGCTCCAGGTGGAGCGCGGAGTGGGCAAAACTCTGCGAACTCCGCTGGCGGAACAGAGTTTACCTCCCACCCCTGCCTTTTAGAGTGAGTGACTTCACACAGCCTGTGCACATTGTTCATAACCTGCTAAAAATAGTTTCTTTCTCTTTAATGACAAATCTGGTTGAAAGAGTGATTTTTTTCAGTATTAAGTTTCAAATCCAGCTATTTTTTTGCCTGCACTTCAGCGGTAGGATAAGAGACTGTGCCCTGGGGGTGCAAAGAGTATAAGTGCCTGTTTTCTGCTACAGAACGGGCTGCAGATGCTTGTGCGGCCCCTTCTGTAGTACTGAAAGTGCTGGCCCACAGAGTCATTGCTATCTCAAAGGGCTATTCCTTATTTTCATGGGGCTTGTCCCTATGCAAATAGGGAAACATTTTGCCTCTGTGTTTGTGCCGTATTATGGAACCCAGCACAAGTGCTAAAGTGGCCTGTCGGGAAGTGCACTGATTTTGCACCACAAAGGGGTGGCGCCCACTGAGTGCACTACCTGAGGGCACCACTCACTGGAGGAGAGAAAGGGAGTGCCAATCAGACATGCCCAAGCACTCAGTCTTACTCGCAGGGGGATCTCTATTCCTTGATAGTACAGGCTGGGAGCCACCAGCACTTTGAAAGGAGGACCAGTGACTTCAATCAACTAATGTGCTGCCCTGGGAGTAACTTGCAGCTGCCATGGAGCAGCACATTATCAGAAATAGTGTACACTGTAACTGTCTGTGCCCTGCGCATACAAGAACAATGCACCTTTACTGTAATATGCTGTAGTTTCCCAGTTACATGGTGATTTATTTTTTGTTTCCTTTTTGAAAATTGCTGTTATAAACTGTTTAAATGACATTGTAGCTGCCTGCAATTTGAGCGATCAATTAGTTAGCATTTTATTATTTCTCAAATGCAAATAATAACATTGGTAAAATGCAGGGATCAACTAAAAGAACCTTTGTTAAAAAAAATAGTAAAATGGCTCCATCGCTGACACTTTTTTCTATGTTTGCACTTTGTATTACAAGGATATAATGCCCAAGTTTATGTGGCTCCATATTTAAAAAAATAGTTTTGGCATATACTTGAAATAAAACAAGGCCAGAACGATTGACATTACCAATACATGTATTCCCTGTAATGCCAGTGTCAATTAGCCCCTTAGCTCCCAGCTCCATATGATTGGGACTCTTGCAAATCTGATTGGCTTCTCTGCCTTCCATTTTACTTTCAGACTTAACAATATTAGGCATGGCTATTGAACATGGCAATTCAGCTAACTATTGAGTTCCATTTTTGGACAGAATTAGAAGTTAGAAAGGTTTTGTAAAAACTTAAACAAGCGAACCTATAGAAAGAATTAAAACCAGAATCTTGCAGAATGATCCTTGCTAAAATGACAGAACTGCCAGGTATCCCAATTTTAAAAAGACTCATAGCACAGACGAGAAAGGACACAGCTCAAACCCCTGCTGCTCCCAAAAGATTCCAATATATAAATATTCCACATATTCGAACTACTGTGGTTCCGTAGTTTGAGGGTCCGTGGTTCATAGATTCTGAACCCGTTCAATAAAGGTCGGATATAGACGATTTTGGTATCAGCGAACCGCAAATCACGAGTGCGGTGTGTACGAGTGTTTTCGTAATAATCGATCAATGAGAACACTACGTATTCAGGGATTTCGTTTGAACCCTCGGGTTCCATTTTGTGTACGGCAGCCATTTTGTGTGGTTGCCCTCACATAGGCTGATGACTACGGCCGAGTGAATCCTTGGGACACGTACACCTTAGCTGACTTCTGAGTGACCTGGTCGAACTGACTCCCTTGCCCGAGGCTGACCTCGCTGAGCCAGTTCCTTGTTAAGCAGCTGGTCAGATAAAGATCAAAGAGCAGGACATTGCTGAGTTTATGGTACACTGCACCCACTCTTCTATCTTGCTTCTCATCTGTTTCTGCTCCTTCCTTTACGACTTAATCACTGATTTGGGTTGAGGTTTTATGATGAGTTTGTCTGGCCTGATCGAACAGGAAAGTTGGAATTTGCTTGGTCATTTCTGGTGGGCCGGACAACGGAAAGTGGGATTGTCGTCATGCGCTACTTTTGAAATGTCACCGTGTGATTGGTCAGTTTGTATGTAATCGATGCTAGCCTGGAATGTGATTTTTGGCATAAAAGACCATGCTCCGCTCATTGAATTTGTGCAGTCTCTAGCGAACCACCTGTGTTGTGCTTCGTAGATCTCTGTTCCTGGTTGCAGCCAATAAACTTTGGTCTTTGACGTCATCAAGAAGTGTCCCGTGTCTCTGTTTGCCGAGGCAGGGGAATCCGAAGACATCGAGCGTTATCCCTGGCGCTGCTGGGTTCTAAAACCCGGTTCTTCAGTTGGCGCCCACGTGGGGTGACTTCAGCGGTACCGGTCCAAGCCCGAAGATCGTGAGGAGCTTCGTGTGAAAATTCTGGAGGACGGCCTGCCACTTCATCGACCCCTGTATGTCGTCGTGGTCCGAAAGTCTTTGCTGCGAGGTTCCCCGCTTTCCGACGGCTACGAAAGACTGCTGCCCTGACTGTCGCCCTGTCTTGGAGCCATTAGACGATTTGTAGAGCGAGACAATAGACGGGTCTTTTGGTGACGCCATCGGCATTTCAGTAAAGTATGAGTGGAGCATCTCCCAGTCCTTAGTTTTGTTTGGGTATCCTTCGGGATCGCTTTGATTTGGTACCTGCAGGCCCCAAAGCCGAGGGACTATTGTTTTGAGATTTCCCTTGAAGTTTGAAGCTAGACTAGTGAGCGAAGATGCCTGGTGTTAGCAGACTTGAAAAGATATTTGGTTTTGGTTGTACTAGGGATTCCCGATTGGAGGATTTGTGTCCGGTTCCTCCGATTGGAACTCCGACCTATGAGCTCTACGTAAAACATGGTGTGGGCCCCATCGGATATAATGAAATATGGGTAAAATACACAAGAAAAGACGGTGTCCTACAGTGGCCCTGTTATGGTAGCTTTGAAACTGAGATTTTAGACAATCTCGAAGTTAAACCATTCAAAAAGAAAGCCCGGCTGGCAATGTTTGACTCTTTCCGCATTTGGCGTAAAGAAGCCAAACAGAAAGAGATTAAGTTAGCGAAGAAGAATAAACGAGAACGAGGTATGTCAATGGTGCAAGCTGCTATACAGTTTAGAGATAATGAAGAAGAGCAAGAGAGCGAACAGATGCTTAGGATCCGTAAACTAGCGGTAGATAAGTGCTACCCAGCTTTGCCACCTAAACAGCAAGAAGAGAAGAAAGATCTTGTGAAAGATCCTTTAATGACGCATCTATTGAGTTTGCCACCCCCTTATGCATAGAATGCTATGGCACCACCGCCACCAGTTGTAGTTGCGCAACCTCCGGTTGCTTTGCCACCTACGATTCCTCAACAGCCAGCTTCTCTTCCGTTGGCTGCTATTCCTTTGGTGCAGCCTTCTCAAGGGCCACCGACTTTGCTACCTCCTTCGTCTGCTACTCCTACGCCTGTCTTGTATACTCCTCCTGTTCTGACTTTTGCTTCCTCTCATTCTGCTCCGCCTCCTCTTCTTTTGTCACCTTCTCCTTCTGTTCGACGGAGAATAACTGATGCGGTAGCTAGTCTCTTTTCTCCTTTGTTGGGTTCATTGGGTATGTCTCCTGTTGTCGAGCGTAGACAATCGCGTAGTCAGTTGCCTGATGCTAATGAACGGACAGTGTTGGATCACATGGCGCGTAAGTGGGTTACGTATCCTACTCAATATGTTCTTGAGGGTGTTATGGATGTTTTCCAGCAATGGGAAGCACCGAAACAACGGTACGTTTTTGACATGATGTGTTCTTTCGTTCGTGAGCAATGGGAAGGTAGCGAAGTAGGTCAAACTCCACCTGAGTTGTACCGTATTCGTTCCGAGTTTGCGAAAGGGACCGTTGTGGGTCTCGAGATTGAGAAAGCAGTTGCGACGTTGTTGTCATTACGGAATGCATCTCCTTCTGAGAGATTGTTTGAGCCTGATTCGTCCGTTAGGAGAAAAGCGCGTCAATATCCGATGCGTGAGGTTCCTCCAGTTTGGAGGCCTGGCGATGCAGCTGCTAATCCAGCGATTCCGCCACACTTTCAGCGTGTCTGGGTACATGTTCCTTGGAAGCGTCCTGAAGTCTTAGCGCTTAAACAGTCTTTGCCTGATTCACACAAAAATCCAGCATGGTACTATAAGGAGCTAACTCAGACTGTGGGTTCATGTATCATGAATCTTGCAGATATAGACATGTTGTTTGGGAATGTTGTTCCACAGCCTATTTGGAGTAAGATTCGTCATACGGATCATGCGGATGAATTAGGTGAGACATGGGCTAATCTTAGAGATGCCGATAATAGACAAGGAGGTGGTGCTAAGCCTGAGGATTTGATTACTGACCTTCCTGGTAGGATTATTACTTATATGAAGACTCTAATGCCCGAAGTGCGTGTTAATTGGGACAAGTTGTCTGCGTGCAAGCAGAAGAAAGACGAAACTGTGTCCGACTTTTTCACGTGATTTGAAGAGACCTTTGTAGACCACAGTGGTCAGGACATGAGTACCGAGGGTGGTCAGAGATTGTTCGTCGACAAATTTGTTCATAATTTACTTCCAGAATTGTGCAATAGGTTGAAGGATTCTGAGAGTGCTTGGGTCGTTTCAACGTCAGCGCAGATTTTAGCTACTGCCCAGTACTATGAAAATAGGAACAAGGATGAGATAGAGAAAGCGGACAAGAAGACTAAGGAATTGAAGACTAAAGTTCTTCTACAACAAGCTTATCCGCCCCGTAATAATCAGCGCGATTATCAGCAGAATCACCAATATTCGAGAAACTTGCAAAGGTACGAGTCTTCTCAGCCACGTTTTCCGTATGGGCCTAATCAATGTGCTTATTGCAAAGAAGAGGGCCATTTCAAGAGTAGTTGTCCGGTTCTGTTACAGCGCTCGAATGGTGCTTCTGGTGTAAAAGGTCGAGGTGCTCAACAAGCGCCTAGAGGTAGAGGTCTTGGTCAGAATACGCGTTCTTTGCCTCCACAGAATTCTATGAATAGTTTTGATCAGCAACAGGGTGCGTCTGGTAGGACAGCTCAGTACTAGGCGGACGATTACTACGTCGAAGGTGAGGAAGTGGATGGTGATGATTGCTAGGACAGCCATGGACAAAGAGAGGGAGTTGTTTCAGTTACAGTAGATCAGAGTGGACCTTATGTTGAAGTGATTGCATCAGGTGTGTCAGAGCCTTTTCTGTTGGACACTGGTGCTGCGAAGAGTTCTATCATGCACTCTAAACTCCCTGGCGCACCTTTGTCTGGCTTAAAGAATGTTTCAGTAGGTTTTTCTGGCGCCCCGGTTACGAATCCGATTTCTAGTCCGTTGTCTGTTTCTGTTGGACCTCGTGAATTCGAAGCACCCCTTATTCTGATGACTGGCTGTGGTGAGAACTTGTTGGGATCGGACTTGTTGGAGAGATTGTATGCAACGCTATATTGTTCTCCATCAGGAGTGCATCTTACATTGGGTGAGAGAGTGATCTCTCCGATGTATAAATCTAAAGATCGACTTCCACCTGAATTGTCTTCTCTCCCTGATTCTCTTTGGGCTACTGGTCCGAATGATGTACGCCTGTTAGAGATTCAGCCTTATTTTGTGACACTCAAATCGAATGCTAAGTTACCACGCAGTCCACAATATCGTATCTCGAGTGATGGCGAACGAGCACTTTTGGCGATCATCTATGATCTGATCGAGAAAGGTGTGATTGAGGAAACGAGAGGTAATGTGTGCAATAGTCCGGTTTTGCCTGTTCTGAAGAGAATTGATTCTTCACAGCCTCCTGTATATAGGTTTGTGATCGATCTTCACGAGGTGAATAAGATCGTTGTTCCGCAATTTCCTGTTGTACCTGATATCACCGCTTTGTTGACTTTGATCTCGGCTACAGCCACGTGGTTTTCAGTGATTGACTTGAAGAATGCTTTCTTCAGCATCCCGATTGCCGTGGAGAGTAGAGATATTTTTGGATTCTCTTTAGGAGGACGAAGCTTCCGCTTTAAGCGCGCTCCTCACGGCTATTGCGAGAGTCCATCGATCTATAGCCAAGCTTTGAAGACGCAACTTGATTTGTTGGTTTAACCTGATGGTGCTACTCTTATTCAATATGTTAACGATTTGTTAGTTGCTGCCGACAATGAAGAGATTTGTAGAGAGGCTACTTTGCCGTTGTTACGTCACTTGTCTGATTTCCATCATAAGGTTTCTCTTTCGAAGTTGCAATATTGTCGACAAGAAGTTACCTACTTAGGTCACCTCTTATCGAAGGAGGGAAGGAAACTGACCCCAGAAAGAATTCAAGCCATTGCGAAAATGAGTGTGCCTACGACACAGAGAGAAGTGCGTGCGTTTTTGGGTATTACGTCGTACTGTAGACAGTGGATCCCTAATTTCTCGTTGTTAGCGAAGCCTTTGATAGCTCTTACTGTCAAGGATACTCCAAATCCTATTCCTTGGACTGACGAATTTCGAAAGAGCTTTTCAGAATTACGCAATGCGTTGTGTTCGGCTCCTGTGTTGGGTACCCCCGACTACAGCAAGCCTTTCACATTGTATGTCCACGAGAGAGAGGGATGTTCATTGTCAGTTTTGACTCAACAGTTTGGCGATAAGCAGCGTCCATGTGCTTATTTTTCATCGACCTTCGATCCGGTAGCTAGAGCATTGCCGAGTTGTTTGAGAGCTACAGCAGCAGCGGCTGTTTCGATTCGACAGTCTGACGGTCTGGTTATGGACAATACACTGATTGTGATGGTTCCACATGCAGTGGATACCTTATTGAATCGTACCAAGACACAGCACTTAACTAGTGCTCGGTTGTCAGGTTACGAATTGACCTTGTTAGCGAGTCATGTGCATATTAAAAGATGCAGCACGTTGAATCCAGCCACGTTGTTGCCGATTTCAGCTGAGACAGATAATGTTGAAGAGCAACATGATTGTTTCCTTAGAACTGAGGAAGAAACGAAAGGGAGGATAGACCTTAGGGATACTCCTCTTCCATAGTGTGATGGTACTTTGTGGGTTGATGGTTCGTGCTTCAAGCTTCCGAATGGCGATACGACTGCGGCATATGCTGTTACGACTTTGCATACGATTGTTGAAGGTGCACGTATCCCACACAATTCAGCGCAAGCAGCAGAGTTGATTGCATTAACGAGAGCATGTGTGTTGGCAAAAGGAAAACGAGTGACTGTGTACACTGACAGTCAGTATGCATTTAGTGTTGCTCATAGTTTTGGACGTTTGTGGAGAGAACGTGGGTTCCTGACTTCGCATGGGACGAAAATCCAGCATGGCCAGTTGGTGAATGAACTCCTTGAATCACTTACTTTGCCATTGCAAGTAGCGATTGTGAAATGCAGTGCGCATAAGAAAGTTACGGATGATGTTGGTCGCGGTAATGCGTTTGCGGATGAGGTCGCGAAAGAAACTGCGAGAAATGTGATGAGCCGAATGTATGTTGCAGGTCCGGCGAGATGGGTTCCACTTAGAAGTATGTGTGAAGATATGATTGAGAGTGTGAAATCTATCCAAGCTGAAGCTACAGAGAAAGAGTTGAATGAATGGAGAGAGAGCAAGGGTCGATTGGATTCGAATGGTTGTTGGACTGATTTGTCAGAGCATCAAAGATGGTTGGTACCCTATGCATATGTGCTTCCAGTGGTTACAATGGCTCATGGGATGGCACATATCAGCGTGAAAGGGATTTGCAAGTTGTTGGCTCCGGTTTGGCAGAATGCAGGAATTCCGAAATGTGCAGAGAATTTGGTTAAGAACTGTATGGTGTGTTTGATTTATAATCCAGGTAAGGGAACTCCAACCCCGGCTGGTCATTTTGCTCCTCCAACGTATCCGTTTGAGGCTTTGCAGCTAGATTTCATCCACATGGAGAGGTGCAACAACCTAAAATATGTGTTAGTGGTTGTTTGCTCTTTTTCTAGATGGGTGGAAGCTTACCCTTTGAAGGACAATACTGCCTTGTCCACAGCGAAAGCCCTTATCAAAGAGTTCTTCCCTAGATTTGGATTGCCGAGAATGATCTGGAGTGACAATGGGAGTGAATTTGTGGGTCAAGTGATGAAGAGAGTATGTGAGGGATTAGGTATCCGGCAGAAATTCCACGCTGCAAATCACCCCCAATCAGCTGGTTTAGTCGAGTGCTATAATGGCACCTTGAAATTAAAGTTAGCCAAAATTCAAGCGAGCTCTGGTTTACAGTGGCCAGATGCTTTGCCCCTAGCCCTTCTGTCCACTAGAATGACTGTGCATTCGTGAATGGGTTTGAGTCCATATGAAGTCGTCTTTGGCCGCCCGGCAAACATTTGGGGTGTGCCAAGGCCGACTAAATTCAGTGAGATTGAACATCCTGTGTTACTTGATTATTTGTACGAATTGACGGCTAAACTGCGTGTTTTACACCAACAGGTTCATAACGCTCTGCCACAGCCTTCTGAAGATCCAGGGCACGCCATTGAACCCGGCTCATGGGTGTTCGTGAAAAACTTTCAGCGGAGCAAGAACGAGCTGCCCCGCTGGACAGGACCCCACCTTGTTTTATTGTCCACCCGTTCTGCAGTACGAGTGCACGGTAAAAAGAATTGGATCCACGGCGTACATTGCAAAAGGGCTCCTCTGCCCTTGCCGTATGACCAGTGGGTCCAGACGGGACTTCCAGACTCTGAGACTGAGACCGTGCCTCATTTACTGCCATTCAGCGATGCCCGTTTGATTGGAACAAACACTGAGAAAGAAAGTGACGATCTTCTTCAAGAAGCTGTGCCTCCTTTGAATCATTTGAACACTACTGAGCCTGAACTCTTGTTCTGCGAATAAACATTGCCTGACAAAGACCATTATAATTTGCGACCAATAGTGTCGCGGGACAAATAAAGAAAGGAAGTTTTATGATTTTTCTGTTTGCAGGTTAACTCTCCTCCGAGGAACTACTATGATTTTTTGTTTTTCGAACCGCCATCCGGGTTCAGCTGTAGGGTCGCGGTTCACAAGTCTTTGGAGTGCAAGCCTGAGACACTAGGTCGACGGTTCTGGTTGGCCTAAGGGAGTTGCCCTGGGCTGACAGAGGCATTCCTTAGCATAGAACACCCTACCACCGCGAGCAGCATATTTAGTGAGGATGGAGTTTTTCGAGATGGAGAGACCTGTTGAGAGAATAAGCTTTAAGAGTAGAATTTGCAAACTGATGACTCGAAAATGATTTTTAATATTGTGTTTATTCATGCTATTTAGCGTAATGATATTTTTAATTGGTTATGTGACATTTTCTTTTAAAGTGACGCTCATGCCCACTGTGCAACCTACACCTCCTCCTACTATTTCTCCTCATTCTTTTCACCCTCTGTGTCAGGATTCAAGAACCAGGCGCCCAAGAGTCCACAGGAGTGAAGAGAAATCCCCTTAACCTCTAAAAAACAACCACAGGATTGATGTGTAACATGCACTCCTATGGGCTGTTCTCTAAAAGTATGGGGGAAAATTCCAAGGAATGTCCACCACTCTCCCCATACATGGGGTGGAATCACAGGAGGGCAATGGGTCTGTCTGGTCGCAAGACGCTGCAAGGAAACAATATGAGGATACCAATACACTTTGCTAAACAAGTTACCCAGAAATACATTGACATGTGATTAGCATTGCATTACACTTACCCCAGGTATGTCCCGGAATGTCCTTGAAGAGAGATGTGGGTAATATACTGGACTCGGGAAGGCAGGAGTCCTGAGGCACTGGGGAGGGCTACTCAATATCGCACTCACACGACATACAACCATGCAGACCAAAAAGAAACTGCCAAAGAACTAATAAGGGGTTTAACATAGGGATTTGAGGAGCAATGGCCGGCTCTTCTGGGGCAACGAAGAGCGGAGCATCTACTCTCTCAAGAGAGGCGAAGCCCGGCCCGGGACCAAGCGCCAGGCGGCGCAACACACTCTCTAACAGGGATGAGGAAATTATAGGGGAAAGCCGACTCCTCGAGCCATTCACAAGAGGTGCGTTCAGGCTCAGCACACCAAATGCGGGGAAAACACGTGCAACGAGCAGTGCGGTAATGCTCAGCACACCAAATGCGGGGAAAACAAACTTCGGCTTCCAAGCCGAGAAGTGCACCGAGCGGTGCGGTAAGAAAAAGGAACCGGCTTTACGTGTGAGCCGGGGGCGTGCAATGAGGTAGGCGGGCAAATCCGCGCTGGGAAAAGTATCTCCGCAATCTCCCAAAACCAATCTTCGGAGAGCGGAGGATTCGGGCTGCAACAAGAAAACAAGCGACACGCTATGGGTAATGGCGTTCGCAACAAGCAGGAACAGGAAAGGGGTCGTGGTCACGGCAGTACGCCAAGCGTCGGCTTACAGGTAGAGCGTCCCTTTACGTGATTCAGGGACCGTCTCTAAAGAGCATACTCTGTGTACTCTATGGGGGAATGTGGTAAAAGAGACATGGGGTTTGCTTCTAACCACATGTCAATGTCGAACCCTCGTTGCTATCCTCAAACCCCTAACACTCTGCCCGAACATGAAGTAGTCAGAAGATTGGAATTCGCTAATAATTCCTTTATTCAACTTTTGCACCAACACCAGCTAGTTATGAACACGACAAATTTTGGGATTTGTGGCCTAATGCCCCATACGACCGATAAAGGTATTCCGTACTTGGTTTTGCCTTTCAGCCTTAACGGTTCTATTTGGGCATATAGAACGATGTTCATTTATGCTCATAGTGTCTATCCCCAACGTTCACCGAAAGATAATCTGAAGAATAGTGCTCCTGCTAAGGGTATAGTTAGGCTGTTCGGAATTCGGTTTAAACCGATTATGCTCGAGAAAACCATACTGTCTAAAAATTAGCTGACCCGGTTGAAACCGAGTGTCACTGATTTTTCACATTCTTATACTGCTTGGCCACTTGAGGGAGCCAAAGCAGTACAAAGCTGAACTGTGCTGAAAATGTTGCTCGGGAAAGTGAACGGAAACCTCCCAGCTGCCTGCATTTGTTCTTTTTGAGGGTTTTCCATTGTTTGTTTCCCCGTGTTGCACGATACATTTTTCTGATTGGGCTAAGGTGCACGGGTGGCCTGTTTGTGTGCAGGAGCTCGGGGTGGTTTAATGGGCTATCAGCATGCTAACTTCTGGAGGGGCCCCTTTTTATCTGGGGAGAAGAGCTACTTAGTCTTCGCCCGCAGGGGTCTCCACCCCCTTTCAGACAATTCTCAGGCGTGCAATACATACGCTCGAGGCGGCGGACTTCACCCTGGCAGGGGGCCCGAGGAGGAGCTGGGCTGGCCAAGTCCTGCACCTAAACACACAGCTTGACGGCAGCAGGTAGCGAGGCAGGGCTGGGAAACACAGAACTTGGGCGGGACAGCTGTTAGAGTGCGTCAGACCTCTCTTTGCATCTGAGCAGAAAACGCGCATTCCCAGTTATTGCTCAGAATGCCCATATGGCTCAAAGGGCTTCGGCGTCCTCCCCCCTCCCCCCTTGTCGTGTGTGTCAACCCGGTGAGTCAGCTTCCCGGTCACACACACAGCCTCACCAGAGTACTTCACAGGTCTTTAAAAGACCATTTACGTCTGGACGAGGCTTTGTTGCTTTTTCACCCCTTCATCTCCAGAATCCTTCATCTCCATTCTGGAGATGAAGAGGTGAAAAAGCAACAAAGCCTCGTCCAGACGTAAATGGTCTTTTAAAGACCTGTGAAGTACTCGGGTGCAGCTGTGTGTGTGACTGGGAAGCGGACTCAGCCCCTGTCTCAGGCAGAGAGCCTATTCCTGGAAGAATTACACTCCCCACCTCCCCAAATTTGGCTATAGTTGCAGCTTTGAGAATTCCTCTAAAATTGTTATCCCTGCAGCTGCTTAAGCGTGCATTTTCCGTTATTGTTATCACTGCCAATATAATCCGTGTTTTATGTGCATATAGGAACCAGCCCTCGTTCTGACGAAAATGCTGCACCGGAGTCACGCTGGTGACAGCCTGGGGGCCTATGCTGCAAAATACCTCTTAGCAATTTAATCTGACCCAGGGCACATTTCCTGGAAGCCCATGGAGGAGTGAAGGAGATTAGCCACTGCGGAGGGAGAGGAATATTGCTTAAAAAACAGGTGGGAAAGACTTGCGACACCACCGCTCAGTAACTGTTTTCCAGTTCAAACTGGATCGAGGGGATAGTGAAAATCATTCACCACTGAAAGGTCACCTGGCACGTTGTGTTCTAGGCGGCTGGAAACATGAAATTCAACCACCACGTTATTTCACCCGATGCAAAAATAATGTACAATGTGGCGGTCTCCTTTAAAGGTTAGTAATTAGTATGGAGACTATGCCTCATCTGATTTACAAATCCTGTCCCACTCCCCTCAGGGCTAATCTCCACCATGTCAGATAAAGTGTTCTCTCTTTAGCCGCTTATTTGTGTCAGGTTAATCACAGCCCGTGTGTCTCTTTTTGTCAGTTTTCATGTGGTGTTTAACCTGACAGTCATGAGGCATATATTGGATTCATATAAGACACCTCTTCCTTTGGTTTTAGTATCTTCAGTTATTTCTCTCCACCAGATTTTATGATTTACTTCGCAGTACTCCGTGTTGAAATCTGTGGTTAAGATTCTTAAGAGGAAGATGAATATTTCAGTATTGTTTTTATTAGGTTTATCAGAGATTGTGTCTGCTGAAAAGTGTGCAGGTGCAACAGAAATGAAAGAAGAATTACTGGATTCACTGAAAATATCTCAGAGGCAGAATTTAATAGCAAAGTTTCAATGCTGGCACGGACTAGGGGCCTCATTTATGAGAAATGACGCATTGCTGCGTGAAAGCAGTGATGCGTCACTTCTCAGTGCGCACTCCTTGCGACATACCTGATGCGTCATATTTAATGTATGGCGCATCATGTCGCAAGGAGTTACAGATACGTCAGTATTTCTGACGTATCTGTGAGCGCAAAAGTGATGCAGTGCTGGAGTGTGTCACAAAAGTGATGCAACTCCAGAAATGCGTCCTTTCACATGGGGCAAGCCCCATGTGAAAGGTCCAGCGCCAGTCTTACGCCTGCTGTGAGGCAGGCGCAAGATTTTGACGCAACGGCGTCCTAAAAGTCATGCAGTGAAATCTCATAAATTTCACTGCGTCACTTCTACGACCCTTCCTTGCGGCAATACGCCTCCCTTGCATACATTATACCTGGCACAGGTATTCTGTGGCGCAGGGGTTTACAAAGTGAGGCATCTACCTAGATGCGTCACTTTGTAAATATGGCGCAACAAGGCGCATTTTCTACGCCACTAGTGCGTCACAAAAAGTGACACACTGGTGGCGTAAAAGTGACGCACAGCCTCGTAAATGAGGCCCTAGGATTCTAGGCACCCCTGGCAGCTCAGCAGTTGTTTAGTAGCCTGGACAGCCACCCCCAGAAATGCTGCCCAACTTGAGTTACTTAATCAGGAGGAGGCACTCTTCAATACCAAATACATGAAAGTGGGGAATATGCATGCTTTTAAGCAGATGTGTTCAAGTTTGAGATACTACATATACACAGAAGACCAATGTCTTCCTTGAAAGTTCGGTTAAAATAAATGCAATTTTTTGTTCAAGCCATTTGGTTCAACTGTAAATTGTATTTATATAGCTCTGACTATCCCTAGAATGGCATTGAAGCACTCTGCAGGAGCGAACAGCACGCTACTTCGGAGGATTAGAGTTCACTCAGAAGAAATAACAATGAATTACTGTGTTTCTAATGGGCAAGACAACTGACTGTGGCCAAAGAGGGCCTTAGTTGTTGGATAGCTTCCGGGCGAGGTCAGGGTGAAGTCATTGACATTTGGTGGAAATCTCTAACTGAGATATATTTGAATTTCGCACCCAAAGAAGGTCCCTTGCTAGTTGAATACTTTTTACACTTTTGCTAGTGAAAATTTCTCCCTCCATACATACTCACTTCTTTGGACCTCGATTGTTCCAGTGGAGCAAGGCTGCAGGCTGTAGTCGAAGAGCTCTCTAGAAGGCGGTATACCTTCTACACCAGGTCCAGCTGAATTGGATTTGCTGATGCAGAAAAGCTCAGACCAGGAGCAACCTAATTTTTGGGGCAGTGTCAAGGCAAAGTCGTCGGATCAGCTTGGCAGGAGGTCTTGAAGATCTGACTGTGATTTGGGCCTTCCCAGCCTGTGGTGAACACTCCTGTTTTAGCAGACACAGACTGTCAATCATTGGCTCATCTGCAGCATTACTGAGTCTTTGCTTCCATACTTGGTACTGGGTTGGAATTGCTGCTCGCAGTATGAGATATTTTGACCCCAGTAATGACTGATTTTCTGCACCGACAGTTCTGCACCCACACTAATTTCTAAACTAGATAGTGCGCTTAATTGGGTATCCCCGGCCTCTATTTGCCCTACAGAACCCAGTGAACAAACTATAGAGAAGATATATGACCTTCCGTATACATATATAACTTCCATGTACCTATGTATCTTTATATTTCTTTCTTTACTCCTAATTCAGAATCTCCAATACACTAAACTATACCAATCTCATTATATTCTCTACCACTACTCTCTGACTCATCCCATAGCTCATTCAACAAATCTGTACAAGTTCTAGATCCCTTCCGTAAAGGTGAATTTTCTCTGGACTTTGATAAGTGCTGCTTCATTTTAGCCTGCTTCAATAACTCCGAGGGCATATACACCCAGTTCAATGCATTGCTCCAGCACCTGTCCCAGGGAATTACAATCTTCAGGTGCAGCAAATTGTGTACTGGCTGTTTTGATATTGTCTGTCTCAATTGGCAATGTGGAGAGGGCCTGTACACAGATGACAGTTTACATAGGAAGGAAAGCGCGAGTGTGCATGATCAATGACTCACTGAAGAAGTATTGTATCTTGTACTACAATAAGATTGACTTGTAAAATGTGTTTGGACCTCATAAATGCTGTAGTACACTGCCTATATACCAGTCCCTATCATTGCAGAAAGCAAGCAATAATAAAAGCAAAACGTTCCATAAACACCGGAAAAACACCATTAATGTTGTTTTTAACTGCACGAAAATGTGTAACCACTGATAACCGCTGTTTTTTTAAGGTTTTGAAATCACTGGAATACACTGAAAAAACCCCACCAGAATTTACCAAAAATAGAAACTGAAAACAGGAAAGCCTAGGTATAGTCGATATGGTTAAAGGGACTAACTCGTATGAGACTATTCCGAAAGAGACAACCATATATTGGTTGGGACGTTACTGGATATGGAGTTAGTCTGAGTGTTAACCAGCGAGCAAAAAGTTCTCCACCGATTTGGATAGTGCCCCATCAGGGTCGCTATTGTCTGCAGGGTAATGGCAAGAATCCGAAAGCTCAGTTAGGGAAGAGTGTCTGCACTGAGACATATGTATTTGCGTCTCAGACTTCCCCAGGGTTTCTAGCAGCTAAGGGTACCTATTTCATCTGCTACGACAAAGCGTATACGTGGTTGCCCCCTGACTTCTCGGGCACATGTTTTGTTTCTTTCCTGTTGCCTCCCACTTTTACAGCTGCGGCAGATTACCATAAGATGAGAGTTGCTAGAGGTGTCTTCAGTAAGGAAGGTACAGCAGGGCAAGAGTTGGGAGATTTCTTTAAGGGTTTTCTGCCGTTCTGGGGACAGATGGCTAACAGCAGGAACATTCGCCAGTTGACGAGAGTGGTTGAGCCCACCATAGTCGAAACTGCCGGTGCCCTTAGTAAATTGACTGCTGAGCTCCAGTCGGATCGACTTATGACACTTCAGAATAGAGTTGCTCTTGATGCCATACTTGCAGACAGAGGTGGAGTGTGTAAACTGATTCAATCGAGCTGCTGCGTTTTCATTCCAGACAACGCTCCGACAGTCTTCCAGGCCATTTCCAGACTACATAAGATCTCCGACTCTGTACATATAGACAAGGGAGATTGGTTGTTGATGGAATTGTTCTGGGGATTGATATCCACTTGGGGATGGACGATTCTGATGGTCATTGGGATGATCTTAGCTATCCTTTTCCTGTTCTGTCTCTGTGTACAGTGTGCTCCTGCTATTTGTGGCCTCTGTGCTACTTCGTGTTCGAGGAGACCTGTCCAGAGAGAGGTACTAAGTACTAGGATGATGCTACAGCAACATATCGATTATCTGATGAATATAGACCTAGATTCAGACTAACATGGGTTTGGGTTTATTGCCTATGTAAGGGCAAAAGGAGGTCTGTGGTTCCGTAGTTCGAGGGTCCGTGGTTCATAGATTCTGAACCCGTTCAATAAAGGTCGTCGGATATAGACGATTTTGGTATCAGCGGACCGCAAATCACGAGTGCGGTGTGTACGAGAGTTTTTGTAATAATCGATCAATGAGAACACTACGTATTCAGGGATTTCGTTTGAAACCTCGGGTTCCATTTTGTGTACGGCAGCCATTTTGTGTGGTTGCCCTCACATAGGCCGATGACTACGGCCGAGCGATTCCTTGGGACACATACACCTTAGCTGACTTCTGAGTGACCTGGTCGAACTGACTCCCTTGCCCGATGACCTCGCTGAGTCAGTTCCTTGTTAAGCAGCTGGTCAGATAAAGATCAAAGAGCAGGACATTGCTGAGTTTATGGTACACTGCACCCACCCTTCTGTCTTGCTTCTCATCTGTTTCTGCTCCTTCCTTTACAACTTAATCACTGATTTGGGTTGAGGTTTTATGATGGGTTTGTCCGGCCTGATCGAACAGGAAAGTTGGAATTTGCTTGGTCATTTCTGGTGTGCCGGACAACAGAAAGTGGGATTGTCGTCATGCGCTACTTTTGAAATTTCACTGTGTGATTGGTCAGTTTGTATGCAATCGATGCTAGCCTGGAATGTGATTTTTGGCATAAAAGACCATGCTCCGCTCATTGAATTTGTGCAGTCTCTAGCGAACCACTCGTGTTGTGCTTCGTAGATCTCTATTCCTGGTTGCAGCCAATAAACTTTGGTCTTTGACGTCATCAAGAAGTGTCCCGTGTCTCTGTTTGCCGAGGCAGGGAATCCGAAGACATCGAGCGTTATCCCTGGCGCTGCTGGGTTCTAAAACCCGGTTCTTCACTACTTGTGAAGAACCCTTTCTCATATGTGTTAACACTATCAATGGCAGGAGAATAATAATTTATGCTGCTGAAAATAGCCTATAAGATTACCACAAGGCTAGACATGTATGATCGATGGCACATTTAAATTGAGCCCTCCACCATTCACTTAGATTTTTTTTTTTTTTCTTTTTTTTTTAAAAAGACCTTTATTATCATCAAAGTCAACGTCGTTACAAATGCACTGGCAAACATACATTGCGTGGCTACACAAAGCTCAATAATTCCTCAATCAAAGGTGTTACACAGCCATGGTAACCGGCATCCTGGGGGCCCGGCGGCAATATGTAGTGGAACCAGCCCAGCTTTGTTGGTATTAGCTCCCCCTCGGAGGCAGCCCGCATCGCAGCACGACAACTGACCACTCATTGATAACAACTCGAAGGCAAGGTCTCTTGTTATTCACTTAGATTTATACCAAACATGGTAAATGCCACAACACAAACATACCCTTGTTCCTAATAAGCAAATACTTACATACTACGAACTACTAAAGTCACATCAAATCCAAAAAAATGACAACTATTATCCCCCAAAAAATACCTTTGTTTTCCAACAGGCAATGATGACCATATTATTAAAAATCTACCCACAGACAGCCATACATGGTTGTTACTGCCATTTTTTAACAGATTTTTGGGAGACACCTCTAAAAACCTACACCAAGTATAGAATACTCAATAAATAACCAATTTGCCCATGAAAAGAATGAATACCCCTAGCATATGTACCATTTACAGATGTAGCTTGCGGAAATGTGCTTTAATGAGCACACCGGTGCAGGATCACCCTTCTCTGTCCACAGACCAACCAAATAGAGATTTGCACTGAAGCTGGAATTCAAATAACACGTTTATTAATCACTCATGAGTGAGACTATGCCCATACAACACCCTCAAGTGTTCCAGGAGGTAGGACATTGACTACACAGACCACGGTGCTTATATACAGAGTTTGTTGCAGAGTAAGCATGTAGTTACAAATAGAAGGTACACAGGAATAGTTACCGACAAACATGGGTAGATGGGAGATCACTTAGTCAGCAAAGTGGTTGGGGGATCAGAACTGCTTACAGCAGCCACAAATAGTCGACAGTTACATCTTTAACCAGATGCATTTCAGCAGCTACAGGCCTTTGCTCAACACATACATTGCTTTGGCCCAGTACAGAAGGAGTTAACTAAAGCTGATGACTCAAGCAGAATAGAAGGGCAAGCAACAGTGAATACCGAAGAATTACATAGCTAACAAAATGGATGCCACAAACAAGATGGCTTCAGCCTTATGCTAACAGAAATTATTTTCGATTTTCAGAGACAGCCCTTTTAGCATATGCTAAACACATATTCTTATATTTGTGAAGGAATACGAAAAATATAATGTATGTCAATCTGCATCATTTCATTGATTTCTTGGTCACTTGTTAATCGAGCATTTGCATTCTTAGCATTTTTTTAGTCGGTATACATGAGGTGCAAGTAGAAACACAAAGGGAACAAAGCATCGGGCCACATCGGATACAACGGCAACAAGTGAAAAGAACAGCAACAAATATACAAAGAGCTGACAATAATTTCCAGACCCATACAGTAAACATGTTCCATAGCCATCCAGTTAAAGTCCATGTCCCTGAATTCTGGTGGATTTCAGTGACTATTTTGTGCATCTTGGAAATTGCATCAAAAACAGAAGGGGCGTGGTCAGGGATGTAAATGCAGCAGCTACCCTGATGATGCGACATGCTCTACCACGGCCAGCCGGGATGACATCAAGGACCATCCTATTTTGGAGCGCCACAATTCTCGCAATTTGTAGTTCTGTGATATTTACAAGCGCCATTGCTGTCTGATTGGTTACAGTCTCTACAACACGTGTCAAACGCTTGATCTTTCTGCTGTTTAAGGCTGCACCAACAAAAAAGAATAATCCCAAGTTAAAGTCAATATACTGCTGCAGTGCAGTATCTGTTTGATCCACCTCATCATTATTTATTGTCCTCTTAAATCAGCTCTCAGAAATGTCATTACACAGTTGACAGTCTTTGTGGTAGGATGCAGGTGGCAAAAACACAGGTGGAAGAGAAAAGGACACGTAGCAGCTACCTGACCAACCAATAGGTAGATGATAATAACCTTTACTTCCGCAAATGAAATAGGTATTATGTGAAGACAAAACGCTGCTATTGTTCATTCCAGTAATAGTCAACACTAAAGTACAGTCACTTTTTCTCACAGGTATACTGCCAATACTGCTCACACGGAGATCCGCTTGAGCTCTAGTGACAGCAATAACAGGAGGCCCATTTCCCTTTGTTGTTCGAGTGTTAGGGAAAACATAGTGCGCGGAAGAATTTCCTCGAGGATACTACTCCATTTCCAATACATTTCCATTAGCTTGTGGATCTCCTTCCTCATCAGGGTAACAAACCCTACTCAATTGAGCGTTTAGTTCTCTTACATCAGCATAAGTAATGTTAGCAACTTCAGAAGCCCACAATGCAAATCAGGCTCTGCTGAAGCCATTATGTGAAAACGGCAAGGGAATAAAAGGCATTCCTCCCTTTTTCTGATGAGCTGGCATCATTCCACTTAGCCAGCAGTTGGTAACATTTGTAGCATTGTGTGTGTGGTGCAAAATCTGAATGAAAGTGCTATTGAGGTAGGACATTCTGTGCTGCTGCTCATGATAAGGAAGAGTAAAGTAATAATAATGTTGCCAGGCAGGTCTCTCCCCTCACTGCACAGCACCACCTGTGCGACGCTTCATTGAGCCCGCTGCTGCCGCTCGTTACGGTTCGTGCCCCTGTATAGCCTTCTCTGTATCTCGCTTTCCCTCTGCTGCATCCCATTGTATTGCTGTATTGCTTGTATTTTATTGCTTGTATTTTATTGTATTTTTGCTGTGACCGTTTAGTTTTCCCCGTGATTGTGCCCTCCTTGCCTTCTGTACTCCCGCCTGCTCCCCCCTTTGTTCTTTCTGCCGATGCGCCCCCTTGTGGCCCCGCCCACCCCCGGTTCACCAAATTCGAGGCCCCGCTTCCCAGCTGCTCCTCTCTCCCTCCTACCCACACATGGAGGCCGCTGGCATGCCGAAGGTGCGCCTAAGGCAAGCCCACCTGCGCCCTTCTGCTCCTGTCCGCCTCTGGCCCCTGCGAATGCCACAATTCCCGTATCCGCTACAATGCCAGCACCCTCCACACACTCAACAAAGGATGCCCACACATCTGCTTCCTAGCCGCCCCAAAGCGCACCCAAGGATCCTTCTCCTGCCGGAACTGCATCTTCACCAGCATCCAACCAGCCAACCCAACCACCAGAAAAGAACCCAACTACCTCAGATGCATCCTGCTCAACACTTTATCCGCCCACAAACATGCCATTGAACTCTGAGACCTATTAGACTCAACCTCCCCAGACGTCACCTTCCCGACGGAGACCTGGCGGAACCCCTCCTCGGCACCCAACATCACCATAGCCATCCCGGACGGCTACAAGATCTCCCGCAAGGACTACACCAACGGAGTAGGAGGAGGAATCGCCATCGTCCACAGGAACATGCTCAGAGTCTCAACCAACACCGACGACACCCTCAACACCGCCGAACAACTGTACTTCCAGATTCACACCGATCCCAACACCACCCTCAAAGGAACCCTCATCTACAGACCCCCCAGACCCTGACCACAGTTCAGCAACTCCATCGCCGACTTAGTCAGCACACACGCCCTCGCCGCCATGGACTTACTCCTCCTAGGGGACCTAAACTTCCACCTCGAGAAGAAAGACGACACCAACTTCACCACCCTGATTGACAACCTCGCCAACCTCGGACTCAGACAACTCGTCACAACACCAACTCGCTCCGCCGGCCACAAGCTTGACCCCATCTTCTCCGCAAGCTCCCACGTCTCCTTCAACCACACCACCGAACTCCACTGGACTGACCATTGCTGCATCCACTTCGCCTTCCGGAAACCCTCCACGCACCACCATACCCAACAGATCCCCCGCCGCTGCTGGAGCAAAGTCACAGAAGACCAGCTAACCACCACCCTCGCCAGGAGCCCACCCGCCGACCCCACTGACCCTGACAGCACTGCCCGCAACCTCAGACAGTGGATCAACGACTGCTCCAACACCGTCGCCCCGATCAAGAAACCCTCGAACAGACACACCAGCAAGAAAGCCAGCTGGTTCACTGAAGACCTCCAGGCCTCCAAGCAAACCTGCCGGAAGCTAGAGAAGAACTGGCTCCGTGAACGAACACCGGACACCTACGCCGCCCACAAGAATGCCACCCGCAAACACCAATACCTCATCTAAGCCGCCAAAAGGGCCTCCTTCAAAGACCGCCTAGACAGCAATGCACACAACAGCAAAGAGCTCTTCAACATCATGAAGGAACTCTCCGACACCAGCTCCAACACCAATGACATCCGACCTTCGCAAGACCTGTGCGACTCCCTGGCCACCTTCTTCCATCATAAGGTCGCAGACATCCAAGACAGCTTCAATGCCACGGCCGCACCAACAACCACTGAGACCCCCGCCCCCACGACCACTTTCCGCACCAACCGCCTGCTTTCATGGACCAACATAAACGACGAAGACTCCATCAAAACCATAAACACCATCCACTCCGGATCTCTGTCAGACCCATGCACACACCACATCTTCAACAAAGCCAGCACCACCATCGCACCCCTCTCTGGAAAGCCGTCAACATCTCCTTCAAGACAGCAACCTTCCTGGAGAGCTGGAAGCATGCCAAGATCAACGGGCTACTCAAAAAACCCAAGGAGGACCCCAAGGACCTCAAGAACTTCTGGCCCATCTACCTGCTCCTGTTTCCGGTGAAGGTCATCGAGAAGACCATCAGCAAACAACTTGCCCGCTACCTCAAGGAGAACAGCATCCTGGACCCGTCCCAGTCCGGGTTCTGCAGTAACCACAGCACCGAAACTGCCTTCCTCGCCACCACCGATGACATCAGGGCCCTGCTAGATGACCGAGAAACAGCGGCCCTCATCCTCCAGGACCTGTCAGCCGCCTTCGATGCGGTCTGTGCATTACTGGGTTACCCCATTGATATTAATGGTATACCATTCAACTGGCTTCTCTCTAAACTTTGGGAACTCGTTGGTAAATGACAAACTATCCTGTTGACTCAATGGAACTTGCACATATCCACCACCAGGTAGCTCCCTCATAAGACACCATCTTTCTACTTTCCCTGTTTCTTTAATTAAATATGCATTCGATGCTTCCTTAGCCTGTGCTTCTTCCTTTTTCTTTTGCCATCTCACTCTCCATTTATCTAGGTCTCCCCGTTTCTGCTAGATACTCAGTAACTCTTTCACTTGCAACTTTCTGCCAGACACATTCAAATTTTCCAAATCCTTGTCAGTAAAATCCACTCAGTAAGGCTTTTGTAATAACTTTGATCTCCTTATATCTATTCCCATCTCAGAGGATAGTTCTGTCAATTTCTCATGAAACAATCTTGCATTTCTGGTTTTACTCCTGAATAGAAACAACAATGTTGCTTCACCATAAGTGTTCAATCTATCTATTCCCACATTTCCAGCAATCAATTCCTCTAATTCTACTTTCAATTTATCAATATCTAATATTTTAAGAGGTGAACTCTGTTTTTCAATCCTTTGTGCCCATCTTTTTAGATCTTCTGGTGTTACTGATGTAGCACTCCTGATTCCCGTGGATGTTACTGTCCTACCTTCCTTTGAACTGCTAGGTATAACTCTCTTTGGGGTTTTGCTCACATTGTCTCTTATCGGCAGATCCATTAATGAAATTACTGAATCACACACGTTCTCTTGGTCATCAGTTGTTATGATTTTTTTTCTGGGATTATTTAAAGGCATTAATGTAGCTGTGATTTTGGACAATTTACTTTATCTCCATACAAAGGAGCAACAGGACCTATAGTTACAGGTATTGTCAATGCTTCAGGATTTATATTTAGTACGGTTATTTCCTGTATTAATTCTTCTCTATTTTTGTTCAAGGCTTATTTTTCTTTATCATAAAGTACTCTATTAACTGTTTGCCCGTGTATAACCTGTGGAATCAATGGAGGTCCTTATACTGGAGCACTTGGGATAAGGTTATGTGGTCCTTCTTGATATGGTGGTGGGTTTTTATTCAAAAGGTCCTCTAATAACTCATCATCTGATTCTCCATACCCGGTCACATTCAAATGTTTTGATTTTTCTTTACACTTGCTCCCTGTTTGTTCATCAGCCATTAATACAGGATTAAGGGTGGGCGTAAAATCCGTTTCGCGGGCAAATTTGCGGATTTTTCGCGATTTCGCGATCCGCGAATCTCGCGAAATCGCGGTAAAATCCGCGAATCAGCGGGGACGCATTTTCAGCCAAGCAACGGTTACAGCAGCAGGTGCAAAAGTTGAACCTAATTTCTTTGTAACCTTTTACAAAGGGGTTACAAATAAATTAACTTCAACTTGGGCACCTGCTGCTAAGTGCTTCCTGGCGCCTCATTGCCTGCTTGCAACTATTCTCTGACCCTGCTTTGACCCTTGAAGCAGGGTCAGAGAATAGTTACAAGTAGGCAACGACCCACCTGTCCAAGGAATTAAACCTCATCAGGAAGCACTTACAGATATTTTCATTTTCATTTCATCAACTTTTATTCGATTATAAAATTGTATAATCATAAAAAGTACAGTTTTATATAGATCATAGATTAATGCAATAGAAAAAAAGATCATTTACATAGGACACTTATAATGTTAAAAAACAATTTTACGACGGGTTGTTATTACTGATTTTAAAAAGGTCACTATTAATTTTGCTTCATGTGGGTTTTTCGGTGTCTGAAGATGAGCGAGTGCTGAATATGTATGTCTGAGTCCACTTAAATGGAGGAGGGGCAAAATCCATTTTTTTCTTGCTGGTCTATAGTATTTACAAAACAAAATGACATGGACCGTTGATTGTTTAGAAAGTCCGTCACAGGGGCAGCATGCCAGGTTTCGGGACCAGTTATTCAGTTCAGGAAATGAAACTGTGCGGAAAAAAAGGTCGAACCGTAGTCTTGTCAATAGGAATTTTTCATAGTTCGAGAGAAAAAACGTCAAGTAGGGCTGCATCAGTTTCTCTGGCTGCAATATGCAGATTTTTTCATTTTGTATTTTAACAATCTCGGCTTGGTTGCGAAGCTCTCTTAGATGGCCCATGCAAAGTTCTTTCAGCTGTTTCTTTGAAATGTCTTCTATTGAGGGTGGTTCGAGGAAGTATTGCTCACGATCTAGGTCTTGAAGGAATTTGTGGATATAGTTAAGCCACGGTATTTTTCTCCAGTGTGCTAGGCCAAGGCATTCAGTAATAAGAGAACGTGTTATGTGGCTTTCAGGGTTACACCATATGCGGTGCCAGAGTATGAGGGGCTGGCATCGTATGGTGTCTGTTATATATTCCATGCCCAGCTCCCGATGTGCTGATAGAATCGGGGAGCTTTGAGGAAGAGCTAGAATATATTTGATAAAAGCGTTCTCCCTTACCTGGAGTTGATCGAGGCGGCCGTGGCCCCAGATGCCTGCTCCATACGTGGCCACACTATCGCATTTTGCATAATAGATCGTTAGTAATTCCGCTGCGGCTGGTTTACCGAGTTTCCTGGAGAAAGCACTTAGTGCTGATACTGTTCGGCGGAAATTGAGGTTCCTGGCTTCGATTGCTTTGTGCCAGGTCATTGTATCTTCCACAAGTATACCCAGGTAGGGGTATACCGATGTTTTTTCCAGCCTGTTATTATTAATGAATATGGGTTTTGAGGCTCCCCGTTTTGGTCCGATGGTCATTGTGAAAGTTTTTTTGATGTTTACTTTTAGACCCAGGGAGTCCATGAATGCCACATATTTGTTCAGCTGACGTTGGAGTTGGTTAGGTGTCCGAGCCAGGATGACCGAGTCATCGGCATACAGGAGGATGGGTATCGGGCGGCGTGCTATCTGTGGTAGATCCTGGCTCCCTTCCAGCATGGCCTGTACAATCCCGTTGGTATATAGATTGAACAGGAAGGGAGCCAGTACGCACCCTTGCCGTACTCCTCGTGATATTTTGAAGGGGCGTGATAGTTCGCCGCCGGTGCCAAAACGAACTCGGCCTTCCGCGTTGGTGTATAGTTCCCTAAGGAAGGCTAGTAATGATGGATCCACTCCAAGGCTAGTCATGGTCTGCCACAGCTTTGTATGCTGAACGCAGTCAAAAGCCGCGCTCAGATCTACGTAGACCAAATAGATGTTGCCTCCTTTTGCGCAAGTGTATTTTCCCGCCAGGAGGATCAGGTTTAGGGCCTGTTCCACCGTCCCCAGCCCCTTCTGGAAACCATATTGCAGGTCTGTAATGGTGTTGTTTTCCTGGGCCCAGGATTGTAATCGGTCCAGGAGTAGTCGACCTGCAATCTTGCCCGTGGAGTCCAGAAGGGAGATTGGTCGGTAGCACGCGGGGTCATTACGGTCCCCTTTCTTAAATATTGGCAAAAGGGTAGATGTTGACCATGATGGGAGAAGTCCGATTTCAGTGACTGCAGACATTACCCGAGTGATTATTAGTGACCAGTAATCACTATTGTGTAAAAACAAATCCATGGGTACCCCGTCTGGGCCGGGAGCCTTGCCGGTTTTTGAGGCTTTAATGGCCTTTCTAACCTCAGTAACTGTGAAACGTAGGTCAATGGGATGAAAGTTGTTCTTTACTAGTTCCTGAACTTCTGATTGGGGATGGTCCGCTGTTGACCCAAAGATTTTTGTAAAATGGTGAACCCAGTCATTCTCGGTTATTGCCACATCTAAATGATGGGGGTCAGTGATGTTATCCAGAAAAGGTGATCTTATTGTCTGCCAGAATGTGATACTGTCTTTTTTTAGTGCACTCTCATGTAGTTGGCGCCATAGGTCTTGCTTTATCTGTCGCTTACGGTTTTTCCTGGCGTTATTGTACTTTTTCCGCCGGTATGAAATGAGTTGGGCATCACTAGGTTTTTGTCGAAGAGCTTCTTTTAGAGACGTAAGGGCCTTTCGGCAGTCAGAGTCAAACCATCTCGTCGTGGGAGGTTTTGATTTATTTGCTGTGTTCTTGAATAGCTCTTCCCTTATTGCTCCTTGAATGTTGTTAAAGGAGGTGATAACTAATTCGGGGGGTGCCTCTGCGGACAGACAGTCCATTAGCCATGGCTGCGTTTTCGCGAGTATCTTTTGCGTTATCTCTTCTGGATCGATCTTTGACCATTTGATGGTGTAGCCGTTCTTCTTCTTTATGGTCAGTGATTGTTGGTCAAGAGGGCTGGCTTTTGTTAGAGATGAACCCACATTCCCCGTAAGGAGTTCCACACTCAGGGGGTAGTGGTCACTGATTGGACTGGATCCTACTTTGTAGTTTTTTAGTAAGCCTTTACAGGTGTTTGAGGCTAGGATAAAATCGATGGTTGTCATGCAGCCTCGTCCGTGGAAAGTGGGTAAAAATTCCTGCGCTGGGTTAACTAATTCGTTGACGAAGTCTAAGTCCAAAGTGAAGAGGATTTCATTAAGCTTATTTCCGCCCGGGGTATGAACAAAATGGGGGATGGGATTTCCAGATTCATTCTGTAGTCCACAAACCCCACTTTTATGGTTTGGACATAATGTTTGATTAAAATCGCCTCCCCATATATAGTTGAGTGTTATGTTGAGATTAGCGCTTTGTAGTGAAGATATTAGTGCCACCATTTCATCTAGATGGGAGCAGCATTCTAGGGTGCCTGCATTGTTGTAATAGTTTATAAGTACAAATAAGTTTTTCGTTGCTGCCATCTGTTGAGTAATTTGAATGATTTGGAAAAAAGGTGTTTCCTTCAATAATTTCACTGTAAGTGGAACAGTGTTAGAGAAGTAGATTGTAAGTCCACCTTTTGGCCTTCCCATGGCACTCGGCGTTGCTTTGGTGAAGAAGGTCTTATAGCCCGCTAGATGGAGAGGGGTTGTACGCCAGGTCTCTTGGAGGCACAGGATTTGGTAGGTCCTTGCAGTATTCAGCCATGAAGGGCATGTTATTTTTGCGGCTAGGCCTGCGATGTTCCAATAGGCTATACCTACGCTCGTGACCTCTTTCTCTTTCACGTTAGTGGATATTGTTAAGTTGTTAATGTTGACTTCACTAGCTGTGTCTAGCTCGTTGTTTGATCTTTGGCTGGTGTCTGCTTCTACTGAGGGAGTGCTAATCCGGCGGATGTTTAGGTGGGACGATGGTATCTCAGGTGTAAGGGGCAACTCTGGTCGTGCTGTGTGTTGTTTATCAGGCACAGAGTGTTGTATGGTGTCAGCTTCCTGGTGACTAACTTTATCCAGAAATGGTCAGTCGACCATTTCGAGGCAGTCGAAACGATTGTGGGTTGGGAAGCCCTGCCATCCTTCATACGCTTGATAGGGTCTATCCTGCCAGTATGGAATTTGGCGTTCTATGTACCTTTCTCTTGGTCCACCCCTAACTATATAATCGTGCGGGTATTCTGTCTGGTTCCA
Organism: Lissotriton vulgaris; assembly: GCF_964263255.1. Lineage (NCBI taxonomy): Eukaryota > Metazoa > Chordata > Amphibia > Caudata > Salamandridae > Lissotriton > Lissotriton vulgaris. The sequence continues at coordinate 1,802,162,906 of NC_141693.1, forward strand.
TGGTACTTGGTGCCATGGGTCCTGATTTCGAGGATCTTTGGGGTGTTGGTGCCATACCCACGGTGGAGGGTTGCGATGTTGTTTCGCTGGGGGGTAGAAGAAGGAAAGGTGACGGGCATCTATTCCCCCTTTCTTATCGAGTTGAGGCCAGGCGCAGATGTGGTCTACAGTTGCGGGGTCTCTACAGGTTACGATGATACAATCACCGCGTATTGTTTTTTTCGTTTTGCCTATCCAGGCTACCCTTCGGGCTGCGGTGATCCCTCCCGAAAGGTGGGATTCGAGGGGTCTGTTGATACTGACCCACTGCAGGGCCTTATTTTTGAGTGACCATGCAGTTTCTGGTGTATCATCTGTTAACTCGGGTACTCCTGTTAGAACTATTGTATAGGAAGTAGCTTCGGGGGGCATATGGGCAGGGCGTCTAACTGTAGAAGATTTTTTCAGTGTATTATTGGGTGTTTTTTGGGGTGGCGGGGGCTTCGGTGTGTGAAGTTCAGACTTTTCTGGACAGATTCTGCTGGAATCTATGTTTGCTGCTGGGCATGGGGTGCCTGCCGTGGTTGTATCTGTAGGTACTGTTTGCTGTGCTGTTTTAGGAGGGGGTTTCTCCTTCTGAGGATGAGGGGTGTTCACACTAGGTTTTGGTATTGTGGTAGTTTGTTTTGGGTTCTTCCGCGCTATTGATGTTGGGTTTGAGTGGATGGCTGTTTTCTGCATGTGTGATTGATTTTGCTTTTTGGGTGGGTGCGAGGTGTTACGCTGCCCCTTTATGTCTATCCGGGTGTTTGAATCTAGAAGGGTGGCCGAGATTATCGCTAATTGGGCTTCGAGGTTTCTGATACTTAGCTGAATTGGCTTTAAGTATTGATATAATAGGTCTTTGGTTGTAGTGAGGACTTGCAAAGTAATTCTGCAGGTCTTACATTGGTTAGAGGAGTTATCATTTGAGATTGCCTTGTGTGGGAGGGTTGTTTCGGAAATGTGTAGTATGCTATTGGAAGCTGAGGAGTTTGATTGGGTCGTTGTATGTTCCTGACACTCTGGGCGGTGCGTTTCTCCACTGTTTGTTAGTCGAGTTTTCGGTATTGCTCCTACTCTCTCACCTTGCTGGGGTGGATTGTCGGTGGATTCGGTATCTCCCTGAGTTTGGCAACCAGCTAGATCGGGAGTTGCTTCCAGGTCGTCCGATGTTATGGAAAGATCCGACTCGGAATGCGTGACCGACAGGTCAACTACCGATGGTACAGTGTTTAGGTCTGGAGCTGTTAGAGTCACGGGAAGGGAGCTATTTTGGGTGTTGATGTTAATTGGGGAGGCGGCGTTAGCTATGGCACCTAATGAGGATCGCTTTGCGTTTGCGCTCATGAGGTCTAATGATACTCTCTTCTCCATTAGAGCTATGCTTTGATTTATAGTCTCGTTGACCCGTGATATAAATAGGTCGATGGGGCCTGTTACTTGTGCTACCTCCTGCGCGTGTTTGGATTTGGGTTTGGAGGCACTTCTTGTTTTGGGCGGCATGTTTCTTTACTGCTGGGTCGTTGTTGAAAGAGGGATGGCCCGGTCCGGTCTCTATCGGGCACTAACAGGCAACAACGGGCCCGCCCTTGGCCCGGGCTTCGCCCCGGGCTGCGTCCCGCGCAGCGGGTGCCGCGAGAAGTTGTAGCGCTTCGCTGGGGGCGGGGCACTGGAAGGGGGCGCGGCTCTCACAGGAAGAGGACCAGCTAGAGATGGTGAATGCTGGTCCTCGCAGTCCTGGGGCCGGCGCCTCGTCCTCCTCTGCGGCCTCACGCTCCCGGTCGCTCAGCGAGGCTTTAGCTGGAAGGCTGGGCTACTCCTGTAGCAGGGATCAGCGGCAGGAACAAAGCGAGAGTCTATTAGCGGTGAGTCTTTCTCCACGAGTGGCACCCGCGCAGCGGGTGCCGCGAGAAGTTGTAGCGCTTCGCTGGGGGCGGGGCACTGGAAGGGGGCGCGGCTCTCACAGGAAGAGGACCAGCTAGAGATGGTGAATGCTGGTCCTCGCAGTCCTGGGGCCGGCGCCTCGTCCTCCTCTGCGGCCTCACGCTCCCGGTCGCTCAGCGAGGCTTTAGCTGGAAGGCTGGGCTACTCCTGTAGCAGGGATCAGCGGCAGGAACAAAGCGAGAGTCTATTAGCGGTGAGTCTTTCTCCACGAGTGGCACCCGCGCAGCGGGTGCCGCGAGAAGTTGTAGCGCTTCGCTGGGGGCGGGGCACTGGAAGGGGGCGCGGCTCTCACAGGAAGAGGACCAGCTAGAGATGGTGAATGCTGGTCCTCGCAGTCCTGGGGCCGGCGCCTCGTCCTCCTCTGCGGTCTCACGCTCCCGGTCGCTCAGCGAGGCTTTATCTGGAAGGCTGGGCTACTCCTGTAGCAGGGATCAGCGGCAGGAACAAAGCGAGAGTCTATTAGCGGTGAGTCTTTCTCCACGAGTGGCCAGATATAAAAAACAGGAAGAAGGGAGAGGATGGCAAATACACCCATTTTGAGTTGTCAGGAGGGGTTAAACTAAAAGAGACCTTTACAGCACAATTTTCATATGCATTTTGCTAAAAATAAAAAGCTGTATGTTCTGTAGGGGCAACTCAGGAATCTAGCCCTTCAGAGATCCAGCCTCTTTCTTCTCTCGTTCTCTCTCTCCCTCTCTTTCTCTCTCTTTCTCTCTATCTATCTCTCTCCCTCTCCTTTCTTGCTCTATTTATCTCTTTCTCTCTCTCAAGTTCTTCCTCTTTCCCTGCTTATCTCTTTCTTTCTCCGTGGTTCTCTCTCTCTTTCTCTCTATCTATCTCCCTCTCTTTCTTTCTCTCTCTCACATCCTCTCTTTCTCGCTCTCTCTTTCTCTCTCTTTCTTTCTTTCTCTCTCACTCTCCCTCTTTCTCTCTCTCTTTCTCTCTCTCTTTCTCTCTCTCATCCTCTCTCTCTCTCTCCCTCTCTGTGTGTCTTTCTCTCTTTCTCTCTCTCTTTCCATGTCTCTCTCTCTTTCTCTCTCTTTTACTTTCTTACTCTTTCTCTGTCTCTTTCTTTCTCTCTCGTTCTCTCTTTCTCTCTCCCTCTCTTTCTCTCTCTCGATCCCTCTCTCCTCTTCTCTTTCCCTCTCTCTCTCTCTCTCCCTTTCTCTCTTTCACTTTCTTGCTCCTTCGCTGTCTCTCTCTTTCTTTCTCTCTCATTCTCTCTCTCCCTGTTTGTTCTGTAGGGGCAACTCAGGAATCTGGCCCTTCAGAGATCCAGCCTCTTTCTTTCTCTCGTTCTCTCTCTCCCTCTCTTTCTCTCTCTTTCTCTCTATCTATCTATCTCCCTCTCCTTTCTTGCTCTATTTATCTCTTTCTCTCTCTCAAGTTCTTCCTCTTTCCCTGCTTATCTCTTTCTTTCTCCGTGGTTCTCTCTCTCTTTCTCTCTATCTATCTCCCTCTCTTTCTTTCTCTCTCTCACATCCTCTCTTTCTCGCTCTCTCTTTCTCTCTCTTTCTTTCTTTCTCTCTCACTCTCCCTCTTTCTCTTTCTCTTTCTCTCTCTCATCCTCTCTCTCTCTCTCCCTCTCTGTGTGTCTTTCTCTCTTTCTCTCTCTCTTTCCATGTCTCTCTCTCTTTCTCTCTCTCTTTTACTTTCTTACTCTTTCTCTGTCTCTTTCTTTCTCTCTCGTTCTCTCTTTCTCTCTCCCTCTCTTTCTCTCTCTCGATCCCTCTCTCCTCTTCTCTTTCCCTCTCTCTCTCTTACTCTCTTTCGCTCCCTCTCTTTCCCTTTCTCTCCCTTTCACTTTCTTGCTCTTTCTCTATCTGTCTCTCTCTTTCTTTCTTTCTTTCTCTCTCTCTTTTTTCTTTCTTTTTTCTTTCTTTCTTTCTTTCGTTCTTTCTTTCTTTCACTCTCTCTCTCCCTCCCTCTCTCTCTCTCTATCTCTCTCTCTTTTGAAACATTGCAAAGATCTCGTAGATGACAAAGTACAAACAAACATTTGCAATGCAATAGGTCTCGCATGTTTTGTATTTACGTGACTTAGCTGTATTGATATTACAAATTACAATGGCTTTTAATTTTTTTAAATAATTAATACTTAAATAAAAGTGATTTTAATTTATAATGGCAATAGCTTAAACTTTTGTAAATAACTTTTGTGAAGAATATGTTCAGTGTATTTTATTGTGATGTAAATCCAACAGAAGTGAAATATTAACATCTTTTTGTGACATTTGTAATAAAGTTTAAAACATTGAGAGAACATATTTGAACCAGTTGTTGTTGAATGGTTGCGCAGATTGATGCTGGGGTGGCTCTGAGTGGTGCTGTGGTGGTGCTGATTAGTGCTGTGGTGTGGTGATGCTGAGTGGTGCTGTGGTGGTGCTGAGTGATACTGGGATGGTGCTGAGTGATGCTGGGGTGGTGCTGAGTGGTGCTGTGGTGGTGTTGAGTGATGCTGTGGTGGTGCTGAGTGATGCTGTGGTGGTGCTGAGTGGTGCTGTGGTGGAGCTGAGTGATGCTGGGGTAGCGCTGAGTGATGATGTGGTGATTCAGAGGGCAGAAAGGCACAAAAAGCAGTCTAACAAAGGGCAGAAGGGCATAAAAACAAGGGAAAAACAAGTCTAACAGAGGGCACTAAAAAACAGTCTAACAGAGGACAGAAGGGCAAAAAAAACGAGTCAAACGGGGCAGAAAGGCACAAAAACGAGTCTAACAGAGGGCAGAAGGGCACAAAAAAAGAGTCTAACAGAGGGCAAAAGGGCACAAAAACAAGGGAATAACAGAAAACAAAAAACGAGTATAACAGAGGGCAGAAAAACAAGGGAAAAATGAGTCTAACAGAGGGCACAAGGGCACACAAAACGAGTCTAACAGGGGGCAGAAGGGCAGAAAAACAAGGGAAAAACGAGTCTAACAGAGGGCAGAAGGGCAGAAAAACATGGGAAAAACTAGTCTAACAGAGGGCAGAAGGGCACAAAAAACGAGTCTAACAGGAGGCAGATTGAATCCCGCCCTGCATGTTTGTCCACGAAGATGCCACCTTTTTGTGCAATACCTCTACTCAACTGGAGTACTTTCTACTGTCTAATCAGTAAGTGCTCCCTTGTTGGCTAAATGTAAAGGGGCAGATTTACAATAACTGGCGCATCCCCAGGGATGCGCCAATTATTGTGCGCCGCAGCTAAGCCACCCATGGTGCGCCGCATTTACAATGCGGCGCAACATGTGGCAAACACGGCACAGATGCGTCACGCATCTGTGCCGTAAAAGCAGCGCATTGCTGGAGCTGCGTCGCGCTTGCGACGCAGCTCCAGCAATGCTCTGGGGGGGGCCCTATCTCCCCAATGCTGCATCAAGCCTTGCGCCTGATTCAAGCAGGCACAGGGTTTTGACGCAGCATTGGCCTAAAAGTGACTGAGTGAAATCTTGTGGATTTTACTCAGCCACTTTTAGGAGGCTGAGTCGGAACGCCTCCTGATGGCGCATGGCTTTACAACGTGACGCATCTCACAGAGAGATGCGTCACGTTGTTAATACCCAGCACCATGGCGCATCTTTTGTGCTGCCGCTGCGTCACAAAAGGTCTCGGTAGAGGGTGGCAGTGGGGGACCAGAGCGTGGCAGTGATGAACCAGAGGGTGACAGTGATGAACCAGAGGGTGGCAGGGGTGAACCAGAGGGTGGCAGGGGTGAACCAGAGGGTGGCAGGGGGGAACCAGAGGGTGACAGTGCTGAACCAGAGGGAAGCAGTGCTGAACCAGAGGGTGGCAGGGGTGAACCAGAGGGTGGCAGTGATGAATCAGATGGTGGCAGGGGTGAACCAGAGGGTGGCAGTGGGACACCAGAGGGTGACATGGGTGAACCAGAGGGTGACAGTGTTGAACCAGAGAGTGGCAGTGGTGAACCAGAGGGTGGCAGTGCTGAACCAGAGTTTGACAGTGGTTAACCAGAGGGTGGCAGTGGTGAACCAGAGGTGCTGTGATGAAATAGAGGGTGGCAGTCGTGAACCAGAGGGTGGAAGTGGTGAAACAGAGGGTGACAGTGCTGAACCAGAGGGTGGCAGGGGTGAACCAGAGGGTGCTATGATGAACCAGAGGGTGGCAGTGCTGAACCAGGGGGTGACAGTGGTTAACCAGAGGGTGGCAGTGGTGAACCAGAGGTTCTGTGATGAACCAGAGGGTGGCAGTCGTGAACCAGAGGGTGGCAGTCGTGAACCAGAGGGTGGCAGTGGTGAACCTGAGGAAAATTAAATTTTTGGTCATGTTATGTTCCCTAGCGCGTACCCCACCGACTCCATGTACCAGCTTAGAGTGCATGTAACTTCCCTCCTGTACCAGTTATGAAGACGTAAATATATTTGCGTCCAACGTTAACTTGTCCTCTTTCAGATCCATCATGAATGGATTATATAGTCCGTTCCTAAGTATGCTATGCCACCGTCTTTTTGTAGTACACTTTACATGTTTTCCTGCTCTAGCAGAGTAGGCCCTGAATTTCTGCCATCAAACCTCTTTTGTGGCTCCTGACTCTGGCAGCCTCTGCCCAGGCTACCTCTGTACCCGTGAACTCTGACTTACTTTCAGCGCGGCCCCTCTCGCTCAGCTCAGCCTGCTTTCTGCCAAGACTGACTATAACCTTCGAGTTATCTGTTCCGTTCCTCGAGAATGCATTCCTGCCTACTAGATTCTGTAAACATCCTCTCCAGCTGCAGAGCCAAAGGGCCGACCTGTCTCAATGCAAGTAATTCATAGCCTCTGTTACCATGCTTCCATGGAAGGCCCCGTGCCCCCACGCTTCACATGCAGACACTTAGGCGCTTATACACGCATCCACAGTTAGCATAGAATAGCTTCAGCCCTAGAGACCTTTCCGCCCAGATAGTATGGTTCCTAAACATCAGATATCAGATACGATAAAAGTACAAGTTGATCTGACATGCCAGACTTCTGTCTCTTTCCGTCAGTGTAAATGTCAAGTCCCCTGCACCCCGTCAATCACACGTCATGCAGCTGCGCGCGCATCCAAGCTTCCGATTTCTGCTGACATTGCAACAATTCTGTTAGCACCACCCCTTGGTGCCACCCACTTGCGTCACCTATCAGTGACGTTTCTAGCACACACCTCTGGTTCACGCCTCTTGATTACGTACTAGTACCACGTGTATACTGTTATCTTGTCTTCTCTCAGCTGTTACGCCTCTTACATTACTTCTTATGGTATAAATCAAGTATATAAGCTATGTATTGTTAATAAACGAGAGCGCTCTATCCCTTCTGACACCCCTGTGGTGTTCAGAACATGATATCCTGGTCTTGACCATTCCTTTATGAGGAATAAAACCCTTAGAAACTCTAACACCACGGACTCTGTCTTTTTTCATCCGATCTGAGTTATTATTGATTAAGTACTTACCTGCATAGAAATTAAGAGAGTAAATTAATTATTTACGTCATTTTGGCGCCCGAATAGGGACCCCTCCCCCACCTCACGCGCCGGTTGGTGCGTTGCAAGCTATGTCCCCTGCCATCAGTTAGATGGAACATACGCGTACTGGCAGGATTTCCTGCATCTCCCTCTGACCCACGGAGGTGACGAAGACTGCGATCAGTGCCCAGACGAGGCGGTGAGGAGTGCGGAGGATCCCGACCAGAGCCTAGCCGAAAGAAGCAAGGTCCGAGGTGTCAAGAGGCCCACCAGGTTTCCGAAGTTTTCCGAAGTTTTCCGAAGTTTTCCGAAGTTTTCCGAAGTACCGAGTCGAGTCCAGTCGAGTTTTCCGAGGCCTTCTGTTTCCGTGCTTCCCGGTGAGTACCATTGCTGGGTCGTATCTAGACGGGTTTGGGTACGCAAGTCCGGTCTGCACTGTTTTTAGGCAGTGTATCTGTACTGTTTAGCAGTATATCTAGTATTCCGAATTTCTGCACTGTTACACCAGTGTATCTGTACTGTTTAGCAGTACATCCAGTATAGGGGGGTAGTCATCTATGTCTTCAATGTTCTTATGTGATTAATGTTGTGGTATGAATGTGACTGTTTAAACGTGTATTATTGTGTTTCTCGTATAACCTAACTGTCAAGAGTATTAAGGAATAGGGATTGAGCATTCAGTAATAAGTAAGCAAAATGCCGTTTTTCAACAAGTTAAAGCAGATAGGAACTAGGAAAGGGATACTGGAGGAAGAAATTCCTATTCCCCCTAGGGACACTCCCGGCAATTTTATGTACCAGAAGCATGGCATAGATGCCATATTATATCTAGATTTATGGGCCGATTACACCAAACACCTAGACGAAAGACACAGATGGCCTGTCACCGGAACATGGGATGCCGAGTGCATCATGAGGGTAGAAGAAGCATTATGGAAAAAGAAAGCTAGACAATCTCAGAAGGACGCCATAGAATTTTGGCGTAAGGAATCACGTAAGCGTGCTGACAAAGCACTCCGTAGAGAAGACAGACTTAAAGAATCAGAGAAAGACCAAGAAAACGAATTAGTTACTGAAGGGATCCGAGTAAAAACAGAACAAATAGACCGTGCCCGAAATAATCTTGTAAACGGTATGTATCTTGCAGCAGATGGCACATCTGAAGCCCTATCAGAAATACCGAAAAACTTACCGCCACCATTAGTTCCAACTAAAGTAATGCATAAAACTACTAAAGACATATTCCTAAATTCATATTTAGAGGATGTAGCACCAGCTTACACCAATCTGCCTGTTCGTGCCCTGCCTACTGACAGGGATGGGGGTGGCACTACGCCCCCAGATCATGTTCCGCCGGTACCGCGACAGACTTCTCCTGTTCCGCCAGCTCCGCCACTTCCCGCACTCAAGATTGACTTACCGAAACAGGTCCTACCTGATCCTACTAAACGACAAATTCAAGTTCAGATACAGACTCCGCGGAGAGATAATGCCCAAGCATCCGCCTCAGGAGGTGCGACTGCGGGTCCTCAGACCCCGCCATTAACACACAGATTCAATTTAAGGGACACGCAGAATCCTTTCACGTTCCAGTCCCCCCGCCTTGACGCATTAAAGGAAAACATGTCAGTTTGTAGATATGATCCAGTACCCGGAAGAAACGATCTAATGATATTGGCATCCTTACGGTTAAGATCTGCCACTGATATCTTGCTATGCTATGTAGGAATGAAGGAGCGTCTCGATAGAATATACGAGTTTATACAGACAGGGAAAGACCCTGACAGTGTCAAAGATGCCATGCATAAACAGAAAGTTGACATTCAAGCCCAGATATTACGATTTTTCATAAATTGTCTAATAAGAGAACGAGACAGGCCCGAGACAGATCAAAGTGAATTAGATGGACTAACAAAGTGGGGTCAAAATATAGCCGAAGGAAAACATGACAAGGGGGCTTGCATAGCCAGTATGTCCCAGAAAATTAGAAAGGCAGTATTAATTGCACACCAGGAAGGGAATGATAAAGCTTCCTCCGAGGAAGAAGAAGAACATGAAGCACCAGGAAGGTCTACAGATACTATAGCGTATGTAGGTAAGGGAAACTACCTTAGGAAAGGTATTCGTCCGGAAAGCAAGAGAGTTCTTTTCTCTGCTTTAACAAACCCGAATTCTTCTGAACATCAGTTCCAGGAAACTGATAAAAGGCTTCGAGACCGAATGGGGTACCATGTACTCAATTCTATGGATGAACAAGAACTAGCCCGGTCAGCCGTGTTATGGGCCGAAAACCCAGACATATATAATGACGATACGTTAGCACAGACATTCTTGAACCTTTCCCCAGACGAGCAGAAATTAGCAGGTGTATACATGATTCAGCACCTCCTCATCAAGTTCAGAAACAACCATTCCGATCCAGGTCCCTTACACGAAACATTAGAAGCCCTACTCATGGATAGATGGAGAGGTTTCAGTACCAAGTTAATACAAATAATTCTAGAACAACGACGTAAATATAACACCTTCATAAGTTCTGAATATGTTCCCGCCCCGCCTCCAGAAAGAAAAACGTATCACAGGCAATGCCTGAGTGGCATTGAAAGTCAGAACCCCTTACGAGAAGTACACCCAGTTATGGGTGCGGATCAAGTCTTGAAACGTGTGTATGTTCACACACCACTGACTAAGTTAGAACTGTTAGAAATGAAGAAATTAGTCCCGTGTCACGACAAAGACCCTGCAGGTTTTCACAGAGAGCTCAAAGACATGTTACTGATGGGAGATTACACGTATGATGATATTATGAAAATGTTAAAGGTACTGTTGCCCACGGGCATTTACGAGAAATTAAAAGAAAAGGATTGGGAGGTGGGAGAGTCTAAGATAGCATGGGCAGAAATAGAAGACGAAGAAAGTAAACGAATCCCAGGGTTAGGCCTTGGGGATAAGACTAAAGCATTGCCTGGATTAATAGTACAGGTTTTGCCAAGATTATTGACAACTAGAAAGGAAGATTGGGACGCCATCTCGTCCTGTAAACAGAAACAAGATGAAGATACTAGTGACTTCTATTCTAGATTCGAGAAATGTTTCATTATAAATAGTGGCCTACAACCTAGTAGCGAGTCATATCCACACCTTTTTGTATCAAAATTAGTAGAGAATTCCCTACCATTAGTCAAAAATAGAGTGTACAAAGTTGAAAGTACTTGGCAGGCAAATACGCCATCCCAGATGTTACAAGAACAAACTGATCAATTCATGAGGATCGATATTTCATGAAGGGTCCGTAGGGAACAAGGAGGGAATGAGGAAAATTAAATTTTTGGTCATGTTATGTTCCCTAGCGCGTACCCCACCGACTCCATGTACCAGCTTAAAGTGCATGTAACTTCCCTCCTGTACCAGTTATGAAGACGTAAATATATTTGCGTCCAACGTTAACTTGTCCTCTTTCAGATCCATCATGAATGGATTATATAGTCCGTTCCTAAGTATGCTATGCCACCGTCTTTTTGTAGTACACTTTACATGTTTTCCTGCTCTAGCAGAGTAGGCCCTGAATTTCTGCCATCGAACCTCTTTTGTGGCTCCTGACTCTGGCAGCCTCTGCCCAGGCTACCTCTGTACCCGTGAACTCTGACTTACTTTCAGCGCGGCCCCTCGCGCTCAGCTCAGCCTGCTTTCTGCCAAGACTGACTATAACCTTCGAGTTATCTGTTCCGTTCCTCGAGAATGCATTCCTGCCTACTAGATTCTGTAAACATCCTCTCCAGCTGCAGAGCCAAAGGGCCGACCTGTCTCAATGCAAGTAATTCATAGCCTCTGTTACCATGCTTCCATGGAAGGCCCCGTGCCCCCACGCTTCACATGCAGACACTTAGGCGCTTATACACGCATCCACAGTTAGCATAGAATAGCTTCAGCCCTAGAGACCTTTCCGCCCAGATAGTATGGTTCCTAAACATCAGATATCAGATACGATAAAAGTACAAGTTGATCTGACATGCCAGACTTCTGTCTCTTTCCGTCAGTGTAAATGTCAAGTCCCCTGCACCCCGTCAATCACACGTCATGCAGCTGCGCGCGCATCCAAGCTTCCGATTTCTGCTGACATTGCAACAATTCTGTTAGCACCACCCCTTGGTGCCACCCACTTGCGTCACCTATCAGTGACGTTTCTAGCACACACCTCTGGTTCACGCCTCTTGATTACGTACTAGTACCACGTGTATACTGTTATCTTGTCTTCTCTCAGCTGTTACGCCTCTTACATTACTTCTTATGGTATAAATCAAGTATATAAGCTATGTATTGTTAATAAACGAGAGCGCTCTATCCCTTCTGACACCCCTGTGGTGTTCAGAACATGATATCCTGGTCTTGACCATTCCTTTATGAGGAATAAAACCCTTAGAAACTCTAACACCACGGACTCTGTCTTTTTTCATCCGATCTGAGTTATTATTGATTAAGTACTTACCTGCATAGAAATTAAGAGAGTAAATTAATTATTTACGTCAAACCAGAGGGTGACAGTGCTGACCCAGAGGGTGGCAGGGGTGAACCAGAGAGTGGCAGTGCTGAACCAGAGGGTGGCAGTGGTGAACCAGAGGGTGGTGGGGGTGAACCAGAGGGTGGCAGGGGTGAACCAGAGGGTGGCAGGGGTGAACCAGAGGGTGGCAGTGGGGAACCAGAGGGTGGCATGGGTGAACCAGAGGGTGGCAGGGGTGAACCAAAGAATGGCAGTGGTGAACCAGAGGGTGGCAGTGGTGAACCAGAGGGTGGCAGTGGTTAACCAGAGGGTGGCAGTGGTTAACCAGAGGGTGACAGTGGTTAACCAGAGGGTGGCAGTGGTGAACCAGAGGGTGGCAGTGGTTAACCAGAGGGTGACAGTGGTTAACCAGAGGGTGACAGTGCTGAACCAGAGGGTGGCAGTGGTGAACCAGAGGGTGGCAGGGGTGAACTAAAGAATGGCAGTGGTGAACCAGAGGGTGGCAGTGCTGAACCAGAGGGTGACAGTGGTTAACCAGAGGGTGGCAGTGGTGAACCAGAGGTGCAGTGGTTAACCAGAGGGTGGCAGTCATGAACCAGAGGGTGGCAGGGGTGAACCAGAGGGTGACTGTGCTGAACCAGAGGGTGGCAGTGGTGAACCAGAGGGTGGCAGCAGTGGTGAACCAGAGGGTGGCAGTGCTGAACCAGAGGGTGACAGTGGTTAACCAGAGGGTGGCAGTGGTGAACCAGAGGTGCTGTGATGAACCAGAGGGTGGCAGTCGTGAACCAGAGGGTGGCAGTGGTGAACCAGAGGGTGACAGTGCTGACCCAGAGGGTGGCAGCGGTGAACCAGAGAGTGGCAGGGGTGAACTAGAGAGTGGCAGGGGTGAACCAGAGGGTGGCAGGGGTGAACCAGAGGGTGGCAGTGGTGAACCAGAGGGTGGCAGTGATGAACCAGAGGGTGCTGTGCCCATAAACGACTGCATGGGTAACTTCGCCATGCAAGCGGCCCGCGAAGACGCAAAAAGCCCCGCGAACACGCAAAAAACTAAGCGAACACGCAAAAAAACAAAAATCCGTAAATTCGCACAAATTCGCGAATTTTGCAGATCGCGAATTCGCAAATTTGCAATTTCGCGGATCGCTAATCCGCAAAATTCGCCCATGCTTATACAGGATACAACCCTTCTGATACCATTGCTCTTCTCCACTGTTTCATCTGTTCTTCACACGTCCCATTCATACCTCTAGTATAATGTCCTGAACATTTTCCTCTTCGACCCTTTTCTCTCTCAAATGACTCAGTCTCCCATTCTTCTAATGCCTCACACTGGGTTAATCTAGGTCTTGGTTCTAATTCGTACTTCCGCATCCTCAAATTTTGTAAAATTCTTCCATTAAAGGTACCATGCTCTGAAAAAGCTAAAACACCATCATCTTTTGTGTATTCCATCCAATTTTCCATCCATACACAGGTATGATAACCTCTCTCCATCATCATAAATGAAGCAGGCGTTCTAGGTGGCGGAATAGGATTTCCATCTCTAGTTAAAACAGGTTTATCTTTCTTGAAGAAATTCTTAACTTTCTGAATAAATAACTTTTTTCTCCTTTCTCCAAACATTTTCCTTGGCACTCGATGAATAAAGCAATAATGCACAAAACCTCAAGTTTTCCTGTCAGGACGATTTACACAAAAAGGCAAATGAGAATTGACATGTGCTAGTTCCACCCATTAATGTTTCAAACTTATTTAAATACTAACTCTGATTGGATAGGTATGAGGAGGTGATCATCACACCATGCTTTTTTCCATTATTTTCTTTCAGCTCTTTGGTTAAAATCCCACCCCTTTAGTTTTATACATTAGTCTTTATTCCCACCCATATTCACAATGTAATTGTCACCTATTAGAAAAAAAAACGTAGATTCCATCCATTTCAGTGGACTGTTCTCCGAGTTCTCATGAATGTATCCATAGGGAACCTTGGACGATGTTTAAGTTGACATTGCGGTTTCTAGCTTGGTTGCACTACACATGTGTAGTAGAACGAGAGGGAATAGACTATGGTTCGTGTTTTCAGGCCCATAATAAGCACTACTGAAAGAGTCAAAATGACAAATGTCAAAATCAAAAATAAATGATTTCACTGTATACCACCGACCTATCCCTACTCTAATCCCATTTACTTAATATTACTCTCCCCACATTAGCATTAGTTGAATAACTGGGTTTAGTTTTTCAGCAAGCAGGTGTCAAGCATGTGAGTTTCAAGTGGCCATTTTGTTAGCTACTGCGCAAGTGCAGAAAGTTCCCTCCAAGCGAAAGATACGTCATACTACGTACTTAGATGCAGTAGACACATGTGCACTAAATATTTTCGGTTAGGTCCCATTTTAGAATCACACTCAGGTTACTGGTTAATAAGACACATAGGCAAGCTTCATTCTTATTCATAAATGTTGTGTAATGCATGTTATTTCCACAATACAAGTTTAGCACGCGGTTAGTGGTTACATGAGAAGATTTCTTCCAAGCAAGTCTCCTTTTCACGAGTCCGAGCTCTATCAATTGTGAGTCTTGCGCATCTGATAGTCGATGGACTAAAAGAGAAGTCCTCTATACCACAAATTAATCAAGAGTTACTTGGGTTGCGTTACCATTCCATGCCTGCTCTTATGGAAAAACCTTTCATATTATTTTGAAAGTTATATAAAGATCATCACACACCTGTACCTGCATACAAACCATATACTTTATACACTTAAGCTAAACAATAACTGGTTAGACATGATCGAAACATAACTATTAAAGACAAACAAGGGTTATTTTTTTCTTGTGAACATATAGTACATCCAACAAAGACTTATTTAATTATATATTAGTTGTGGTGTATTCACAATGACATTCAACACAATGGAACAAATGACTCCGCGATCAAATAAATAAATGACGTTTCACATAATCAACATATATCCATATCACAGAAAAAAGTGTCCAACAAAATTTGTACCAAAAAGAAGCTGATACTGATTAGTAACGCAGCCCAAGTAACTCTTAATTAATTCATGGTATAAGGCCTTTCTCTCTTTGTGTATTGACCAATTACAGATCCCACCCCCTACTTCCTTAACAGGACCACTGCCCTTTCATGTTGCACATCTGATTGTGGGTGTGTGGCGAGTCTGCTCTTTCCCAGGGACTCTCTGGTCATCTCAACTATTTCTTGAACAATGGAACAACATTTGTAAACCTCCATCAACTCACATCAGCCTCTGACTTCTATCACCTTCCCCGCTATTCTCCATATCCCACAATACCTTTCCACCTCTCTACCTGCTGACAAGTCCCCTCAGACACTCTACTCTCTACCCACAGTGCTCTATTGCTGTGCCCAGGGAGATGTTAGCATTTTGGAAAGGTTGCTCCATCCACGGACCTACCTCATCCCCTCCATCTTGACCCTTCTTTTAGCCCCCCGTGGGCCTTCTCTCCCATGTCTACTTCCAACTCACCCCCATTTCTTTCAAGTGACATTAGGTTAGTATACAATGATATTCAAATAAGCAACCCTGCATTCTCTAAAATGTTTGGTTATCAAGAACTTCTCTGAAGCAAAGATCCGCTCAGACACCTATGGACCATGGCAGAGCTAACAGCTTTTTATTAAGCGCCTCTGATGCTGTATCCAAAGATTGAAAGGTGGTTTGTCTGGAGACTCGGGAGCTATTAATTAGTGTTGGTTTTTGACCATTGTTTACATGTCATTGATAAAGTGACGTTTGTTACTTGGCATTTCATCTCTGATCGCCCGCATAGGGTGCTTGAGGCCTTTATAGATTTGCATCCCTCCCAGGTATCAGTGTGCTTTCAGCTTGGACACAGGAGTCAGACAGTACCAATGGGAAGATGCTTCATTGAGCTTTGAAAGAATTACAAATGAGCTCATAATATTGAACTGCAGCCAATTCTTCGTAGCCTTGGGAGATTTTGAAGAGAGTGCACCAGCAGCTGAAAATATAATTGCACAAATTAGATCTACTGCATCTCAACCACCTGGAGGAACGAACACCTGTGCATTATGAAGGCTAGACTATTGTAAAACTGTCCACAACTGACTGAACGAAAATAATGTATGAAGTGTAGAAAACACAGACATCACTGGAATGGAAAAAAGCTCCTAAAGTCAGACCTTACTCCAGTCTACCCAATCCACCGTAATCCAATCTGCCCAAACCAATCTACCCCACTCCGAACCAATCCACCCACTCCAACCCCCCCCTTCGATCCAAATTACCCCTTCTCACCCCACACCAATCCACCTCACTCTAATCCATCCCACCCCACTTAATCCAATCCACCCCACAAGAAGCCAAACTACGCCACTCTAGTCCGGCCCACTCCAATCCTATCACTCAACCCAATCCACCCCACACAATCCAAATCACCCCACTTCAATCCAAACCACCCACTCCAGTTCAACCCCCTCCAACCCAACCCCCCCAGACTCCATTCCAATCACTCAATCCAATATGTCCAGCCCCAATCCACCCACCCCACCCCAGTCCAATCCTCCCCATTCCACACCCCACCCCATCCTATCCACCACACTACAATTCAAGATACCCCAATCCAACCCACACTTATCCAATCCACCCCACACCAATCCAATTCACCTCACAATCCTCCCCAATCCACCTCACCCCAATCCACCCCACTCCAATCCACCCAATCAATCCAATCCAACCCACCTCACACCACACCAATCCACCTCACCCCACTCCATTCCAATCCCCCGCACATCGATCCAAACCCCCACTTCAATCCAGCTCAGTCCAATTAACCCCACTGCAATCCAACCCACTCATCCAATCCACCCAACCCCACCCCAATCCACCCCACCACAATCCAATCCACCCCATGCACTATAATCCAATCCACCCCACATCAATCCAATCCATGCCACTCCAATCCAATCCATCCCACTCCAACCCAATCCTCCCCACTAATCCAAACTGCCCCACTCCAAACCAATCCACCCTATTCCAATCCACCCACTCCAATCGAATCTACCCAAATCCAATTCACCCCATCTGACATGCCCTACACCAATCCAATTCACCTCACAATCCACCCCACTCGCCAATCCAACCCCCTCCACTCCAATACACCGACTCCAATACACCCCACTCCAATTCACCCCACTCCAAATCACCCCACTCTAAATCCACTCCGCTCCACCCCAATCGACCCCACTTCACATCAATTCACCCCACTCCAGTCCATTACAATCCACCTCAATTCACCCCTTTCTAATCCACCCCACACCAATCCAAACCATCTTACTCCAGTCCAATCAACCCCATTCCAATCCCAAAAAATCATCCATGATTCACCCCACTCCAATCCAATCCACTGTACCCCAATCCAGTCCACCTGAATCCAATCCAAACACCACACTCCAATAAATCCACCCCAATCCAATCCACCCCATGCCAATACACCCCACCCCACTCCAATCCACACCACCCCACCCCAATCCACCCACTCCAATTGAATCCACTCCACTCCAATTCAATCCAATCCACCCCACCCCAATTCACCCCACTACAGCCCAATCCACCGTACACTGCTCCACTCCATGCTACTCCACTCTACATAACTGTGTCACTGCACTCTATAACACTCTCCACCACTGACCTACTGACCTCTACTCCCCTCTACAATACTCTTTCCCCCTACTCCACAAACCTCTACTCCACTCTCAGAAACTCAACTTCCCCATCTCCACTCTACAACACTCTACTTCCCTACTCTTCTCTACACCACAAACTGTTAGCCACAGTGGTCTACAAAATAGGTAAAAAACATTCACAAAGCCATTAGCTCTTGCATAGGTGAGACCTATTGTTTTTGTGCCAATACTTGTTTTTGTAGGAGGGGGCTTGGTGGAAGGATGGGACAAAAGTGTCTCTTGGGCACTTCTTTGCTTGAGGCCTAGCCCCTTCGTCACACAGTGATTTCCCTTTTTTTATGTTTGGCCAGTGTGGATGTAACATCATCTAAAGTTAGGCAAACAGACGGCCAAACATTAAGGGTGGCAGCGGCCTAGACTCCACCTGCTGTGGTGGATTCATTTTGCTGAACACAAATGTTAATGCTGGCCATGCCTCCATGTCATGGCGGCCTGGTCCGGATTCTTTTGTGCAAACAACCTTCCAACAAGCAACGCCATGTTGGAGAAAAAACGACCCTGGCACGCAGTGAGTTTCTTGCTGCACGCTGGGGGCGGTTCTGCTTTCTATCTGTCCGTGACTATTATGGTTGGCACAGCGGGTGCTAACAGGAAACCTTTGATTTTGCAAAGCCGTCCCTAAATAGAGCAGGCCTTACGGTGCTGAAACGCCTACATGAAGCGTCCAGCTGCTGTCTGGTTCAACACCAACAGACCATCCACATCTCGAGGTACCTGCCAAAGTACTGTAATTGCAATTGCATTTATAAGAGCGTAGTACTCCTGGCAAGGCCTGGAAGCGCGTTTTGACGGGTAGCACACTACTCTGCTACCCAAGGTAAGTTGCCTTTAGTTTGAATGTTATATTCACTCACCATATGGTAATAGATGCCAAGACAAGGCGAGAACTCAGTTCATGGGGAAGAATGGGTCATGGTGTGTGTGGCGTCTTAGAGGCCTTAGACCAGTGCACGCACATGCACTAACAACTCATTTTATACTTTCACTTTGCAGGGTCATTTCAGGCACATCATTGGCAGTTATAGTAACAGAGGGAGAATTCTTTTGGCTCTGTGCCTGGCAACTTTCCATTGTTTTCAGCTTTCTGCTGGTTGCTATAGTTTGTACCAGGCTATTCCTCAACTGCTATTGTAGTGCGAAGGAACTACTGAGATACCTATACCATGCTAATGATAGTGTATTGTTACGTTCACTATGTAATTATCTTTTCTTATAGAAGTGCTGTCAGCATCATTGACAATGTCAACCCCGGGACTCCTAAGTTCACGAGCCAGTACCATTCTTGGCAACCAGGCCGGTGTTTAGCTATCTCCCATAACCCCTTCCCCTGGGTTTCTGATAAAACTGCGGGCATATTTACAAGCCCTCACCGCCACCAGCGCGTCACTTCATTTGACAATCTGGTGGCATAGAGCCATTTTTCATATTTGCAAGATGGCGCTAAGTTACTTTGAGTGGCTTGACGCCACCTTGTAGCTATGCCCCTTTCCGCCACAGTCCGCTGCGGCAAAGGGGCGTGCAATGGGTGTTGCTGTGGGCGTTCCACCACACCACCCATTGCTTTTTGACACTGCCCGGGATTTACAAGACTGAGGCAGCGCCAAAAACTAACAACATAAAATACCAGGCGTTAGAATGGCGATATGAGAAGGAATTATTAATTTCTACTAATTTTTTGCTCTTTCCATGTGTGCTGCATTCTGCAGCACACATAGAAGGTGCAAATCACCATTATTGATTGTTTATGTGTAGGAAGGTGTCCCTTCCTGTACATAAACAATTGTCCTTGCAGCGCAGGCACCCTTCCCACATGATGGCAGGGTGTCTGTGCTAGGCAGCTTTTTTAACGCCACGCTAGGGGAAACACAGGTGTGCACTGTATTCTTCTGAATACAACGCATCATTGCATTTTGCAAATGTCGGAGCGCAGCACTGCAAATCTGCGCAGCTCCACACTCCAACATTGTATTGTAAATATGCCCCTATGTACCTCCAGGTGTAGACTCTAGGTTTAGGGAAAGTAAGAATTCGCTTCAGATCATGGGGCACGTTGGTAGATCCCCCTAAACGGTGGAGGTGCAGTAGCTTCTGATGGCAGAGCCAGTTGTGTACTGACACTTCAAACAGCCTTCACCCTACTTCTTAAAGAGGCATGTGAGCTATGTTGTGGCTGGAACAGGACATCCACCTCTAAACTAACCCCATTAGGAGCTAGACAGAAACAACAGCTCAGCCCAGGTCACGCTAGCCCAACCTCCACCCTGTTATGTTAGTTGCATTTATAGAGGTCACGGTTACCCTGGGGTGTCCGGGCGCTATCACTGATTGCTGGTGAGAAAAGATTGTATGCTACTGCGCAAAGAGCCAGGCCTTTAACCCCCTCCTAAAGGAGAAGAGATCTGGGGCACTCCTGAGATGGAAAGGAAGCTCATTCCAAGCTCTGGAAGCACAGTTAATAAAACTCCTCCCTCCCCAGTTGACTCTTTTAAATGGGGGGACTTGAAGATATTTAGCTCTAGAGGAGCGTAGCGTTCTTCCCAGGACATACCAGAGGAATTCACACCTCAGGAAGTCGGGTCCTGCTCCATTGATGGCCTTACTCTTTGTTTCACCGGGAGCCAGTGCAGTTGCCTTAGCTCCTTTTTCACAGAAACAAATTTAGGAGGTCCTGAAAGCACTAATGCCACTGCATTTTGGGCTAGTTGTAGCCGAATAATATGCTGGTTTTGAGCGTTGAGAATCAGATAAAGGCCATTGCAGTAATGCAAAAGCCCGTAATCACAGTCTTGAGGCTATATTTGGACTGGAAGAACTTAATTTTCCTTATAATCCTCAAGACTAGAAAGAAAACTGAGGACACCATGCTTATTTGGTCACTCATGGTGAGCTTATTGCCCAGTAGTACCCCCAGGTTTTTTGCTTTCCTTGTGGGGGGGGACATACACCGAGATCTTCTGGCCACAAATCCGGTGTCCACACACGTGGATTGTTGCCAAACTTTATGATCTCGGTCTTGGTGGAGTTCAGTTTTAGGCAATTAGATGCCATCCATTGTGCGATGCCCCCCATGCAATCATGGAAACGTGCCCCAGTTTCCGTTTCCCTCCCTTCCATCAATGATAGTACTATATATCGCAAAACACCCATTTAACATTGTTGTGTGATCATGTGTTTGACTTTATAGATTTGTAGAAGGTTGAGAGGTTTTTAGAGAAATTATACAGATATTTTGCTGGAGCTTCGCTATTACTTTTGTGATGTGTTCCATAAGCGCAACACCTTTGCAGGACTAAATATGAGCAAAACAGTGTTTTACTAAAAGACTTAATTCCTTGCAAGCTAGAATCTCTAGAATTTGATTGGTATTGATGAATAGAGTGTTATATGGTGATATACGGTTTCTGTGTTTTTTTCTGCTTTTTCCATGGAAATCTGGTAGAGAATCTAAGGTTACATTGGATATTCTTTTAGCACATGTGTTCTCTCTGCTCTCGGTTTGAGGATGTGGAATCTCATTATCATAATCTTTGACATTGCAGAATTGTGGAAAAATAAAGAAACAATCTTTTCGGGGATAGGAATACTACAAGATGTGATGCAGCACTTTTGTCGCCATACTGTCAAGGTATGGTTTCTAAAATCTTAATTTTGTAGATATCATTGTTTGGGGTCCTTTATATATTCAGATGAATTGTTGTTATTTGACACATTGATATGCTGTTGAAAACTAATGTTGACCCAATTGATAGAGCCATAGAAGAACTTTTGAATGATAAATGATATTAACTCATGCCTTTTTTTAAATGTTCGTGCTGAGGTCATTGTTGTAAATAATCATGGAAATGTCAACATGCCTAACTATGTAGCACTGTTTAATTGTAAATATATTTGTTTATGTATTTATTCACTTTATACAAAACATTGTGTATAGGCTCCTCATTTTAAAATATATGTATTGTGTATATTTCCTTAATAGCCCCGAAGAAGTCTCTCAGTCGACGAAACTCGTTGGCTATGCTTTTTGGAACTGTGGAGTGAATCCTTTGATGAAAAAATAAAGTGAAAACTGCATTTGAAAATACATACCACAGGAGTTGGACAATTCTTCTTTAATGTGTTGATAATTTGTGGACTGTAATACGATAAAGTAATATCTATGCACTAGATTGCTGAAACCTTCTGCATTGCATACTATTTGAGTGTCATCAGCATATGAGGTGAGTTGGAAATCAAATGATCTGATGACACCAGCCAGGGGTGCCACGTAAATATTGAAAAGAGTCGGGCTTAGACACGAGCCCTGTGGCACCCCGCATGGAAGGGAGAATGGTTTGGAGCTGTTACCATCCAGATCCACAGACTGTGACCTGTCGGTTAAAAAAGACTGCAACAGTTTCCAAGCTATCCCTTCTACTCCTATATCTTATAGACGGTCCATCAACACTTCGTGATGGACCATGTCAAATGCCGCCGACAGGTCCAACAATATCAGCAGGGCATTGCCACCTCCATCCAATGCTTCTCTAATTCTCTCCGTGGATTTGAGTAATGCGGACTCCGTGTTATGTTCTGCTCGAAACCTGTCGTGGGAAGGATCAAGAGAGTTGTAAAGCTGCAGAAATGCACTCAGTTGGATATTCATGGCTTTTTCCTGAATTTTAGCCGGGAAAGGGAGCCGTGAGATGGGCCTGTAGCTGTTAGGATCCTTTGGATCTGGGTCTGCTTTTTCAACATTGGGAGATCAGAGACCTTTTTCCAGGATTTGAGAAAAATGCCAGACCCCAGAATAGCATTCAGCAGGGGTGTGAGTGTGATCAAACACACAAAAGGTGATGAAAGGAAAACTTACATATAATCTAAGCTGTTCATGGCATCACATATTGTGGACACTGGCATAGATGGTAATGATACACCAACCTATAGAAATTAAGGCAATTATTTTTTTGGAATCGTTTTTACATCCACAAAGTGTGTGTGTGTATATCTATCTATCTATCTATATTGCTCATAAGGTCACAGTTAGTTCACATTGCAACATTGCACATGCCCAGCCCTGCCCGAAGTTGAGCACATGCCCCATTCACTGCCCAGGTCTTCCACCGTCTTCTTGAACGCTGAAACGTATATAGTACCAATGCAAGCCTCTGTGCAGATGCAAACGACGCCAGCATACTCAATGCAGGTGGATTGTGGGAGCCATTTTGTCAGTATTCTGAGGCTGCACACAACAGCTCAGACCTGCCAGACAGGATAGGTGTCAAGCTCCAGCAACTCCCAGTGAATGTCGAGTGCAGGCCCTTCACTTAAAAGAATAAGAAGATTAGTAATAACAGCTGAAAAATAAACCCTGGCAAACAAACAAGTAAATTAAAAGAACTGTGAAAGATTTGCTAGAAAAACAATATCAGGCCCACACCCATGATGACAAGAGCCTAGGCTCAATTCTCAAAAATGATGCACCTCTGTGCCAGCAAAGTTACATCCTTGTGTTGGTGCAGATTATCGACTTTTTGCACTTCATAAAGCCTTTCTCAAGTACGCCTGGCATGTTGCCCCAGCTGCAGGAAGACATTTGTGATTTTGTTGTTATTTTCTTAGCGTCTTCTTGTGATTCACTATGAATGCAACAGCTATCAATCAGCTTTCATTGGCACCTGGTCACTCCCCTCCTGCTCTTCGCCAAACATTTTTTATTTCGGCTGTCAGGAAATTGACACTATTTTTCTTATCAGGTCCATTTTGCTGAATTTGTTTTTGTAAAAGAAGCAGCCCACTGACTTGGCCGTTCTCTGCAGTTTGCTCCTGTGTGTTGGTTGGCCTTCTGGAGTTGTGTGATTTCTCCTCATCCTACTTTCTAGACTGAACAGGCATTTCTTCGTCCCAGTAGTGTTTTAAGTCAAAGCCAATCAAGTCAGGAGTTCAAGGTTCATAATAACCGGTCACCTATGTAGTGCATCATCATTAAACCTTCAAAATGCTGTGATAAAGATAATGCTATTAACCCAACCGGATGGTACTCATTTTATCAACCTCATAAAGATGAATATTTAAGTGGATTTGAAGGATTCGAGACTGTGAAAGTGAGGTTAAACCGATTTCTGCAGGGGATGCATTAGTGCACTGAGATCTCTCACTGGATTTTTCTAAATGAACAAGTCCACCTCATCATAAGCATACTAGAATACATCCCACACCTGGAGAACCCAGGTGTCTGCAAGCTTTGCATTTGGGATCTGCTCTGCAAGCTTCACATTTAGGATCTGCTGCATCATCTATAATGTAGTCTACCACAAGACTTCAGCATCCTGGTGACCAAGAACAAGACACCTACAGGAACGTGCACAACACGCACCAGTAGCATTCCCTGTCTGGAAACAAGACCATGCAATTGGGAAAACATGATAAGTCTTCTCCTGCTATGTACCCTACGGTAGCGAATTCCACCCCAATAAAAGTCCGCCGGGATCCAGCTCTTCCTCCAAAATCATGAAGAACCAAAGATTCATTTTTTCAAACAACAACTCATTGCAAAATAAACATTCTCCTGCTGAGCTTACTGATGAAGTAGTCATATAGGTTGTATGATAGAGGAACATAAGCTCAACCAAATGTAACTCTACCACGCAGCCTGAACCACAAATGTGCTTTAACCACACATTCCTTTACCACGCATGCCTTTACCCCGCAATTTCATGGTAAATGTATGAATGGTAAGGGTGTATGCATTGCTAAGTTCGTCACTACTTTGATCCTCCTCCCCTCTTCCTTAGGCCATTAATTACAAACCCCCTACCTGCCCCCTTGTCTAAGCCCTAAATTACAAACCCCTACCTGCCCCACCCTAAATTACAAACGCCCTAACTACCCCCTGCGCTGAGCCCTAAAAATGTGCCACTCCTTAAATATTCCTTCATGCCCAGCCCTTAAAGCTAGCCCTAAAAAGTTAAAACTTACCACCAATCCCCCTCGAAAGTGACCCCAGACCCGAGCCCTAAAAACTTGCACCCCCGCCCAAAAGTGACCCCCAGCCCCACTTACCTGTACATGTCCCCTTCCCGTTCCGATGCTCCTGTTTCGAGTTCCCACGCATCACGAACACTAGAGCACATTTTCCTTAACCACGCATGGTTTAGGCAAATGCTTTGTTCGGGGTAGCGTGGTTACACTCACAGGCTTTGGGAACTCGTGGCTCTGGTCACGTAGTTCAGGATGTTTCCCAGCATGTAACTCCAAAGCCCACCTCCACAATCCTATACCTTACCCCATTTGCCCTCTCCCACGACTTCTTTGAAACCTTCTCCCTTATCACCTCTCCCTCCTTGTTCTCCTCCAAGGTGTCTTGCACCTGATACACCTAAATTGCATACTTGCTTCCTGAAAACCACCTTGTTCCTTCGTAGTTAGGTTTGTGATACATTATTTTTCTCTGTCTCTAGCCCTCACTTTATCAATCTCTCACACGCACACAAACACACACACACAATGTTGTGTTATGAGGTTATGTTATGTTACACAATGTTATAGTCAGAGTCTTCCTTAACATTTTTGAAGATAAATTCATAAACTTCCATAACAATTTTTCATCAGCATGACATAACGGTTTACATAATATAAATGCTGTCTATGTCATCACCATTGGACTAGGTACAGTCTTTCACACACTAATAAGTACGGTATGTCATAGCTAGTGATTAAAAAATCAAGGTGTAAAGAAGCGGGTCTGGCTTACCCCTAGGTATGGTTCGAGTAAGCAGTACCTTGAGGCAATCTGTCAGTGCCTATCACAAAGGAAAGGCTAGCGCGTCATTACAGAATGTAAGCGCTGACTGGAGTCAGACTGCGCCACGCTAGAACGCACTGCATAGTAGGAGCACCAGCAGTGAACTGTGTTTCCCAGTGGGCTACAGACCTTTGCGGGTCTAGAGAAGGAAGCCATATTGGCTCTTCAGGTATAACTTCCCTTAAGGTGCTCCGCACTCTTGCTAGGCTATTGTGCTACAATGTTGCCTCAGTGGGACTTAAGCTACATGGATGTAGGATTTCAAACATCAAGATCTTTGGTACCTAAGGGATTGCATTGTGGTCTACAGAAGAGTATCCAGAAGTTGTATTTTATATGAAAACGAACCTTGAAGTCTTCCGTATGCACTTCTTTCAAATTTGAAGACTGTGGTTGCAAGTTCTGCTAACAGTTCTTCGGATTGAACAGAACAGATTCCTAAATATTAACAAACATATTTTATAAGTTGTACTGGAGTAAAGTAGAAATTAAACTCATCTTCCACAAAAGAGCTCATTGCAACAAAGCTTTAATGACACAGCCCTATTCTAAACATAGAGAGATTTGTGGTGTATATGTATTAAGCATGGGCGGATTTCGCGGATCCACGATCCGCGGATTTGCATATTCGCGGATCCGCAAAATCTGCGAATTTGCGGATTCGCGGATTTGGATTGCGCTCATGAAAGTCTATAAATACAAAGGGCTCTATCCAGCATCACAGCTGATTTTCGACTGTAGATTTGGGAAGAAGGCACACCTGCCCAGCCTCGACGACGCTCACGATTGTTTTTGGGCTGATGAATGAGTCACTGAATTTGAGCTTCAACTAGTTCCAGCGACCATGTGTGTGTTACTATGCAATCGCCCCGAAGGGCGCAGGGGTCCCTTAAGTGAGCTATCATAGTGGGTAAATGGCGGGAAGACGGTGCACAACGCAAGTGTGTGAGCGGGACCAAACGTGCGGGGCTTCCATGCGATTCATGCCTCTTGTGTGTATAAAAGGTCAGAGACCGATCAGGAAGCACCTGCTTTATTTTATCTATTAGTGCTTCCTGTTGAAGCTAACTTAGCTAACTTAGTAACTATTTTAGGATGGCGCTGGCAGCTTGCCGGCGCCATCCTAAAATAGTTACAACTTCAAGCTTGAAGGCTTGAACTTTTGCCCCCCGAATCCGCCGCTCACGGATTCGCGGATTTTCGGTAAATTCGCGGGAGTTCGCGGAATGCGGATTTACCGAAAATCCGCGAAATCCGCGAGCGGAACGGATTTTGCGCTCACGCTTAATATGTATTTAGCAAGGCATTTATATTCTTTAATGTTTAACTTTAAGGGAGTGTCAGTTAGCTTTCAATGCGCACAGAGATGGTTATATTGTGATTTTGCCAAGATATATCACTTCACAAGTACAAAGTATGATTGGTGTTTAATTGATAAGTTGGGGCCACTACAACCTGCATATCTACTTGACCCAAGAAGTGATCAGATAGAGTGTGAAGTCCTGTGTCTCTGTTTTTTTTGTTCCAGTCCTCTTACCCCCATTCCACCACTGGTCTTCATGTCTTAGTGTATGTGGACTCTGGTGGGTAGCGGATCGAAAAAAAAGAAAGCTACTGTTGGATCTTGCACACAAGGTTAGTGCAAACGTGACAATTTGCCTTGCACACAATATCAATCCAACACAAATGAAGGGTTCAGACACAACTCTATCTCAGAGCCTGAAATTCATAACCAAATTACAAAACGTAACTCTAGTCAAATCAGAGAATAAGACAGATTAATTAAAAATGAGCAGCTGCTAAGCAGGTGATAGGTAATTTGTGGAAGTTAGAGTAGAGAGATGCAAGGCAAATTCCCTTGCCCCATTGAGTTACATCTTTCTTCCCTGATTACAACTCAAGTTGTACTCAAGTTGATGGGCATTGCCAACGCCTTTCAGGGATACCATGTTTTTTGCATATTCCTGTTCCTCTGTGATTCCAGTTATACCCTTAGCTTCTCTAAATAGGTTTACTGGCGATCCAAAGAAATTTGCATTGTTTCTCAATCAGTGTAAGTTACTTTTTGGTGTAAACCACCAACTTTTCCAGACCAACAAATGAAAGTAGCTTTTGGATTGGATTACTTCTGCAAACACGTTATGATTGAAAGATATATTTAGAACTAGGTTAAAAAATTGCTTGTAGTTGAGTGTGTGCACTCAGGGAGTGAGAAACAGAATATTTCCTTCAGTATCTAGATGAAAATGTGTCTTCTGGCTTTATTAGAGCTTCACAGTCTCCTGCTTCTTCACCTGTATTCTTTGTACTCTAGAACGTGGGTGAGTTGAAGGTGTGTGTTGATAACAGAAAGCTTAATAGAATTACTGTGAAGAATCAATTCCCCTTGTCCTTGATATTTGTCGTATTATATTTTATTAGAAATGCCAAATATTCACTAAGGAAACACCTCAGGTTGAAAGAGTCCCTCTTGATACGGGCCATTAACGACTTTGCTGTAAAGACAGTGTGAAGTGAACCCATAGAGAAGAATGTGAAAGGAGCTGAGGCCCTAATGCTGACTGACATGCATATCTACCTAGGGGATCTCTGTCATTTGTGATACCTCAGCCAACTGTAGCTTTTAGGCCAACAACACTTTGACAACTGGGACTTGTAGGCTCATGCTTATAAGGAGACCATTTGAACTGTGAGTTCCTAAATTTAGAGTGCTCTTGTCTAATATGTTAACACCCCTGATGATGCCATATATGATGCTTGTCTAGTTGGCAGCACTGGTCATGAGATATGTTACAAGTATGATAAGCTTGCGAGTGGGTGACATTCGCCTGTGATGATCCTGAGAGAGGTTTTTATACAGTTAAGCAGTCTACTTTGATTTAGGATGTATTATCTAGTTATCCTGAATTCATTAGGAATAGAAAGGCTAGGCATGAGGCATTCTCCTAGTTCGGGTATATAGCCATGGACGCCCATTATGGACCTCCGAGTGCAACAGTGCCTCTGGGTTTCCCTTTCATTCCCCTGGCATCACCCTTGCTACCATTTGTCCCAAAAGCCTCTGACTTCTATCTCCTCGCTATTCTCCATATCCCACAATATCTTTCCGCTTCTCTACCTGCTGACAAGTCACCTCAGACTCTACTCTCTACCCACAGTCCTCTAT